>NC_057811.1:487934147-488245772 GCF_018294505.1 Triticum aestivum
GGTGGGCGGGGGGAGTTTGGCGCATGGTCGGTTTCTCCAAGTGCAGTCCCACGTGTCAGTGAAGAGGCAAGCCGAAGCGCGTTCCGTTTGCGTGAGCCTTGTGCAGGACCGAACGTGTGTGGGGTGCAATGCGACCGCGACAGGAGTGCTGTGAGTGTACCGCCTTTTTTCCTTTTAAACTAGGTGCTTCGCCCCCTCAAAAAAAAATTTGTTGCTTTGCGCGATCCATCGATACTACTACTAGTAATCCAGTAATCCCGACTAAAATGGCGCGGCCGGGTCTTTTCCCGCGCGATATGCTGGGAGGTTGGCTTAGTTGGGTTTTTTAGGACGAGTAATGCTACACCTACGTAATCCCAGTTACGTAATTAACGTAATGTGAAATGTGTGAGCTGTTGATTGTAGATTGGCGGGAGGGAGGGTCCCACCACCATGAAAATCAGGGGAGGAGAGAGAGAGGCAATTTACGTTAACCCTTTCGTAGGTTCCCGTAAATGTAGAAAGATGTGAAATGCGTGAATGTGTAGTGGACGTACTATTGGAGTGCCTAAGATAATTTGTGTATGTATAGACCCTATGTGTTTATTTTACTTCGCATGTTAGATTTTTCTCGGTTCAATAAAAAGCAGAGTTGGTGATGATGGTGTGCCTGTCATCCTGCAATATAGGCCGTCCGATCTATATCTAACGGATAGGAAGGAAACTATGACAATTTACCCGCACTCCTCTCCACATTTGCAGATAAGGCTTTCCCTCGTTCATCCTCTTCTCCCACAAGATCTTGATCTTCCATGCAACGCACGGGCATCTTGCTAGTACTCCTACAATATGTATATCATTGTGAAAGTTCATATACACCGGCCGAGATTAATGCAAACATGGCAGATTTTCATTACATTTCGAACTTTTATAGGACAGAAAAATAAAAGAAACCCGACCATAAACCTATTCTACGGCGGCGGCCGACGTCCTCCATCTGCGATCTCTATGTACGGGGGCGGGGTTCACGACCCGTGAAGTGAAGGTGCGGTCTCCGGCGAGAAAGAGTAGAACACGGGATACGGACCGGCCAGTTGGCACACCATGCCCTGCCGCCTCCCATTCCCTACTCATCCTCGGAGGAGTCCCCGACCTCGGCGGTGCCGGATGTTGGACGGCGGCAAGTAGGACGCGTGGCTGACGGTGCTCTCGTCGTTGGCCGCCAGCGTGGCCACCGCTTGTGCGGTCGCGTCCGCGTCCGGCTACGCCGCTATTGTGTCGCGAGAGGCGACTTGAGCGAGGGCGGCGACCTCGAGCTTCATCCCCGAAGACAAGCTCTCCCGCAGAGCGTTCGCACTTGCGGTCATGGCAGATGTGGTGCCAGGTAGGAGGACGATGCGCTATGGTGTGGAGGTTAGCTGGGCGTTGCCGCTTTAAGTAGCGCATTCCGGTGAGGCCAAGCGTCCGGGTGCGTCATTAAGTCGCCGGAGTTGGTTCCTCAGGCACCGAGCCTCTTAACGACGACATACGAATAGACGACATGAGTGCGGGCAGCTGGCGCCGGCTGGGAACGCACCGCGCGACGGTGCGAGGGACGAGGGTTTTGGTGTGCCAGGGTAGTCAGCTGTGGTCGTGGCAACGTTGGAGATGCCCTTTGCTCACATGCGATCCCCGCATGTCATTGAAAAAGCAAGACGACCCGACATGGTCTCAGGTCCAGAGGATGCAGTTGGCCGCGCTACACCACTCCGCGGACGTGTCGCGGCGCCTTGTGCGTCCTCGACGAGCCGGGTGTTTGGGGTGTGTTTGGATTGTGGCCAAAGTGCACCTTACCAAAATTTTGGTCATGACCCAAAGATTGGTCTTTGTTTGGATGGTTGCCATTTTTTTGGCATGCCAATGAACTCTAGCCAACTCTAGTTCATTTTTCTTGCCAATGTCGGCCAAATCATGGGCAACCAATACCTCAACCAAAATTTTGGTCATGACCCAAAGATTGGTCTTTGTTTGGATGGTTGCCATTTCTTTGGCATGCCAATGAACTCTAGCCAACTCTAGTTCATTTTTCTTGCCAATGTCGGCCAAATCATGGGCAACCAATACCTCAACCAAAATTTTGGCTACCCAATGCTTTGATGGGGCAACCTTGGGCACAAACCAAACATACCGTTGGTCGTGAAACAGCACTAACGCCACCCTCGGCACACTAAAACCGACCGTGTCTAGCGACGATATGAGCGTGTTGCTCACCGCGGTCGCCGTGTCCAGAGGCGGTGCTGGAGCTGCGCCCCGTTGTTGGCCCCAACGACCCACATGAACGGTTGTCGGTGGCGAGGAGGTCGTGGGCCAGCTCCTCCATTGGACTAGTCTGCGCTACATCGTCCCGACGGGTGTGCCCCACATGTCGATTTCCCTGTTTTCCCGGCCATATTCGAGCGTCAGTGCTCCGCGTTGCGCATTAGGCCTTTCACTATGTAGGCCAAGCAAGAACAACTTATTGTTTATTTGAGCCATTCAAGTATAACCATGTGGCGTTTGCTTATTTCTCATTCCTCTCCAACCCTCTTCTCCATCGATCATGTCGCCCTCCAGTCGAGTCCATCCTCCTGCATGCCTCATTTGAACATTCCGCCGAGTACCATTCGCATGTACCCACCCTAGTCCTCTTTCAATAGATCTCCGGACCCCGAGATGAAATCGAGAGGGAACGAGTGGGGGCACGTGACACCTAAGGCGGATTCAAAATTTTGAACCGGTGATCATAGCATCCGCAAATCATATATAAAGGGTATTCAATGTTCGTTTCGTTTTTGAACGTACAATATACTCCCCCTATCCTTTCTAGTTTACATATATGTTTTATGTGTAGTCAAAGTATCTCTACTTTGATCAAAAAGGTATCAACATTCAACAACGCCCAATCAATATTGTTAGATTCGTACGTACTCCTAGATTTGTACTCGAGATGGTTTCCAATTTGACTATTGACAAGATTAATAGTACATGAGATGTATAATGTGAAAATTATATCATTGGAAACTCCTTTCACATACGAATTTGACCGTATGCTTTGTGTAAGTTGCATGCCATATATTATTACTCTAACATTTGGTCAAAGTTAGCCTCGAAAAATGCATTAGACCCTGTATGCTTTGTGTAAGTTGCATGTCATATATTATTACTCTAACATTTGTGTAAGTTGCATGTCATATATTATTACTCTAACATTTGGTCAAAGTAGTATAGTGGAAGTGGATCCTCTGACGTAGGTATCCCTGCCTTACCCTCCCTTTCGGTCACTTACTGGCGGACCCCATGCTTGCTAGGCCCCGCATGTCAGTTACTCAATGGGTTCGGTCACGTCACGAGATCCTCATCCGTAGTATACTCCTTTTGTTTTTATTTACTCCGCATAAAATGGAGGGAGTGGTGGTATAATAAATGACGCGGGCGGGGGAGGGGGAGGGACGTCGGATTGCTCTCAACTGCGGTCCCACAAGCGAGCGAAAACGCAAGGCGAAGCGCGTTCCATTCGGTGAGCGACATGGAGGGTCCAGCGTGCCGGGCTGCAACGCGAACGTGACAAGAGCGATGTACAGTCAAAACCGATTGACCGGTCGTCACCGGAACCACTGTTCACACCAGAACCTTCGCTGCTCGGCCTACGCCAGCCACTGCCCTAAAACCACACTAAATCTCCAGCCCATTCCACCACCTTTCGATCCCCTAGCCCGCATCAAGCGTCCCCTAGTTCGCCGGAAAGCCATGGTGCGCCGCAAGATCACTTACTACAAGATGCTGACGCCGGATCGCCACGCAGAAATCACGGCGGCGGTCGGCGCCACAGACCTCCGTTCCCAAGCTCACTTTGCGGCGGGGCAATCCCCGAGTTCTCTGGAGCCAAGCTACGAGGAGGAGGAAGCCGATCCAATGTTCATGGCGGAGGTCACGGCGCAGAAGTCCCCCGATGGGTATGAGACGATGGACGTCGACTTCGTGCCGGCGTCCGAGTCCCCCATGGTGCAGGCGGACCAGCGGTTCAACATGGCGATACTAAAGGAGGACCGGGAGGCAGAGGCTCAACTCGACGCGGAGCGCGCGCATGCCGCTGCCATCGAGGCTCTCCTGCAGGCGGAACCGGATGTCGTGGATGTGAACCGGGCAGCGGAGGCTCAACTTGATGCGGAGCGCGTGGATGCCGCTGCCATCGAGGCCCTCCTGCAGGCGGAACCGGATGTCCTGGACTTGAACCGGGCGGCAGAGGCTCAACTCGACGCAGAGCGCGTGGATGCCGCTCTCATCGACGCCCTCCTGCAGGCGGAACCGGACGTCCTGGACTTGAACCGGGCGGCGGAGGCTCGACTCGACGCGGAGCGCGCGGTTGCCGCTGCCATCGAGGCCCTCCTGCAGGCGGAACCGGACGTCCTCGACTTGAACCGGGTTGTGCTCTCGTCCGTGCAGAGTGCCCGCACGCTCCGCTTGAATGAGTAGCTGGAGGCCGAGGACAACCACGGTGCGGAGACACACATCGGCAACGACGGCTGGTTCGCGCCGGCAGCCAAAGACGACGAGGCCGTCTCTTTCCGCGAGCAGTGATAGTTTTTCTTTATGTTGTTGATTTTATGGATCTTTTGCTGTGTAAAAACATATATTTGTTATGCAAGTCGCCTGACTTGGGTCAGTCTACAATTTCAGGCGGTTGGCTGAATATCCTACGTCTCCTAACCCTTCTTTCCTTCTTCCTCACCTCTTCTTCTTCCCCAACAGACCACCGCACGGGTCGTACGGATACTCCCCAACATGCGGTTGGATAAACATACTCTATGAACGAAAATTATGTGTCAGCGATAGGATGGCTGAGTTTGGTTTGTTCACACGCGACAACACGTGTCAGTGAGGGTGCGTTCCCTTGGTTGGGTGTGCGGCGTGCATGAGCGACTGTGTGAGGGTGCGGTGCGACCGCAGCAGGAGTGACCGTGTGAGGGTGCGGTGCGACCGCGACAGCCGTGCGCAAGTGTACCTCCTTCTTATTTTGAAAACTTTAGGCAAGCTTGGCAAAAATATGTGGCGAAGTTTGGCAATGCAAGGCCTAGACCCAAACAGGATAAGTATGTACGTACTAGGAGAACTAGTGTTAAAAAAGAAAGGTGGGGTTTTCCTTCGCGGGATTGAATCGACACAAATCCTCGTTTCACGTGTCAATTAATGCGTATTTTTTCTCCAAAGACCAAAGAGCTAACCATCTCACTCCTCATCGCTTGATTAATGCAGCGCCATGCAAACCAACCTTCTCACTTTCGCATGCATGCAGGGGATATTAATGTCCTTGGTTGCTAACCCCATCAATTTTGCTTCGATTAGTGTTAGTGGCCCTTTGCAAATTGTAATTTTGATATACTGGCCTTGTGTACAAAAAAATGGAGGTAGTAACTATATTTGACTTCCTTCCCCATTGCGGTGACGTCGACGATATCTTTTCTTGGGTGGTTTGGCGAAGTGCGTTCGACGGAGAACACCGTTGAGGGAGACCACGGTAAGTCGTTCGCAAGTGCCGCCTGCAAGCCGAGACAACCGCCTTATTTGCATCCAAGAAGTCCTTTACTAGTACTACTAGGAGTACTAGTGCGGTGAGATGGTTTCTCGAAGAAGACGATGGAGAAGCGGAGTCAGCGAAGAGTGAAATGATGGTTGCTTCGTCCGTGCTTTTGTGATTTGACGCCTCACTGCTTTGTGATTTGTGATAGAAGGGGCAGGGGAGTAGACTCTATGCTCTATACTGTACTACATGCGTCCAAGCATGGGAGAAAGAGGAGAGACGTTGCATTTTTCTATTCCTTCAATCAATAAATCAATCAGGGAGCTTCGGTTCCATCTTTTTGGCTTTGGCAACACCGTCCACAATGGTTCCCACGATGCCAAAAGCTATTTTCACATTTGGCTACACATTGTGGATGTCCTTAACCGTACCACTTGGTTTTGCTCCTGTGTGCTATCTATACAAATCTCAATTATATTGATCTAAAAAATTATAGAATCAAGATTAGTAAAAAGGAGGTGATTTTGCCGCGCGGATGGCGGGGGAGGTTTCTTATTTGAGCAATGCTACATCCACGTAATGGTTTACGTAAAGTTACAAACTGATGTGATGTGGGACTAGTTGATTGGATTAAAGGAGAGGATTAGGCCCACCCCACCTGAAAATCAGGGGGGCATATATAGATTAGATGGAAAGTATACATAGCAGCTACGTAGCCCTTTGTAAGTCTAGGATTAGGCTTCTTATTTTCGGAGGACGTTGTCCTGGCGGTTTGCTAACATGCGGTCCCACGTGTCAGTGCTTTACCAAGCCGATCCGTGTCCCACATGAGGCAGAACAATGGCAGAAGCAACACGTGGTTAAGTTGAAGAAGATGAGGGAGAAGCGGATTCAGCAACGAGTGAAATGATGGATGGTTGCTTCGTCCCTCCAACTTAACTGCGGGAAAGGTGCAGCTTTGTGATTTGACGCCTCATTGCTCATTATTACGCCGGCGCCATGACTGGGGTGCTTCACCCCGGCTGCTCTGCATTGTATTCCGGTATGGCACGTGGACCCGGTAGCTTGATGTCCCACATGTCGGCGAAAGGGACTAGAAGATTTATGAAAGCAAGCGCTCCACTCTTACGACGGAGGAGTAGACGACACGACGGCCCAGTGAACTGTCACTTGTAGTACTGTATAGTACTATAGTTTTGCTGTTTCGCACGATCCATCGATACAAACCCGATTAAACAGGAAAGGGCGGGATTTTTCCCGCGCGGTAGATGATACTGGCCATACATTTCAAAGGCAATTTTAATGTATGCAAACTGAATAATTATAAGTAACAATATGATATCTAGTAAAACTAAAAACACATATGATTTATTGTGTTAGAGTGTAGTAGTAGTGCTATATTGGATAGTTGTTAGATGTAACATGCGAGAACGTGTAGAGATGTAGTTTTGGAGGGCCTACAGAGAGAAAAGCGTAATACGGTCACTGAACTTCAGAATAAGCTGATTACGGTCACTATATACGTTTTGTGGTGATTATACGGTCACTTGCTCACAGTTTAGCATCGGATTGCACTCTGTTGACCGGCCAAATAGTCTGCGTGGCGCCATGTTGACTAGTTAAATTGACCACGTTCCTTGTGGGTCCCACCTGTCAGTTCGCATAGGCAAAAGGTCAGATAAACACAAATTTACGCAGGCGCGACAAGGCTCCAACCCGTGCGCGGGAATCACCTGGTTGTGTATGTGTCTATCAGGGTCTGATGTGTGCGCATGCACGTGTAGGTTGAGCACTTGAGCGTGAGAGTGTGTGTTGGTCGTGTGGTGTACTGGTGTGTGAATGCATGCGTGTGTGTGAGTGTTGTGTGCGTGCGTGGCTGCGTGTGTACGTGTGAGTGTTGTGTGCGTGCGTGGGTGCATGTGTTTGTGTGAGTGTTGCGTGGATGCAGTTCGTGTGCATGCGTGCGTGTGTGTATAATCACCACACCAGCTCCAGTGTGTTAAAACAGACGGCTCACCATACCAATACAAGGCCACCTTGTCCGCTGTGCCCGCGGTCATGACTTCGAACCACTGTCCAAATATTTTTTTGTCGTTTGTTTTCATTCTTACTAGCAAGATGCCCGTGCGTTGCACGTAATATCAAGATGCATTTGTATGACTTGTTTATCTTGTGAGAGAAAAGGATGAACGAGGGAAGGCCTTATTTGCAAATGTGGAGAGGTGTGTGGGTACCTTTTTGCAAAATTGCCATAGTTTCTTTCCTATTCGTCAGATATAAATCAGACGGCCTATATTGCAGGATGGCAGGCACACCATCATCACCAACTCTGTTTTTTATAACAGTGTATTTTATGTATTTTATAAGAGTGTAGATGTAGAGTAGATACAAGTCGACAGGTGGGCACGATGGTAGTGAGATAATGTGATGCAACACTAGAGGTGCCACGTGGAGCGTTTAACTGGTCAACTAGTCATGTCATGAGCAAATACAGAGTTGTACGGTGAGCCCGTGACTGTATAATAACCACTAAACGTAAATGGTGACCGTAATGAGTGGATTCTGAAGTCCAATGTACGTATCGTGCTTTCGCTTCAAATACAATGATCGTCATTGCATATATCGCGAGAGAAAGATGAAACATGAGTGAATTTTCTGGGGGCTTACTTTTAGAGGACCTGGAGATAGTTTTGTGTGCATACGTGAAAGGGGCGTACAGGGGGGGTATGCGATGGAGAGAGAGATGCTCTTCGTTTCTCTTTATTATGACTAACTTTGTATATAGTATAAAATATACAAATTCACAGTGAGGAATAAATATCATTGTGGGCACCATGCAATGCAAATTAGCGTTCGTACTCCTCCATATAACTTTGTAATGTTGTATATATGTAGAAACTCTAAAATAATTTTTTTGCCACACTTTATTCAAAAGGAATGTTGTATGCGAAATAAACGTGAAGAGAGGGCTTTTTAGATTAGTGGGGTACGTGATGTAACATGTGTGAATGTGTAGTTGATGCATTTGGCGGGGCCTAGAGAGGTATGTGTGTGTATTACGTATTCGAGAGAGGCATGGATAGAGGGGCCGACGGGGGGGGCGTGGGAGAGATAGCACGAGAAATGAGAGTGGTCTAGAGAGAGAGAGACGAATATGACGTCATGACAAGAGATTCCATTCCCTTGAGTGTGTATATGCAAGGGGGGAGGGAATAGAGGCACCAGGAGAAATTTTCTGTGTGTGTGGTGTTTGTGTTGGTATGTGTGGGTGTGAGAAGATAATGAGACGTGGGGGCAGAGGGTGTGTCACCGCGTGAGGTCCGGTGGGTCGACGTGAGGCCCTTCGTTCGGTTCCGTCCTGCGCCGCATTGGTCGGCCTGTAACGCATTTAGGAAGACCCATGGATGACTAGTCATACAAGACAAAGATAGCAGAATTGTGAAGGACTCTGTGTCCACTGACAAAGCCAGCTAGGATTTGTAACCCTAGGTTCTCGGACTAAGGTAACCCCTTTATCTCTGATATTACTATTCATCCAACCTAACTTTAAGGGGCATCCTACAGAATGCTCTGCTAGAATCATATTTGTCGATTAGGAAGAGAGGTATGAGACAATGCGTGAGAGACAGGCGTAAAGATAATGTGCGTACATGAGACACGTAGGCAGGTCCATGTATATAGAAAGGGTCGATGAGGATTGTGCGTGTGTATGTTTGCGAGAGGAAGAGTGCTTGTGATAAAGGTTAGTGAAAACAGTTGTAAATGGTTACGAGAGGGAGGGAGGGTTATATCTAGAGCATGTGTGCGAGAAAGACACCTCGGGAGGGAGTGTGTGAGCATGTGTGAGAGACCACCGATGGAGAGTGAAACTACACGTAAAAGACTGCTCTACACATTGATTAAAGATATAAATTGTATCCAAATATTATGATGGGATCATGATATTTGCAATTCGCGTAAGGAGCGGTCATTGATCCATCAGACATCTAGATTCTATCGAATTTGAGCATGTCTATGTTATTATTCGACACAATTGATCCACATAGTTAGTATTTTGAACTCCAGACAATGCGTCGCTTTAGCAATCGAATATAAACGTGAGTATAGTTCATGTTGTGTGTGTAAAGCACATTATACATACGAAAGTTACACAATGGACATTATAAATAGCTACCTATGAACTAGCATACATTTGAATTCAACTTAAGGTGGTTTAAAAAGATCGAATTCAACATGAAGTCCATTCAATTATTTGAATTTGATATCATGGCATTTGTAAACCATACCTAAATTATGGGGGCACCAATCTTTGCTCTGATTTTGTACATAATAGCATATGTAGTCGTGTACAAAATAGATTCAAATTTAGCTCCTCCATTCCAAAATAATCGTAGTTATAGGATTTTCAAGTGTCAAAATTTCAAAAAGAAGCGGATAATCTAATGAGGTTTTCAAACATACAAGGTCAAATATAACGTTGTCTATTTAGGCCAATCCTCATAGTTCAAGAGTACTCTAAACGTGAATGTTTATGTTTCAAAATTTCGAACGAAGCGCCAAAAGAGCCTCTACTCGCCCGAAACCGCGTGAGACCAATGTTTGGTAGTACAAGGAAATTACTTTTCTAATAACTCCGACCCATGAAACCTACCGGCCCGACATCCAAAGGTCTAAACTGGGGTAGGTTTGTAGCTTCATCTAAACGCCACGCAACCGCATCCGAAAAACATTCATACACAATGGCCGCCTAAGCACACATGCGCGCGGCCGAAATCGCTCCCGCCCACTATTTGGGACACCTGGGATTACCATCCTACCCCCGACCCGCAGTAGGTCTGAAATTTAAGAGGGGGGCAAAGTTTGTACTTCCCCCAAATTTCAAACAAGCGCGTCCCATCTTCTGTTCAAAAAAGCCAAAAACAAGCGCGTCCCAGACCGAAACATGGTTCCCCCCACCCGTCCGATTCCCCATTCGTACTCCGTGGGCGCCAAAACTACCTCTCCACCAGCCGCAAAACCCCGGCGTCCTCCGTCCGCCACCCCATCCCACCCATCAACTGCCGCCCTCCTCCATCACGCCGGAGCCGATACCCCGACGTCGTCGTCCACCGCAACCTCAACCGCAACGCCCTCCACGGCTAGTAGTTGAAGCCGAGGCCGTGTCGTCCGTACCCAAGCCAGTTCAACCACGCCGTCCTGCGCCTCACCACTGCCGCTCCAGCTTCGCCACACTCCACCGCACCGGAGCTGTTCCTGCTACGCCGTCCTTCGCCGCCTCGGATCTTCTTCCCCTCCGCCGACATACGGCCACGGCAACATAGTCAACAATTTGGCCATGGGTTCGTCCAAGCCTGCACCCTCCAGAACATCGGTTTCCCTAGTAAAAAGAAGAAGATCGGCGCGACATGTGGAGGTGACCACACCGGCAACCGAAAAAGGTACTCATCTTCCCTTATTCGTGCAAATCTTACGTCTCTATTTGCACGGTATTCATCCCACAGAAGACACTAGTTGACCGCATCTTCTTGATACTAGATGTTCCTAGTAAGTCGCGATGCACAAGGTTTCTCCTCATATACTATTTCACCTTAGCTAGAGGTCCGTCGCCCCCCTGAATTTCAATTTCTGGCCAGTTGATTCCCAATTAACGGAAGCATTCCCCGGCGTAACAGGCGCTAGTACGCCTATTACGCCGGGGAAGCAGCGCCTTGGTGTTTATCTTAGGGGCGTGTGCGGCCTAGAGCTACTGGCACCCGATCTGGAGGTCGGCCGGGATTAAAGGGATGGCCTGGGGGCGCTGCCAAGCATGGCGGTGGTGTGAGGTCGATGGGAGGGCGGGGCGGCGGAGGCAGGGGTCTGGGCCGGTGGTCGTTGGCGGTTCGAGAAAGATCGTCAACAGTGACTGGCGGGAGGTAGACGAAGGCCATCTGCCCGCTCCTTATAGATCGGACGGTTCATTAAAAAAATCAACTGACCTATTTATTTCCAGTCGACTGTTATCTTAGATATGACCACATGTGGTGGTGTGCTGGAGGAGTACCTGCATTTCCTGTGCTCATATATTACAAAATCATACGGAGTAGAATCTAATTTTGTTCGCCATGCAATGTTGTAGAGCTATCATATGTCTCCTGTCATTTATTTTTCAGCCACCTGCTATCTGCTACTTTTACAGTGCACTAGTTCTGCACACACTTCACCCTTACTCTCACTATTGTGTTTTTATGCAAGGGTATTTCAGACTCTGCTGCCATGAGAGAAGCCAAAAAGAAAATAGAGAAGTCGCTCCAGCTTCGTCTGCGGGTAGGCAAGACACGTTACAACGCTATAAAGGGTGCAGTGTCAGCAGATGGAGACGGTAAACGTAGCTCTGGAGTTGATGACCTCGCTCGCAATGAACTACCATCCCAGGTGCTTGCTTTAACTTCGCGGTGTCATATGTGGTTGCATGTTCCATATGGTGTCTAGCTTGTATTCGAAAGGCCGAAGTCGGAGCACCAGAAGACAAATAGCTAGTCAGGGCACTGGCCGAGCCAGTGACAAGCCCAGCAAAGATAGGCATCACCTGGAAGCCAACTAAAAAGCTGCGATGGTGGCGAAGCAGCCCGCCTCCCACCAGGCTCTCAGGTCCTAGATGATCATGCTCACCACTGCAGCCGGATGTCTAGCTTGTATTGCTTCCAATTTGGTTAAATTGCATCTGCTTAGCTTACACATTATACCTTTGAATATGACATACCTTTCTGTTTTTGGTACATACTAGTATATCTGTGTATTAACCATGTTCTTACATCAAACTAATGTTCTTGTGTATCCCTCATCAATCACTTATGACGAGGCATGCAGGCAAGGGGACTACTCCTCATTTAAAGAATGCAGCGTCAGCCTCCCGACATGATTCTCAAGAAACAGAAAAGCTAGATGAAGATAGTGAACGTAGCTCTGTAGTTGATTACAGCATTTCCCCTACACTAGCATCGTAGGTGCTTGCTCTAACTTGGCAGCGTGATATGTGGTTGCATGTTGCATATGGTGTGTAGATTGTAATTCTTCCAATCTGGTTAAACTGCATGTGCTAGTCTGCTTAGCTTATACATTATACCTGTTAATGTGACATGCCTTCCTGTATTTAGTACATAGTACATCTGTCTATTAAGCATGTCCTTACATAAAACTATTGGTTTTTTGTATCCCGCATCAATCAACATGACGAGACACCTTTAGTATATGCAGTGCGATGTTAGTTGCATCTTTCATATGATTTATAGCATGCGCTGCTTCTAATTTGTTGAAATTCTATTTATGATGGGACGCTTTTAACTTGGCAGAGTCATATTGGTTGCATCTTTCATGTGGTGTCTAGCTTGCATTGCTTCTTATTTGCTGGAATGGTTTCTGCTTAGTTTACACAAACAGTTGTGAACATGCCATGCCGTCCTGTTTTTCGTACATATTCCATCCTGGTATCATGTGTTTGCCTTACATCAAAGTAGTGATTGTCAGTATCATGCATGAATGAGTTCTGAAGAGAGAATTTTATTGCTTTTTCTTGTCGGTTTTACTTGACAATTCAAAATCAATAAAGCGGAAGGAAGTTAGCAAGGCAGCGGATAAAGGTGCTCCTTCCGAACGGAGGGCCTCTACAGTTTCTACTCCTCCACACCCCCAAGATGATTTCCAAGACAACACATGCATAGACACTCAACAAAGCTGTGTTTATGATGAGCACGTCTCCCCTAGTGTAGCACCACCGGTGCTCCCTCTAACTTGGCACTGTTATATGTGGTTGCATGTTATGTGTGATGTCTAGCTTGTATTGCTTCTAATTTTGTTGAATTCCATCTTCTTACTTTACACATTATACTTGAATAAGACACGTGTTCCTGTTTCTAGAACATACAATATCTGTTTATCACACCATGTTCTTACATCAAATTACTACTGTTCTGTAACCTGCAACAATCACTTATCATAAGACATGTTTGACTCCGGAGTGTGATATAGGTTACATCTCACATTCTTTTCTAGCTTGTACTAGTAATTTGTTGAAATGGCACTTATGACGAGACAGTTTTAACTTGGTAGAGTGATATTCGTTGCATCTTTCATATGGTGTCTAGCTTTCATTGCTTCTAATTTGTTGAAATGCCTTCTCCTTAGTTTACACATCATAAGCTGTGAATATGCAATGCTGTGAATATGCAATGGCACTAATGACGAGAGACCTCTAACATGGTAGTGTGATGTTGTTTGCATCTTGCATATGATTTATTTCTTGTACTGCTTCACATTTGTTTAAACGCCATTTATGATGAGACACTGTTAACTTGGCAGAGCGATATTTGTAGCATCTTTCATATGGTGTCTACCTTCCATTGCATTGCTTCTAATTTGGTGAAATGTCTTCTTCTTAGTTTACACATCATAGTTCTGGTTATCTCTTCCGTCCTGTTTTTCATACATATTACATCCTCCTATCATGTGGTTGTCTAACATCAAAGTTCAGTTCGTCTGCATCACGCATCAATTTGTTCTAAAGAACTAAATTGTTATTCGTTTTTCTTGTCGGCTGACTTAACATGGCATACAGAAAGAGGAAGAAACACAGAATGGCAGGGAATGAGAAGCGGATGAATCCTGCAGATTCTGCTGGTACTGATGGTGCAATAGAAGGTCAAAGTCCAGTGGAAAATTCTACAAACACGGCATCCCATGCTACACGAGTTGCAAAAAAAGCCAAACAGAAACAAATAGCTGCCACCAAACAAGCAGAGACAACCCTAGTTCATGCAACACCTACCACAGTACTACCAGCTGCACGACTTACTCGTGCGTCAACTGAGCTAGTAGCACGTTCCCAAGCTCCCTTGCCACCTGACACTACTTCTCAAGCACTCTTGACACAAGACGAGTTGGCAATATCAGATGAACCTTGTGAGCTTCAACAGCAAGAAGGTAGTTGTTGGATTCAAGTTACAGTTACACTAACACTTCCTATGTTCGTTGTTGGACTAGCACCTAGGCGCAAGAGGAAACAAACATCAGGGATAATGCTCGATAGGTTAACTAAATCTAGAGGAGGAAGAATGGAGATCCGTTTTGAGGCAGGTTTAAAAAGGCCACGTGATGCTACAGAGTCAGCCAAGTTAGTATCAGAGGCAGCGGTTGCCGTTAGGTGTCATGTACGTATCCTCCCAACATGAATTCAGTACAGGAATGACAAAGACGAAACCCAGTTCAACACCTTCCTCGACATTTATCTGTAAGTATGGTTATGTATGGAAACTAGTAATATCGTCTTGCTCTGTCCCATACTTTCTAGGTTGCTGATAATGAGACTCCCATAATTTTCAACAGATGAGGTTCAAGTTGGATAGCCAAGATGATGCAACTAGACAAGCTTGCACCCATGTTTTCAAGTCTGCTCTGCGACAGTATCAGTATAACTTGAGGAAAACTCACTTTGAAGGCAAGGCTAACAGTGAACTTTCCCAAACATCTCCAGTGGAAAATATATCGGATGAAGACTGGAGGGGCCTTGTTAAACACTGGTCTGATTCGAAGTATCAGTTACATTATATATATGTGATCAGATCACATGTTGAAGTCCTATTTACGCATGTGCCACACAAATCTATCTTCTTGTAGGTGAACTGTTCAAAGAACAAGGCCAACCGTACGAAAGTGAAATTCCAACAGACGACAGGATCTCGTAGCTATATTGCACACTGCGAGGCTCTTTTAATTAGCTGTTGTTTCACTCTTTTCGCTGTACCATATTATCAGATCTATATTGACTTGTTCGAAATGCAGAGGAAAGCCTGCAAGGACCAAAAAGTACCTGAACCAAATGCTGTGGAAATCTTCAAGGACTGTCACACCAGCAAGAAGAAGGGCATGACTACACCAGTCAAAGCCACTGTTGTAAGTCCTTAATCCTCATGCCTTTTAACTACTACTTACTCTGACTTGTGCCTTGAACTGCATGGTTTGCAGCCAATGTCTATTACTCTTTTCAATTTTATACACAATTGTCTTAGCGTATCATTGCACCTTACAAGGTTTAAAAGAGAGGAGTGATGATCCTTTGATCTTGACCCGTAATCTAGTTCCGTGCTGGACTTGACCACGCAACGTTACAATTGCATGTTTGTCTGTTCTCAGTTGTTTTGTGATATGAATGATGACATACTATGCTTACCGTATTATAAACTTCGTCTCTTCATCCTTAGCCCTCAATACAATGTGAAGAAATAGACAATACATTAGCGATGGTACATGGTCATATGTTTGGAACCTGGTTTTATTATGTACTTTGCAATAAAATACAACTGATATTTTACATGGGTTCACCAGAATAAGTTGTGTATATAGACCAAAGCTATTTTGTTTGGTTTTGCTGCCTCCTTAATATCTTCTGTTCTGGTACTACTAATGTAAAACCTCAACTTTTCAGCGAGCTATGGAAAAAATGGTGGAACCGCCACCTTCTGAAGGTGGCGAGGCAACTATAACCGCAATGTCAGCTCTTGCTGCAGTGGGTCAGTACCTGTCCACTAATAGTGCCAAAAGCACGTTCCTGCGTAATACTGGGTTGGTTGTTAAGGCAATATCGTCCAAACTGCCTCATGATCAAGATATGCAAGCTCAAAGCAATGTTGTATCTGCGCTCCAGACACAAGTCCATTCCCTAACAGAGACCCTTTGTGAAACAAGGAGAAACATTGCTCAATGTCGTCAAGATATGCATGGTTTTGAAACCAGACTATTAGACATTTGCTATGTTGTTCAGGAGCCTAGGGGAAATGAAGGCGAGGGTTATGGTGCTCCATCGGACAATAGATCATGAAAACGTAACAGTCAGGTCAAATGAACTCAGCTTCTGAAGTTCTGGTGGTGCCAACCTTCCTTTTGTTATATAGTTGTAATTTTTTTGGTGCGATACAAAATTTATTCTTAACGTGCAGCCACCGGCTGAAGAAAACAGCAAGCCATTTTTGTATAGTGTAGGGTGTTCCCTATATTTGCACTGGTGGCGATCTTTGACGCCGAGTGGATGTAGTCTGTGCAATCGCCTTAATAGCCTAGCATTAGTTTCGGCCTTATTTATTTCCTAGTCTTCTTTTTCCCTGGTTTGCTAGTGGCCGCAACTACCATGGGCCATATACGGCTCGTAGGATCCATGGGTCTCCTACAGGCCGTCAATAAATGGGCCTGTAATCGGTGGGCCTCGGCCCGTCGGATAAATGGGTCTACATGGGCCGTAATCGAGCGTAATTGGTTTCGGCCCAGCACGGTAACATGCCGTTAACAGGCCGTAGGACAGCAAAGGCTTAATTTTGTCACAGGCATAACGGGTCGTTAATGGGCCAGAATATAGGACGGGCTGGAAACGGCGCAACGGGTTAACAGGCCAGAAACGGGCCGACTCTTGCCATGGGCCGAAGTTGGCCCATTAGGGTAACATGCCAGTAACGGGCCGACTCTTGCCATGGGCCGAATTTGGCCCATTAGGGGAACAGGCCAGTAACGGGCCGACTCTTGCCATGGGCCGAATTTGGCCCATTAGGGGAACAAGCCAGTAACGGGCCGGAAGTAATCGAGGGCCAAAAAGGAGCCCAAGAACGTATGGGCCGTCAATACGCCGAAAGCTAACACGGGCTGGAAACGGCCCATGTAAATCACGGGCCGTTAACGGGTATAAAGAAAATTACTGTTCATTAGGGCTAGAGTCACCGTGGGCCTGTAAAGGGCCAAAAGATACGAAGGCCTCATATGGGCCGAAAGACGTCATGGGCCATACATGGGCCGAAAGTGAAATGGGCTGGTGTTATATTCGACGGCCCACATGACGTTGTTGGGCCGATTTCCTTTAGGGCCTAACGGGCCATGAGTTAACGGGCTGTAAAATGGGCTATTTGCGAAGAGACCGTTAACAGGCTTTTCATGGGCCAGCCCGTTAACTTTTGACCAAGTCAAACGGGCCGGCTTTGTAAGCTAAATGGGCCAGTGGTGGGTCGTGGCACGTGTCGACATATCATAGGCGCCTATCTGACCCACTGACGAGCTGACATGTGTTTCGTCCGGCCAATAAGAATTTTACACATGGAAATTTCCCATTGGTCGGGGCTGTTAACGGGTTATCGGATCCAAAAACCCGACCCGATAGCTTAACGGCGTTCCGTTACGATGGATGCCACGTGTTGGTCACCCTTGACGAAAGCACTTCTATGACGCGCGATTTATCGTCATGGAAGTGGACACTTCCGTGATGATAATTTTGGTAATGTCATGGAACACTTCTACGACAGCACAGGTATGACTATCTTGATTCTGTCATAAAATCTTCATGGATGTACATGCATGACAAAAAATGCGACCTACTGTGACAAACACGTATCATCACGGAAGTGTATTTTTTTGTAGTGGAAGTAGTGGTTCTACATCACAGGGCCGCGCGGCGCCACTTGGGCGGCGCTCCCGAGTTCAAGGCCGGAGCTCCAATGCGGCTCACCTCTTGGACGGAGAAGGGCCCCAACTGGTCTGCGTCAGACGAGCTGATAGCGCTTCACACGCGCATTCAGAGCATGGTGGATAAAAACATCAAGCTCGTCGACGTAATCCAGGTAATGTTGGTTCGCCGGATTCTCCCCTGCCAACGCCGAAGCTTCCCTTTATGGGAATTCGATCCGGAGAAGCACCAGACCCTGGGAGGGCTCTTCGGAACTACTCACGAAGATGCCTGGAAGTTGCTCTTCAAGGGCAAAGAAAAGCCGCCGGCCATAGATTCGGATCGTGGGCATGATCACACCCATCCCGCCAATGAGGTAAGTTCTTTAAGGCGTACCTTCTACTTATTTGTTAAAGGAGGATACCTAACCTTTGCCGTATTTTTTGTTTTTTCAGGCGTGGACAGAGAGGGCGGAGCGGATCCATAGTTCGACTCCGCTGCCCGAAGAGCCAGTCATCCCGCTCCTGGCGAAGATGCTGGTTCCGGCGCCCTATAGGCCGCCGGAAAAGAAGGCCAAGAAGAAGGCCAAGGGGGCCAAAGGTGGCCCCCGTCGCAAGGGTGCTTCAGACGTGATGTCCGAAGACGAAGTGACCCTTCCATCCGCCGCCAAGGACGACGAGGAGGAGGAGGAGGAGAACAACCCTCCCCCCGATGAGGGAAAGAAGAAGAGGGCGGCCTCCACGAACCTAGAGGCAAAGACGTCCAAGAAAGGGAAAGGCTCCCTTGCGGATAATTCCGCATGGGACGTCGACAGCAGTCCGGAGCGACGCCCCCGCGCTAAGCCTCGGGCTGCATCGTAAGTGCTAGGACTTATACATGCCCATAAATCTAGCCTCTCCTCTTCATTGTATTGACATGATTAGTTATGCCGTTGCAGTCCGGCCCATGACAGCTCCCAGCGATCCTCGTCACGAGGTTCGTTGGATTCAAAGGCGATGGCCAGCGAGTCGCCGCCGACCTCTCACTCCCCCAAGGCCAAGGACGACGCAGAGGTGCTGTCCCGAAGGACTTTCCCAGGCCGGGGAGAGGCTCAGGAGGCGCCAGGAGGCGAAGCCTCCGTCGCCGGACACCAGGGGGAGCCGATCCTCATGGAGACTGGCGATGAGGGCCGTATTTAGTTCGGCCCTCAGCCGGATTCGATTCCGGAGACCGATATGGCTCCGGAATCTGGCGCGCAACCTCCTTCGAAAGAAGGGGGTATGCCTATTCCGCCAGTGACCCCTGTCCAACCAGGGGCACCGGATAATCTGCTGGAAGCGCTGCGAGGCGCTTCCATTGTGGATGAGCACCGTGTTCTTATGGGCACGGTAATTGAAAGGGTTCAGTCCGCCAAGAGTGGACTAACCGAAGCCTGCAGCAGCCTGCTGACAAGTTTTGAGGTAAGCGACGCGAAAAGAGAAAATCCCAATATAGACAGTAGCCCCTGAGACACTGTCCGCTGTTCGGAAAGAAAAAGCTGGACAGAGGATCAATCCCTTATTGCAGGAAACTAACTAAATTTGTCTAAAATGAATACGCAGGCGTCGCTGTTAGCTGCAGCCTCGCATACTGCTGAAGTCTCCGGACTGAAGCAGAGACCGGAGCAGGCCGAGGAGGAGCTCGGCCAGGTGAGGAGGCAGCTCCAAGAAAAACAAGGTATGTAATAACTTGTTATATGTTTGAAAAAGGTAAAATGATATGCATTGACCGAAGTGTCATGATATGTATAGAAGCGATGACCGAGGTCGAGGCCCTGAGAAAGGCCCTGGCAGAAGCCGAGGGGAAGGGTGTCAAGGAGTAGGCCGCCCGTAAGAAGCTCAAGGCCCGGGTCAACGAGGTCCAACAGGAGCTCCAGGACGTGGTGAGGAAGTGCGAGACCTTAAAGCGCGATGCGTCGGCTTAAGAGACCGAACTCGCCAAGGCTCGTCAGAGTGCGGAGACGGCCCGGAGTGAGGCCTAGGGCGCCCTGCAGGAGATCCAGGAGGCCAGGAAGATCGCGGCGGGTAAGGCATTTAATATGCAAAGCAAATATTTAAGGAGGAAGTATCCTTTACTAACCCGGATTCGGAGTTCTCCAGGGGCTTTTGCTGATCTGCCATGTAGTGTGTCTGACGCCGCGGAGTTCTTCTGAGTCGAAGAAGGGAGCTCCATGGAGAAGCTGTTCTGGTCACAATATCTTGCGCCAAAACATCCGGTGCCCTTCAGCGATCAGCTAAAACAGTTCGTCGAGCTGCACAGGGTGGCCGAACTGGCCATGAAGGATTTAATAATCTGGCTGTGGCCAGTCGAAGCTATACCCAGTAGTTACTTCGGCCTCGTGAAGCGGCTGGTGGATGCCTGTCCTCGGCTGGATGCTATCAAGCGGTCCGTCTACATCGAGGGCGCGCGCCTGGCCTTCTCCTATGTCAAGGTGTAGTGGGCGAAGATGGACACCGTCAAGCTAGCGACCGAAGGGCCGCCCGAGGGCAAGCAGCACCGTACACCCGAACGATATTTTGGAGACGTCCTGGAGGGGTCCCGCATTGTTGCGGAGCAGTGTGCGAAAGACGTGATCTTTGAATGAATACATTCGCATTTTGTCTCGCCCTGTATTATGAAACAAAGACAATTTATGTAATATAATGCTTTGTGTTAGATTTTTACCTCCTGTGCGGCCGTTTTTATTAAATCTAAGAGTTGGCCAGTCATCGGCTTCAGCCCCCACGTTGGTAACACGGGGGTGTTCGGGATGAAATCTAAACACTCTTGATCCAATTATTTGGTCCTTGAAGGAGGTGTTCAGTGCAACGAACAAGGCAATCAGACTATAATGCTTTAACACCCTCACTTAGCCATAGGAGTTTAACGATAAAATTTTAGGCGCAGCCCCTGGTATTCGGAAGTCCGAATTTGGGAGATTATGTAAACACCTGATCGGATAAGAACCGATTCATCGCGTAATGCGGAAAAAACCTCTAACAATTTGAGACCTCCGAAGAGCTGACCGGCTCTCGCGGTATCATGACAGTCAGTTTTCAGCTTTCTCTACTGAGGTGCTCATCCGAATGAACCAGGGCACAATCGCAATAGTTCTCCCTTTACTACCCTAGCCGATATAGCGGAACGTAAGCCAGTAAGCACAGGAGCTGGGCAACCCAACTATTGACCAATCGGAGCCAATGCATATAGTGCTAAATTCGGGGTGCCGAAATATACTGTAAAAAGTGTTTGGACTTTATTGTCGTATTGCGGGGCGCTATAAAGCCCCTAGCCAATGTGAAGCGTACCAGGGTGTACGGGTGCTATCTGATAAGGTTGTTAACAGAAAGTAAAGGAAAACAGAAAAGGAGCAAAGGTAATGAGCTAGGGCCGCAGAATTTGGGCCGCGAACTGTTTTCATTGCAATTTTATTAATACGTCAAAGCGCATTGATACAAATAGTGCGATAAGCAACGGGCAATTTGACATGCCACGACCAAGGGAGAGCTGCGTGTGGGTCCAGAAAACAGGTACAGTGATCGTTAGAGAAAGCACCTAGGAATTCCCCTGTACGCTTGTGCTTCTTGCCAGCCTGGTGTGTTTATCCTTTGACAGGCCCGGTGATCAAGCCCTCAGGAAAAGCCTATGGAAAAGAGACCTAAAAAGGGGAAGATAAACAGTGAAAGTATATGTGTCCAGGAGCGGTTGAGTCGTACTATGGATCACAAGGTAGGTATGCCTCCGTCTATGCCCATGGTATTTTGAGTGCGTAGTTATGTACGCGCGGTACGAATACCACCACTTGATCGGGGCTGATACGGAGGCCGGATTGCTAGCTGAGCTCGTGACGAGCCGAGCTGTCCTGCCGCAGGGTAGTTCGGACCCTGTTAACGGTGTCCATGGGTTCGGCAGCCGAATTCAGGTTCTGCTTGAGAAGGCCGCTCTGTACTTCTGCTGCTAAGGCAGCTGTGTGCTCTTCTGTATGGAGGGAGCTTTCCGTATTTCCGTTGATCGTTATGACGCCACGTGGGCCAGACATCTTGAGCTTGAGATAAGCATAGTATGGTACTGCATTGAATCGAGCGAATGCGGTTCGTGCGAGTAGTGCGTGATAGCCGCTGCGAAAGGGGACGATGTCGAAGATTAACTCCTCGCTTCGGAAATTGTCCGGAGATCCGAAGACAACCTCTAGCGTGATTGAGCCGGTACAACGGGCCTCTACACCTGGTGTGATTCCTTTGAAGGTAGTCTTTGTGGGCTTGATCCATGATGGATTAATGCCCATTTTTCGCACTGTATCCTGATAGAGCAGATTGAGGCTGCTACCTCCATCCATAAGGACACGCGTCAGGTGAAATCCATTGATGATTGGGTCGAGGACTAGTGCGGCTGAACCGCCATGACGAATACTAGTCGGATGATCCCGACGATCGAAGGTGATCGGGAATGACGACCATGGATTGAATTTTGGGGCGACTGGCTCTATCGCGTAGACGTCCCTTAGTGCGCGCTTACGCTCCCTTTTGGGGATGTGTGTAGCATATATCATGTTCACTGTTTTGACTTGAGGGGGACACTTCTTCTGTCCCCCTAAGTTCGGTTGCCAGGGCTCCTCGCCATCGTCCTCACTTTGCGATCCCTTTTCCCCGTTCTCGGCGTTTAATTTGCCGGCCTATTTAAAAACCCAACAATCTCTGTTGGTATGATTGGCTGGTTTGTCTGGGGTGCCATGTATCTGGCACGGGCGATCGAGTATGCGGTCCAGGCTGGGTGGTCCCTGATTGTGTCTTTTGTATGGATACTTACGCTGGCCGGACTTGGAGCCGCTGAATCCGGCATTGACTGTAGTGTCATCGGTATTATCGCCATTGCTTCGGCGTTTGTGTTTGTTGCGTCGGAGCTTGCCGTTGCTGTTTTTGACCTCGTAGGGTCCTGCCTCGCTAGCTGTGTTTTTACTACGAGCTAGCCAACTATCCTCACCCGCGAAAAAGCGGGTCATGAGTGCCGTGAGGGCTGCCATGGATTTTGGCTTTTCTTGGCCGAGGTGGCGGGCGAGCCATTCGTCGCGGATACTATGTTTAAAGGCCTCTAGGGCTTCGGCATCTGGACAGTCGACGATCTGGTTCTTTTTATTTAGGAACCTAATCCAGAACTTCCTGGCTGACTCCCCAGGCTGTTGAACTATGTGGCTCAAGTCATCGGCGTCCGGTGGCCGGACATATGTACCTTGCAAGTTGTCGAGGAAGGCCTCTTCCAAGTCCTCCCAGCTGCCAATAGAATTTTCAGGCAGGCTGTTTAACCAGTGCCGAGTCGGTCCTTTAAGTTGTAGTGGGAGGTATTTGATGGCGTGAAGGTCATCCCCGCGGGCCATGTGGATGTGGAGAATAAAATCCTCGATCCATACCGCGGGATCGGTTGTTCCATCATATGATTTGATGTTTACGGGTTTGAACCCTTCTGGGAATTCATGATCCATTACTTCGTCAATGAAGCAAAGAGGGTGTGCGGCACCTCTATATCGGGCCGCATCACGACGTAGCCCCGATGGAGTCCGTTTGCGGTTTTCGGCCTGGGTGTGACTAGTTTTGTCATGTCCGAATGGATAGCCGTCCTCGCATGTCAAGGCACGTCCTCGGGATCTGTAGATCGATCTTGTATGTCCTGCTCTACTGTCCAGGTCTTGACGAAGGTCATATGTATGGCGCCGAGCTGTCTTATCCCTGCCTTTACGGTGAGGTGGGACAGTCTGGTTTTCGGCTCGAGTTGCCGTTTTATCCCGACCGCGCGGTGACCGATCAACCGCATTGCGTGATGCTGGTGCGGGCTCTGGCGCCTCATCATCGAACTGAGGTAGCAATTTGCACTTTGGGTAACTTTTGGCTGGGCATTTAAGGCCGTATTCTCGGCTGCCAGGACATCGGTCCACCTGTCGTTGAGCAGGTCTTGATCAGCTTGAAGCTGCTGCTGCTTCTTTTTCAGGCTCCTCGCAGTGGCTATTAGCTGAAGCTTAAAGCGCTCCTGCTCGAGAGGTTCCCCAGGGACGATGAAGTCTTCGTTGCCGAGGCTTACCTACTCCTCGGAGGGCGGATGATAACTGCCGTCCTCCGAGTCTTCTTCTATGGCCTGTTCGTCAGGGCTGACTTGCCCATTTTCCCAACTGTCTTGTTCGGTAGTTTGTTCATCGGGTTCCTCTGTGTCTTCGGCGCCATCCGGAGTGTTGTCGTCTCTTGTGCCGGTGTTGCCGTCTCTGCTGCGGCGTGATTTAGAGCGGCGCCACTGACGCCGGCGCTTTGGTTGTGTCTTAGGAGGGTCACTCTTCTCTGGGTTTTCCTTGTCGTCGCCGCTATTATCTTTTGGTGTATCCACCATGTATACGTCATACGAGGAAGTGGTCGTCCATCGCCCCATGAACGGCGGGTTTTGGGCCTCCTCTTCTCCGGCATCGTCGTCCATACCGTTGATGTCTTCGGAGTCATAGTCAAGCGTGTCAGTTAGGTCTTCGACAATGGCTATGAAGTGGGCGGTGGGTGGGAAACGAGATTCTCCATCATCAGCCTCCAGTTCGAACCGGATACAATTCGGCTGTGAGTCCTCCGCCAAGGACAGGTTCTTTAATGAGCTTAGCACATCGCCGAAGGGCGAGTGTTGGAAGATGTCTGCGGCGCTGAACTCAAAGATCGATAAGCGATCAAGTTCGGCGTCCGCGGATGCACATGGCTCGGAACTTATAACCAGAGACGAGTCCGGAGTTCCGGTGACAAAGACATCGTGTGAGGTTAAGTCTATGTGCGGCACCAACGCCGTGGAATCTGTGGCCTCCGTGGTGGGGTTGAGCCTCCCGTCCTTGGATGGCGCAGTATGCTCTGGATCTAAGGCCAGAGCAGTTATAGGAGCAATCTCCTGGATGCGGTCCGATGACAAATTTAGGTCACGTTCATCGAGGTGACCAAGAGCGGTTGCCGCGGTCTCGAATCCGGCGAAGATCAAATCTCCACGGATGTCCGTGACGTAGTTCAAGCTCCCAAATCTGACCTGATGGCCAGGGGCGTAGCTATCGATCTGCTCCAGATGGCCAAACGAGTTGGCCCGTAGTGCGAAGCCACCGAACACGAAGATCTATCCGGGGAGGAAAGTTTCTCCTTGGACAGCGTCATTATTGATGATTGAAGGGGCCATCAAACCTTTTAGGGACGGCACAGTGGAAATCTCAATGAAAGCACCAATGTCGATGTCAAAACCGGCGGATCTCGGGTAGGGGGTCCCGAACTGTGCATCTAAGGTTGATGGTAATAGGAGACAGGGGACACGATGTTTACCCAGGCTCGGGACCTCTCTACGGAGGTAATACCCTACTTCCTGCTTGATTGATCTTGATGAATATGAGTATTACAAGAGTTGATCTACCACGAGATCGTAATGGCTAAAACCCTAAGAGCCTAGCCTGTATGACCATGGTAATGTATATCTCCTCCCTCCGGACTAAGTCCTCCGGTTTATATAGACACAGGGAGGATCTAGGGTTACACAAGGTCGGTTACAAAGAAGGGAATCTACATGTTGATCGCCAAGCTTGCCTTCCACGCCAAGGAGAGTCCCATCCGGACATGGGTGCAGTCTTCGATCTTCATATCTTCACAGCCCATCAGTCCGGCCCATGGCTAACAGGCCGGACACCCGAGGACCCCTTAGTCCAGGACTCCCCAAGCTTGCCTTCCACGCCAAGGAGAGTCCCATCCGGACATGGGTGCAGTCTTCGGTCTTCATATCTTCACAGCCCATCAGTCCGGCCCATGGCTAACAGGCCGGACACCCGAGGACCCCTTAGTCCAGGACTTCCTCAGTAGCCCCTGAACCTGGCTTCAATGACAAGGTATCCGGCGCGTAGATCTATCTTCGGCATTGCAAGGCGGGTTCCTCCTTCTGAACTCCAAGATAGTCTTCGACTCTTCGGACATATTGAATGTGTCCGGACCTGTAATACACGCACCACACACAACCGCAGAGAGAATATAATATTCCCCGAGTCCAATCCGCTGACACCTTTTTGCAACATGACATCACGTGCGCCCGGTCATAATTTCGAACCGTTTTTCGTCTGCCGCTCCACGTTTCGAGACGCGGTTGCCATTGGCACATCCTGTCAAAGCAGAGATCGTGTCCCGTTATTGCGGGATTCTCATCAATACGGGCGTGGGTAACCCAACCGTGCTGTTTACACAACCCTTGGGAATGGGCGAGTTTTAAGGCGAGTGGGGAGGCGTTCAATATTCACGGCCTTTATAAGGAGATAGGGATTCCCCTCCTTCACCCACACCTTCTCTTCCTCTCTATCCTTCCATTCTTGAGCTCCAGCGCCCAAGTTCCCATCTTCTCCACATCCAGGAAGCACTCAATCATGTCCGGATCCGGAGGCCAAGGCAAGTGGATGGTCTCCTTCGTCAAGGAGAAGGACATCACCCAGCTCTGGGCGGCGGGGTACCTGGCAAAAGGAATCGCCCATCGTCTGCCCACCAAGGGGCAAGTCATCCCCACCCCGAAGCCTACTGAGAGGGTAGTTTTCCTCCCTAACTTCGTCCACGGATTGGGGTTTCCACTTCACCCCTTCGTCCATGGACTGATGTACTATTACGGGCTAGATTTCCATGATCTAGCCCCGAAATCCTTCCTCAATATCTCGGCATTTATTGTCGTGTGTGAGGCCTTCCTCCGCATCCATCCCCACTTCGGCCTATGGCTCAAGGTTTTCAACGTGAAGCCGAAGGTGGTGGATGGTCAGCACGTGGAGTGCGGAGGCGCCATGGTGAGCAAGATGCCCAATGTCACTTGGCCCACAGGCACTTTTGTGGAGACTATCAAGGAGTGGCAGAAGCAGTGGTTCTACATCACAGAGCCACGCGGTGCCACTTGGGCGGCGGCTCCCGAGTTCAAGGCCGGAGCTCCAATGCGGCTCACCTCCTGGACGGAGAAGGGCCCTAACCGGTCTGCGTTAGACGAGCTGATAGCGCTGCAAACGCGCATTCAGAGCATGGTGGATAAAAACATCAAGCTCGTCGACGTAATCCAGGTAATGCTGGTTTGCCGGATTCTCCCATGCCAACGCCGAAGCTTCCCTTTATGGGAATTCGATCCGGAGAAGCACCAGACCCTGGGAGGGCTCTTCGGAACTACTCACGAAGATGCCTGGAAGTTTCTCTTCAAGGGCAACGAAAACCGTCGGTCATAGATTCGGACCGTGGGCACGATCACACCCATCCCGCCAATGAGGTAAGTTCTTTAAGGTGTACCTTCTACTTATTTGTTCAAGGAGGATACCTAACCTTTGCCGTATTTTTTGTTTTTCCAGGCGTGGACGGAGAGAGCGGAGCGGAAACATAGTTCGGCTCCGCTGCCCGAAGAGCCAGTCATCCCGCTCCTGGCGAAGATGCTGGTTCCGGCGCCCGATAGGCCGTCGGAAAAGAAGGCCAAGGGGGCCAAAGGTGGCCCCCGTCGCAAGGGTGCTTCGGACGTGACGTCCGAAGACGAAGTGACCCTTTCATCCGCCGCCGAGGAGGACGACGACGATGAGGAGGACGAGGAGAACAACCCTCCCCCCGATGAGGGAAAGAAGAAGATGGCGGCCTCCACGAACCTAGAGGCGGAGACGTCCAAGAAAGGGAAAGGCTCCCTTGCGGATAACTCCGCCTGGGACGTCGACAGCAGTCCGGAGCGACACCCCCGCACTAAGCCTCGGGCTGCATCGTAAGTACTAGGACTTATACATGCCCATAATCTAGCCTCTCCTCTTCGTTGTATTGACATGATTAGTTATGCCGTTGCAGTCCGGCCCATGACAGCTCCCAGCGATCCTCGACACGAGGTTCGTTGGATTCAAAGGCCATGGCCAGCGAGTCGCCGCTGACCGCTCACACCCCCAAGGCCAAGGAAGACGCAGAGGTGCTGTCCCGAAGGACTTTCCCAGGCCGGGGAGAGGCTCAGGAGGCGCCAGGAGGCGAAGCCTCCGTCGCCGGACACCAAGGGGCCCGATCCTCATGGAGACTGGCGATGAGGGTCGTATTCAGTTCGGCCCTCAGCCGGATTCGGTCCCGGAGACCGATATGGCTCCAGAATCCGGCGCGCAACCTCCTTCGAAATAAGGGGGTAAGCCTATTCCGCCGGTGACCCCTGTCCAACTAGGGGCACCGGATAATCTGCTGGAAGCGCTGCGAGGCGCTTCCATTGTGGATGAGCACCGTGTTCTTATGGGCACGGTAATTGAAAGGGTTTAGTCCGCCAAGAGCGGACTAACAGAAGCCTGCAGTAGCCTGCTGACAGGTTTTGAGGTAAGCGACGCGAAAAGAGAAAATCCCAATATAGACAGTAGCCCCTGAGACACTGTCTGGTGTTCGAAAAGTAAAAGTCGGACAGAGGATCAATCCCTTATTGCAGGAAACTAACTAAATTTGTCTAAAATGAATAAACAGGCGTCGCTGTTAGCCGCAGCCTCGCATACTGCGAAAGTCTCCGGACTGAAGCAGAGACCGGAGCAGGCCGAGGAGGAGCTCGGCCAGGTGAGGAGGCAGCTCCAAGAAAAACAAGGTATGTAATAACCTGTTATATGTTCGAAAAAGGTAAAATGATATGCATTGACCGAAGTGTCATGATATGTATAGAAGCGATGACCGAGGTTGAGGCCCTGAGAAAGGCCCTGGCAGAAGCCGAGGGGAAGGCTATCAAGGAGTAGGCCGCTCGTAAGAAGCTCAAGGCCCGGGTCAACAAGGTCCAACAGGAGCTCCATGACGCGGTGAGGAAGTGCGAGACCTTGGAGCACGATGCGTCGGCTCAAGAGACCGAACTCGCCAAGGCTCGTCAGAGTGTGGAGACGGCCCGGAGTGAGGCCCAGGGCGCCCTCCAGGAGATCCAGGAGGCCAGTAAGATCGCGGCGGGTAAGGCATTCAGTATGCAAAGCAAATATGTAAGGAGGAAGTATCTTTTACTAACCCGGATTCGGAGTTCTCCAGGGGCTTTTGCTGATCTGCCACGTAGTGTGTCTGACACCACGGAGTTCTTCCGAGCCGAAGAAGGGAGCTCCACGGAGAAGCTGTTCTGGTCGCAATATCTTGCGCCAGAACATCCGGTGCCCTTCAGCGATCAGCTAAAACAGCTGGTCGAGCTGCACAAGGTGGCCGAACTGGCCATGAAGGATTTAATAATCCGGCTGTGGCAAGCCGAAGCTATACCCAGTAGTTACTTCGGCGTCGTGAAGCGGCTGGTGGATGCCTGTCCTCGGCTGGATGCCGTCAAGCGTTTCGTCTGCATCGAGGGCGCGCGCCTGGCCTTCTCCTATGTCAAGGTGTGGTGGGTGAAGATGGACGTCGTCAAGTGATAACCCACAAGAATAGGGGATCTATCGTAGTCCTTTCGATAAGTAAGAGTGTCGAACCCAACAAGGAGCAGAAGGAAATTTTAAACGGTTTTCAGCAAGGTATTCTCTGCAAGCACTGAAATAATAGGTAACAGATAGTTTTGTGATAGGATAATTTGTAACGAGCAACAAGTAACAAAAGTAAATAAAGTGCAGCAAGGTGGCCCAATCCATTTTGTAGCAAAGGACAAGCCTGGACAAACTCTTATATAGAGAAAAGCGCTCTCGAGGACACATGGGAATTATCGTCAAGCTAGTTTTCATCACGTTCATATGATTCGCGTTCAGTACTTTGATAATTTGATATGTGGGTGGACCGGTGCTTGGGTGCTGTTATTACTTGAACAAGCATCCCACTTATGATAAACCTCTATTGCAAGCATCCGCAACTACAACAAAAGTATTAAGGTAAACCTAACCATAGCATGAAACATATGGATCCAAATCAGCCCCTTACGAAGCAACGCATAAACTAGGATTTAAGCTTCTGTCACTCTAGCAACCCATCATCTACTTATTACTTCCCAATGCCTTCCTCTAGGCCCAAATAATGGTGAAGTGTTATGTAGTCGACGTTCACATAACACCACTAGAGGATAGACAACATAATCTCATCAAAATATCGAACGAATACCAAATTCACATGACTACTAATAGCAAGACTTCTCCCATGTCCTCAGGAACAAACGTAACTACTCACGAAGCATATTCATGTTCATAATCAGAGGGGTATTAATATGCATAAAGGATCTGAACATATGGTCTTCCACCAAATAAACCAACTAGCATCAACTACAAGGAGTAATCAACACTACTAGCAACCTACAGGTACCAATCCCGGACTTGGAGACAAGAATTGGATACAAGAGATGAACTAGGGTTTTGAGAGGAGATGGTGCTGGTGAAGATGTTGATGGAGATTGCCCTCTCCCGATGAGAGGAGCGTTGGTGATGACGATGGCGATGATTTCCCCCTCCCGGAGGGAAGTGTCCCCGGCAGAACAACTCTGCCGGAGCCCTAGATTGGTTCCGCCAAGGTTCCGCCTCGTGGCGGCAGAGTCTCGTCCCGAAAGGTTGCTTATGATTTTTTCCTGGACGAAAGACTTCATATAGCAGAAGATGGCCACCGGAGGACCAACAGGGGGCCCACGAGGCAAGGGGGCGCGCCCTGGGGGGTAGGGCGCGCGCCCCACCCTCGTGGACAGGTGGTGGCCCCCCTGACGTATTTCTTCTGCTCAGTATTTTTTATTATTTCCAAAAATAACTTTCGTGGAGTTTCAGGACTTTTGGAGTTGTGCAGAATAGGTCTCCAATATTTGCTCCTTTTCCAGCCCAGAATTCCAGCTGCCGGCATTCTCCCTCCTTATGTAAACCTTGTAAAATAAGAGAGAATAGGCATAAGTATTGTGACATAATGTGTAATAACAGCCCATAATGCAATAAATATCAATATAAAAGCATGATGCAAAATAAACGTATCAACTCCCCCAAGCTTAGACCTCGCTTGTCCTCAAGCGGAAGCCGATAACGATAAATATGTCCACATGTTTAGAGGTAGAGGTGTCGATAAAATAAAATACGGACATGAGGGCATCATGATTATTCTCATAACAGCAACATATATGGATATTGTCATATGATTTCTTATGCTCAAGTAATAATCTATTCACAATGTAAAGTCTGAATCAGAAACTTTATTGCGAACTAACAAACTATAATCTCAGTCATTGAAGCAATTGCAATTTATCATAACATCAGAAAGAGTCTATGTCAGAGCTTTATAGCAAGTCCACATACTCAACTATCATTTAGTCTTTCATAATTGCTAACACTCACGCAATACTTGTGGTTACGAAGTTTTAATCGGACACAGAGAAAGATAGGGGCTTATAGTTTCGCCTCCCAACCTTTTACCTCAAGGGTAATGTCAACAATAATAACTCATGCTCCCCTACATCCAATTATATATATATATATATATATATATATATATATATATATATATATATATATATATATATATCAAGATCTTTCCAACACACTATGCTTGCCGAAGGATAAAATATAAAAAGGAAAGGTGAAGATCACCATGACTCTGGCAGAAGGTAGAAGGTAATAATAAAAGATAGGCCCTTCGCAGAGGGAAGCAGAGGTTGCCATGCGCTTTCAAGGTTGGATGCACAAAATCTTAATGTGAAATCACTTTATATTGCCACTTGTGATATGAACCTTTATTATGCAGTCCATCGCTTTTATTTCTTCCACATCACAAGATCATATATATATTTAGGTGGCCCCACCCGATGGACCCCCGGGACCCTTCCGGTGGTCCCGGTACAATACCGGTAACTCCCGAAACTTTCCCGGTGGCCAAAACTGGACTTCCTATATATAATTCTTCACCTCCGGACCATTCCGGAACCTCTCGTGACGTCCGGGATCTCATCCGGGACTCCGAAAAACTTTCGGGTTTCCGCATACATATATCTCTACAACCCTAGCGTCACCGGACCTTAAGTGTGTAGACCCTACGGGTTCGGGAGACATGCAGACATGACCGAGACGCCTCTCCGGTCAATAACCAACAGCGGGATCTGGATACCCATGTTGGCTCCCACATGTTCCACGATGATATCATCGGGTGAACCACGATGTCGAGGATTCAATCAATCCATATGCAATTCCCTTTGTCAATCGGTATGTTACTTGCCCGAGATTCGACCGTCGGTATCCCAATACCTAGTTCAATCTCGTTACCGGCAAGTCTCTTTACTCGTACCGCAATGCATGATCCCGTGACTAACGCCTTAGTCACATTGAGCTCATTATGATGATGCATTACCGAGTGGGCCCAGAGATACCTCTCCGTCACACGGAGTGACAAATCCCAGTCTCGATCCGTGCCAACCCAACAGACACTTTCGGAGATACCCGTAATGCACCTTTATAGTCACCCAGTTACGTTGTGATGTTTGGCACACCCAAAGCACTCCTACGGTATCCGGGAGTTGCACGATCTCATGGTCTAAGGAAAAGATACTTGACATTGGAAAAGCTCTAGCAAACGAAACTACACGATCTTTTATGCTATGCTTAAGTTGGGTCTTGTCCATCACATCATTCTCCTAATGATGTGATCCCTTTATCAATGACATCCTATGTCCATAGTCAGGAAACCATGACTATCTGTTGATCAACGAGCTAGTCAACTAGAGGCTTACTAGGGACAGGTTGTGGTCTATGTATTCACACATGTATTACGATTTCCGGACAATACAATTATAGCATGAATAATAGACTATTATCATGAACACAGAAATATAATAATAACCATTTATTATTGCCTCTAGGGCATATTTCCAACAGTCTCCCACTTGCACTAGAGTCAATAATCTAGTTACATTGTGATGAATCGAACACCCATTGCGTCCTAGTGTTGATCATGTTTTGCCCTAGGGAGAGGTTTAGTCAACGGATCTGCTACATTCAGATCCGTGTGTACTTTACAAATATCTATGTCTCCATTTTGAACACTCTCACGAATGGAGTTGAAGCGACGCTTGATATGCCTGGTCTTCCTGTGAAACCTGGGCTCCTTCGCAAGGGCAATAGCTCCAGTGTTGTCACAGAAGAGAGTCATCGGGCCCGACGCATTGGGAATCACCCCTAGGTCGGTAATGAACTCCTTCATCCAGACTGCTTCCTGTGCTGCCTTCGAGGCTGCCATGTATTCCGCTTCACATGTAGATCCCGCCACGACGCTTTGCTTGCAACTGCACCAGCTTACTGCTCCTCTATTCAAAATATACACGTATCCGGTCTGTGACTTTGAGTCATCCGGATCTGTGTCGAAACTAGCGTCGACGTAACCCTTTACGACGAGCTCTTCGTCACCTCCATAAACGAGAAACATATCCTTAGTCCTCTTCAGGTACTTCAGGATATTCTTGACCGCTGTCCAGTGTTCCTTGCCGGGATTACTTTGGTACCTTCCTACCAAACTTACGGCAAGGTTTACATCAGGTCTGGTACACAGCATGGCATACATAATAGACCATATGGCCGAGGCATAGGGGATGACACTCATCTCTTCTATATCTTCTGCCGTGGTCGGGCATTGAGCCGTGCTCAATTGCACACCTTGCAATACAGGCAAGAACCCCTTCTTGGACTGATCCATACTGAACTTCTTCAATATCTTGTCAAGGTATGTACTCTGTGAAAGACCAATGAGGCGTCTTGATCTATCTCTATAGATCTTGATGCCTAATATGTAAGCAGCTTCTCCAAGGTCCTTCATTGAAAAACACTTATTCAAATAGGCCTTTATACTTTCCAAGAATTCTATATCATTTCCCATCAATAATATGTCATCCACATATAATATGAGAAATGCTACAGAGCTCCCACTCACTTTCTTGTAAACACAGGCTTCTCCATAAGTCTGTGTAAACCCAAACGCTTTGATCATCTCATCAAAGCGAATGTTCCAACTCCGAGATGCTTGCACCAGCCCATAGATTGAGCGCTGGAGCTTGCATACTTTGTTAGCATTCTTAGGATCGACAAAACCTTCCGGCTGCATCATATACAACTCTTCCTTAAGGAAGCCGTTAAGGAATGCCGTTTTGACGTCCATCTGCCATATCTCATAATCATAGTATGCGGCAATTGCTAACATTATTCGGACGGACTTCAGCTTCGCTACGGGTGAGAAAGTCTCATCGTAGTCAACCCCTTGAACTTGTCAATAACCCTTAGCGACAAGTCGAGCCTTGTAGATGGTCACATTACCATCCGCGTCCGTCTTCTTCTTAAAGATCCATTTGTTTTCTATGGCTCGCCGCTCATCGGGCAAGTCAGTCAAAGTCCATACTTTGTTTTCATACATGGATTCTATCTCGGATTTCATGGCTTCTAGCCATTTGTCGGAATCCGGGCCCGCCATCGCTTCTTCATAGTTCGAAGGTTCACCGTTGTCTAACAACATGATTTCCAGGACAGGGTTGCCGTACCACTCTGGTGCGGAACGTGTCCTTGTGGACCTACGAAGTTCAGTGGCAACTTGATCCGAAGCTTCATGATCATCATCATTAACTTCCTCTCCAGTCGGTGTAGGCACCACAGGAACATTTTCCCGCGCTGCGCTACTTTCCGGTTCGGAAGGGGTGACTATCACCTCATCAAGTTCCACTTTCCTCCCACTCAATTCTTTCGAGAGAAACTCCTTCTCCAGAAAGGACCCGTTCTTGGCAACGAAGATCTTGCCTTCGGATCTGAGGTAGAAGGTATACCCAATAGTTTCCTTAGGGTATCCTATGAAGACGCATTTTTCCGATTTGGGTTCGAGCTTTTCAGGTTGAAGTTTCTTGACATAAGCATCGCATCCCCAAACTTTTAGAAACGACAGCTTAGGTTCTTCCCAAACCATAATTCATACGGTGTCGTCTCAACGGATTTCGACGGAGCCCTATTTAAAGTGAATGCGGCAGTCTCTAAAGCATAGCCCCAAAATGAGAGCGGTAAATCGGTAAGAGACATCATAGATCGCACCATATCCAATAGAGTGCGATTACGACGTTCGGACACACCATTTCTCTGAGGTGTTCCAGGCGGCGTGAGTTGTGAAACTATTCCACATTTCCTTAAGTGTGTACCAAATTCGTGACTTAAATATTCTCCACCACGATCTGATCGTAGGAATTTTATTCTCCTGTCACGTTGATTCTCAACCTCACTCTGAAATTCCTTGAACTTTTCAAAGGTTTCAGACTTGTGTTTCATCAGGTAGACATATCCATATCTACTTAAATCATCAGTGAGAGTGAGAACATAACGATATCCTCCGCGAGCCTCAACACTCATTGGACCACACACATCGGTATGTATGATTTCCAATAAGTTGGTTGCTCGCTCCATTGTTCCGGAGAACGGAGTCTTGGTCATCTTACCCATGAGGCATGGTTCGCACGTGTCAAATGATTCGTAATCAAGAGACTCCAAAAGTCCATCTGCATGGAGCTTCTTCATGCGCTTGACACCAATGTGACCAAGGCGGCAGTGCCACAAGTATGTGGGACTATCGTTATCAACTTTACATCTTTTGGTATTCACACTATGAACATGTGTAACATCACGTTCGAGATTCATCAAAAATAAACCATTGACCAGCGGGGCATGACCATAAAACATCTCTCTCAAATAAATAGAACAACCATTATTCTCGGATTTAAATGAGTAGCCATCTCGAATTAAACGAGATCCAGACACAATGTTCATGCTCAAAGCTGGCACTAAATAACAATTATTGAGGTTTATAACTAATCCCGTGGGTAGATGCAGAGGTAGCGTGCCGACGGCGATCACATCGACCTTGGAACCATTCCCGACGCGCATCGTCACCTCGTCCTTTGCCAGTCTCCGTTTATTCCGTAGTTCCTGATTTGAGTTACAAATATGAGCAACCGCACCGGTATCAAATACCCAGGAGCTACTACGAGTACTGGTAAGGTACACATCAATTACTTGTATATCACATATACCTTGGGTGTTGCCGGCCTTCTTCTTGTCCGCTAAATATTTGGGGCAGTTCCGCTTCCAGTGACCACTTCCCTTGCAATAAAAGCACTCAGTCCCGGGCTTGGGTCCATTCTTTGACTTCTTCCCAGTAACTGGTTTACCGGGCGCGGCAACTCCCTTGCCGTCCTTCTTGAAGTTCTTCTTACCCTTGCCCTTTTTGAACTTGGTGGTTTTATTCACCATCAACACTTGATGTTCTTTTCTGATCTCCCCTTCCGCTGATTTCAGCATTGAATATACCTCGGGAATGGTCTTTTCCATCCCCTGCATATTGTAGTTCATCACAAAGCTCTTGTAGCTTGGTGGAAGCGACTGGAGGATTCTGTCAATGACCGCGTCATCCGGGAGATTAACTCCCAGCTGAGACAAGCGGTGGTGCAACCCAGATATTCTGAGTATGTGCTCACTAACAGAACTGTTCTCCTCCATTTTACAGCTGAAGAACTTGTCGGAGACATCATATCTCTCGACCCGGGCATGAGCTTGAAAAACCAGTTTCAGCTCCTCGAACATCTCATATGCTCCATGTTTCTCAAAACGCTTTTGGAGACCCGGTTCTAAGCTGTAAAGCATGCCGCACTGAACGAGGGAGTAATCATCAGCACGTGATTGCCAAGCGTTCATAACGTCTTGGTTCTGTGGGATTGGTGCATCACCTAGCGGTTCTTCTAAGACATAATCTTTCTTGGCTACTATAAGGATGAGCCTCAGGTTCCGGACCCAGTCCGTATAGTTGCTGCCATCATCTTTCAGCTTGGTTTTCTCTAGGAACACGTTGAAATTGAGGACAACGTTGGCCATTTGATCTACAAGACATAGTGTAAAGATTTTAGACTAAGTTCATGATAATTGAGTTCATCTAATCAAATTATTAATGAACTCCCACTCAGACAGACATCCCTCTAGTCATCTAAGTGAAACATGATCCGAGCTCAACTAGGCCGTGTCCGATCATCACGTGAGACGGACTAGTCAAGATCGGTGAACATCTCCATGTTGATCGTATCTTCTATACGACTCATGCTCGACCTTTCGGTCCTCCGTGTTCCGAGGCCATGTCTGTACATGCTAGGCTCGTCAAGTCAACCTAAGTGTATTGCGTGTGTTCCGAGGCCATGTCTGTACATGCTAGGCTCGTCAACACCCGTTGTATTCAAACGTAAGAATCTATCACACCCGATCATCACGTGGTGCTTCGAAACGACGAACCTTCGCAACGGTGCACAGTTAGGGTGACCACTTTCTTGAAATTATTATAAGGGATCATCCTACTTGCTACCGTCGTTCTAAGCAAATAAGATGCAAAAACATGATAAACATCACATGCAATCAAATAGTGACATGATATGGCCAATATCATCATGCTCCTTTGATCTCCATCTTCAGGGCACCATGATCATCTTTGTCACCGGCATGACACCATGATCTCCATCATCATGATCTCCATCATTGTGTCTTCATGAAGTCGTCACGCCAACGATTACTTCTACTTCTATGGCTAACGTGTTTAGCAATAAAGTAAAGTAAATTACATGGCGTTATTCAATGACACGCAGGTCATGCAAAATAATAAAGACAACTCCTATGGCTCCTGCCGGTTGTCATACTCATCGACATGCAAGTCGTGATTCCTATTACAAGAATATGATCAATCTCATACATCACATATATCATTCATCACATCTTCTGGCCATATCACATCACATAGCACTTGCTGCAAAAACAAGTTAGACGTCCTCTAATTGTTGTTGCAAGTTTTTACGTGGTTTGTAGGTTTCTAGCAAGAACGTTTCTTACCTACGTATGACCACAACGTGATTTGCCAATTTCTATTTACCCTTCATAAGGACCCTTTTCATCGAATCTGTTCCGACTAAAGTAGGAGAGACAGACGCCCGCTAGCCACCTTATGCATCTTGTGCATGTTAGTCGGTGGAACCTGTCTCACGTAAGAGTACGTGTAAGGTCGGTCCGGGCCGCTTCATCCTACAATGCCGCCGAAACAAGAAAAGACTAGTAGCGGCAAGAAGAATTGGCAAACTCAACGCCCACAACTTCTTTGTGTTCTACTCGTGCATAGTAACTACGCATAGACCTGGCTCATGATGCCAATGTTGGGAATCGTAGCATAATTTTAAAATTTTCCTACGCTCACCAAGATGCATCTATGGAGTCTACTAGCAACGAGGGGAAGGGAGTGCATCTACATACCGTTGTAGATCGCGAGCGGAAGCGTTCCAATGAACGTGGATGACGGAGTCGTACTCGCCGTGATCCAAATCACCGATGACCGAGTGCCGAACGTACAGCACCTCCGCGTTCAACACACGTACGGTGCAGCGACGTCTCCTCCTTTCTTGATCCAACAAGGGGGGAGGAGAGGTTGATGGAGATCCAACAGCACGACGGCGTGGTGGTGGATGTAGCGGCTCTCCGGCAGGGCTTCGCCGAGCTTCTGCGAGAGAGAGAGAGGTGTTGCAGGGGAGGAGGGAGGCGCCAAAGGCTGTTGTTTGCTGCCCTCCCTCCCCCCTTTATATAGGCCCCCTGGGGGGGTGCGCCAGCCCTAGTGATCAGATCCAAGAGGGGGGGCGGCGGCCAAGTGGGGAAAAGGGGTGCCTTGCCCCCCAAGGCAAGGGGGAACTCCCCCCCTAGGGTTTCCAACCCTAGGCGCATGGGGGGAGGCCCAAGGGGGGCGCCCCAGCCCACTAGGGGATGGTTCCCTTCCACTTTCAGCCCACGGGGCCCTCCGGGACAGGTGGCCCCACCCGGTGGACCCCCGGGACCCTTCCGGTGGTCCCGGTACAATACCGATAACTCCCGAAACTTTCCCGGTGGCCAAAACTGGACTTCCTATATATAATTCTTCACCTCCGGACCATTCCGGAACCTCTCGTGACGTCCGGGATCTCATCCGAAACTCCGAACAACTTTCGGGTTTCCGCATACATATATCTCTACAACCCTAGCGTCACCGGACCTTAAGTGTGTAGACCCTACGGGTTCGGGAGACATGCAGACATGACCGAGACGCCTCTCCGGTCAATAACCAACAGCGGGATCTGGATACCCATGTTGGCTCCCACATGTTCCACGATGATATCATCGGGTGAACCACGGTGTCGAGGATTCAATCAATCCGTATGCAATTCCCTTTGTCAATCGGTATGTTACTTGCCCGAGATTCGATCGTCGGTATCCCAATACCTAGTTCAATCTCGTTACCGGCAAGTCTCTGTACTCGTACCGCAATGCATGATCCCGTGACTAACGCCTTAGTCACATTGAGCTCATTATGATGATGCATTACCGAGTGGGCCCAGAGATACCTCTCCGTCACACGGAGTGACAAATCCCAGTCTCGATCCGTGCCAACCCAACAGACACTTTCGGAGATACCCGTAATGCACCTTTATAGTCACCCAGTTACGTTGTGATGTTTGGCACACCCAAAGCACTCCTACGGTATCCGGGAGTTGCACGATCTCATGGTCTAAGGAAAAGATACTTGACATTGGAAAAGCTCTAGCAAACGAAACTACACGATCTTTTATGCTATGCTTAAGTTGGGTCTTGTCCATCACATCATTCTCCTAATGATGTGATCCCGTTATCAATGACATCCTATGTCCATAGTCAGGAAACCATGACTATCTGTTGATCAACGAGCTAGTCAACTAGAGGCTTACTAGGGACAGGTTGTGGTCTATGTATTCACACATGTATTACGATTTCCGGACAATACAATTATAGCATGAATAATAGACTATTATCATGAACACAGAAATATAATAATAACCATTTATTATTGCCTCTAGGGCATATTTCCAACAGTATAAGTCATGAAGAAAGCAATAGCAACATACTAAACGATCGAGTGCTAAGCTAACGGGATGGGTCAAGTCAATCACATCATTCTCCTAATGATGTGATCCCGTTAATCAAATGACAACTCATGTCTATGGCTAGGAAACATAACCATCTTTGATTAACGAGCTAGTCAAGTAGAGGCATACTAGTGACACTCTGTTTGTCTATGTATTCACACATGTATCATGTTTCCGGTTAATACAATTCTAGCATGAATAATAAACATTTATCATGATATAAGGAAATAAATAATAACTTTATTATTGCCTCTAGGGCATATTTTCTTCAGGTAGGGGAAGAAACGGAGCTTGATCTAGCGAGACGCATGGGGGTGACACAGGAAGGTATACAGGTGCATGCTCCTCGCAGTGGAGGTAAAAACATAGCCTTGTTCTCTTGGGAGATTGTTCTTGCGTATGTGTGTGTGTGTTAAGTTATGAACCCGTTACCAAATTCTAAAGGGGTGATATAGATAGAGTTTTGCTATCCCCCTGCATGCTACGTTGCAGGTGTGTTTAAGTCTAATAACACGTGCCCACTACTTAGTAGTAACGGGTGCCTTTATCACTCAATGAAATGTCAAGCTTCATGGTTGCGGTAATACTCCAATTAATGTTGCAGGTTGTTGGACTCATGTCGCCCGAGTGAGGATACACCCTAGTGAGGATGCGTCTTTCTTGATCTGAACCGAGTGAAGGAAATCTCCACTCGCATAGTCCCGAGTGACTAAATCCTCATCAAGCAGGACGGTACGCTGGTATTTTGATAACCTGGGCCCGAGCCTTCATGGGTTGTTGCTAGGTTTTAAGTCACCATGGGCCTATCCGGTGGGAGATAGCCTCATCATTAGCCTCTGAACCCATCAGGATTTCGAGAACCGAGACTTGCAATCCGTTGGATCCAACTGATTGTTTATGGGGAATTGAATCCCAAATGTTTAGTTGAATCCCAATGAACTGTGTATTTGCTTAAAGAAAAATCCCGACGGGTTCTAGAAAGCCAATCTTTCATGGTTTGAATTGTAAAGAATCAAGCTTATTAGGAAAAGTTTGTGATACTCAATCATCTCTTGGGAGAGGCTAACTAGCGATCTGGCAGGGGATGTATCATAAAATCCGATTAATGAACGTGATGTTTGGGATGATTCTCTCAAAGAGATGCCAATCATTATCCCGAAGGAACACTAACTTTTCATCCACTCTAGATCCAAACTTGTGATTCCTATGTTTGGATCCTAGAAGAAGGATTAAACAATGCCACGGAGATATCGAATTCACCGCTTGCTCAAATGTTTCCGAGTGATCTGGCATTCTCGTTGAAAGGATCACCGGTATATATTTTCACAGAACTGATCCATGGAGTGTGAACGATCATAATTTTTTTCCTTTGTACTAGTTGTGCGTAAAACTTGGCATGCGGTTCTCACAGTCGGGATAACCTTCATCCAATTGAATGTTTTGCATGATGGTGTCTCTGAGCGGTCTAGAGGAAATCTTTTGCATGCATCAGCAATATTCACAACAAAATCTTAGGGATTCAACAAGTTGGCTTTGCACAGAAATGCCTTGATTCCCACTCTTGATCTCTCTTGACCTAGTATGCGCACTATATCAAGCATAGTGGGGGCGCAAACGATGCCTTCATTATCGCGCCCGCTTACGCCACTTGCCATAAAGGCTGCAGCTTTGCAAATGTGTGTCGTTGATCTAGAAAATGCGTGGCCGAGTATACACGTTGGTTGCAGCTCCTTTGCCATAGAAAGTGGAACATAGGGGAAAATATCAAATCCCTTCTCCCGTTCCCAAATTCCACCGTCGGGCTGCTCTAGTCTTCCCCACGCGAGGTCTCACTCCTCTCCTTCCGCCATCGCCATGACCGGAGGCAAGACCTGAGTGTTGGGTGACGAAAGGGAACCGGGGAGTGTTATGAGTCATATGATAATTGAATGAAACAATATGCACATTCACACTTCGCTAGATAGCTAGGCCCAACAATGTCTAGGCTGGGGATCAACTTGTCCTCGAGGCATTTGTGGTCAGGCGAACCAAGCTTGAACTATGGATATGAGAGAATAGAAAATTACACTTGGTGAGATCAATATCATTTCATGTTGCTTCCTATGGAAAAAGATTTTCCCACTAAATGACACATTCATTATTCCTTGAGATCTACCTAGTCCATAAGACTGTGGCATGAGCATGTAAGGCAGTGCCATCGGTGTTTTTAGACGGTAGATCTAAACTTGGTGCTCCCTATGACCCATATTAATTGTCTCTGACTTGGTACAAAGTTGTACTAAGTTAGTGACAATTGATATGGATGGAGGGAGTAATACTTTCAGCCCAAATGCATTTTTAGCTGGCTCACACGGAAGATAGGGTGAATTTTAAAACCATCCCGGACAAGGAGTTTGTAAGAAACATGAACAACTTTGCTCAGTATTTTGAAAATGCCATGATACTTTATTTGCAGTTTTATATGGCCTCTACATCCAAAAGATGCAAGCGTGCAGGGTTCCATTTTGAGGTATACCATGTCACCTAGTGAGAAGTGTCTCTCATTTTGGAGGAGATGTTGTTTTGACTTGAGTGAGCTTGGTCTACTTACTTTATACGGATGATTTAGCATCAATATCTAAGGGGCCAGAAATAGCCAGCTCACTAGTGAGAGGTGGGGGAAAACCATAGTGCTTGGAATGGAGACATTTTTAGAGCAATGTGATAACCATTTTTTGCATTAGTATTCTGCTACATATAACCAAGAAGCCCATTTTTTTTGGGTTCATTGAACTCCAGGCATCTTAGATAAGTTTCACACATTGATTGTATCTCTTTGTTTGACCACCCGATTGTGCGTGATATGTTGAGTTGTACCTCAAGTTGATATTGTATCTCACGTTTCCTTTTTATCTTAATTATTACTTAAAAAGTCCTAGGGGCTCCTCCCCGTCTAGCTATCAGTGAAGTCATTAGCAAGAACTTTAATTTCAATGAGTAAGGGCGTGCCAGTGATGTAGCGACGAGGTATTAGCAATAATTACGGCGATGTATGCTAAAAAGAGAGATAAACACCGTATTTGGTTTCGTGGGCCCCTCCCCCTTACCGCTATCCAAGCCATGCGCGCGTCTCCGGCGACCCACCGCCGCCCGACCCGTCGCCGGGCTGCGCCTCCCTCGTCGCCGCGCGGACCCCCTCGACCCCGCTGCGCGCCCGGTGCCCTCCCCGCCTTCCTCCACCCCAAAACCAAGCCCTAGCTCCGCGCGCCATGGCTCCCGAGGTACGTACGTACATCTCCGCATCCTCCATTCTTCGTTCGTTCTGTCTCATGCCAGTGCCCCGGGCATGCCCAGCGTTGGGAAGTACTCACGCGGAGGCTGGGTCCGTGGGCCGCTGGCTAGGGTAGGGGAGGCTCGGGCGGCGATCAGCCCCGCCACATTTCGCCCTGTCTCTTTTTCCTTCTCGTCTGTTCTAGCTATTGCCTGTGGCGACTCGCCGTGATACTGTCTCGTAGCGGAGTCCTGTCTGTGTAACTGTGCCAGCGAGTCTGGTGGTGCGTGAGCCATGACTATGGCTTCTGCGCTATTGTGAAGGCTGAGCTGCGCTGGGTGGACGGAATGGTTGAGTATGGCGTTAGCGCGTCAGTACCAAGTCTTCCTGGACAGTGTCCGCCATTGAAAAAGCTCAGGTGGGCTACTGATATGAGATTTTCCAGCATTTTTGTGTGGATGTTGGGGTATGGAACTGCATGACTTACATTGTGGTTTTGAACTTCAGGCAGGAGTATGATGTCCGTGAAGAACGGAGGGAGCGAGCTGGAATTTCTAGAGAAACTAAGTTTGCAGGTCATCTTGCAGATTGGATTTTGCTATTCATTTGGTCTAATACTCCTATTATTTTACCGAAAAAGGGTTTCCCCCGCTTTGTATTCCAAAGCAACCAACACCGATACAGAATCGCTGGGGTGAACAGCACAACAAGCCCAAAAGAAAAAAAAAAGAAGAAGCAAATGCCAACAACGGCAACTCGACAGAGCGCGGATGACCCGCCACCGCTATGCCCACCAGAGACAAACCACTGCAACCCGAGGCTCCGGACCACCGCATACAAAACAGCACCTCCAAGAAGGAAAGCGACACCGACGACGCTACTGCCCGGACATGTCCTAGGGTTTCCCCAGCACGCGGAGGAAGGTGGGGGATGGATATCACCGACACCCTCCAGGAAGGAATGGTGGCACCCGCAGGTGTCACCGCATCGGGGCCGAAGACCGGCAAGGATTTCTCCCGTACTCCAATCCCCACTGCCCAACGGACCAGAGCCGACCAGCCAGACCGCCGCCCACCACCATGCGCCATCGCGGTTGCGCCGTCACCCACGCCGCCTCACTGCGAACACCAACACGAGGCCAAGAGGGCCGGAGAGAAGCGCCCCGCGGAGGGAGAAGCAGCACCGAAGCCGAACGGGAGGGAACCACCTCCACCGCCGTCGTGCGGGAGGCCAGAGCCTCCGGCACTGTCGCGGTAGCCGTCCGGACGCGGCAACAGGGCATGCCAGGCCACCCCTGGCCCAGCCAGGCCCGAAACGGCCCCGCTAAGCCCCACCGCCACGCTGCAGCAAGCCGGCGATGGCGCCGCCAGCACCCTGCCGCTCATCGCCTCTCCCCCGCCTCCCGGAAGCCACGAAGCAGACCCACCCCGCCACCGGCCCGCCCAGGCCCAGATGGGGCCCAAAGGGCCCAGATCTGGGCCGAGCGGGCGCCGCCAGACCGCGACGCCGCCATCCCGAAGTCCGCCCCCGCTCGCGCCAGGAGCCCCCGCCGCCGCGCTGGACCGCCGCCGCCTAGAAGCACCGCCCGGGGTCGCCCCGTCCCGCGTCGGCGGACACCCGAGAGGGGAAAAGCTAGGGGGCCGCCGCCACCAGCGTCGCCCGGGCCAGGCCCACAGCGGGCGCCGGCGACGGCGGCAGAGAGGAAGGGGGAGGGAGAGGCGCGCGGGGGAGAAGGCTGGGCGCGGCCGGCCGCCCGCGGGGGCGGCGCGGTCGCGGGAGAGAAGAGGAGGGGGGACTAGAGTTCATACTCCTATTATTTTACAGTGTGGCAACCCATTCGATTTCAAATTTGACCAGGTAGAATCAGTCATTTTGCAGTCCTCTTCCCCTCACAGCTGAACACAATGTGATAAGGTAATGATTTCTTCCTGATGTAGCATTTGAGCTCATACCATAAGTTGATTTAGCTTCTTTTGTGCTTCCAATTGTAGTGAAGCTAAAGTTAGTTTGCATTTGCTGGATCACCTCATGTAGATTCAGCTGAGAGTTGCGGCAAACCAGGAAGTCATCGTGTCACTAAACCAACACAGCAGACAACTTATGATTTTTGGTGGAGATAACAATGCTGTTGTGAACTAAAAAAAACAATGGTGTTGTGAAGGACATAATTGTAAAGAAAGGATCCAGAAGAACTAATTTAGCCCAACTCAGGCAGTCTTCTGATGGCAACAGCATCACCTCGTGCAGATTCAGTTGAGAGTTGCAGTAAATCAGGAAGTCATCATGTCACGAAACCAACACAGAAGACAATCTTATGCTTTTTTTGGAGATAACAATGGTGTTGTGAAGGACGAAATTATAAAGCAAGGATCCAGAAAAACTACTGTAGCTCAACTCAGGCGGTTTTCTGATGGCCACAGCAGAAAGAATTTGATGATTCTGGCTTGTCACACGCCTTGGAGTGAAGAGTTAGGCATATGATCGATGCAACAGGTCAAAGCCATGTAGGGAGAGTGCTGATGTGACTTCTGTTGCATCTCCTGTGATTCCTGCTACAGTTTCTGAACCAACAGATGCAAGGGCTGTAACCAAGGGAAAACAATCAGATGATCTTGGTGTATCCTGTGTCCAAGTTTAAACCTGGCAGGACCAAAGTGTGAGAATGGGCATCTGCACATGATGAGACAGAAACTTGCTCTGCTGATGAGAAGGTTGGCAATGATCATCTGGATGAAGATATGGCCCAAGTCCATGTAGGTAAACTGGATAACAAAAGTATGATTCCTGTCTGTGCTGTCCAAACTGACACTTTGCACCAAAATGCAATGTATCCAAGACATCACCAGTACTAACGGAAATCATGCAGATGACAATAATCTAGTTCCATTCAAAATTGATATAAAGTCTCATGAAGATCTGAACATCAGTGGTATTCTCTAGCAAGGCTGTTGAGGAACGTGCACAACTGGAAGGTTTTTTTTTTCGCGAATACGCAAAGCTTGCGTACCATTTCATTGGTAGAAGGAATAGAACGTGTGCAGAGGGTACAACTGGAAGGTTTTAGCAGGCCTACTTCTGTGATCGAAATTTCCAGTTCTGTACCACCTGAAGTTAGTACCATTTGTTCGTGTGAAAGTTGAAATGGAGATTTGTGATGACAGTTGCACAGAAGGATACAAGCTGCCCATATCCGGGACACATTATGAACAATAAGGGAAGTCCAGGTTTGGAGAGGACTGTCAGTTGTCATGGCCCATCCTATCATTGTAGGCTCAGCTTCAAATACTTCGCTTGATTCTACTCTAACACCATCATTAAGACCCGATGGGTCTAATGTGGAGAGTGAGATTCAAAAATATGGAGAGATGAAGACGAAGAATCTATCCTTAGAAAAGCTCGTCTTATAAGAAGGTACTGTTAGTGTATTTAATTTCTATCCTCTAATATTAATCGTGTTCTAGAAAGAGTGAAGATAATTTTGTACAATAGATGGGTCTCAGGAGAGTTTGTGAACGATCTCCATGTATATCCTTAGAGAAGAGCCAGCAGTATGTTAATAAATGTAGCGAACTTAATAGTTGTAATGATCTAAATTGACACAATCAGCATGTTTTGTGTCTGTTGCAAATTTAGTGACCTGACAAATTAATTTTCAGATTCAGGGATTTTAGTGATAATTCAGTGCTAGTTTAGGGACCATGGTCCAATTTATTCTTTTTCTAGAGTTAGTCTTGTTGTCCTGGTTTAATCTGATGGTCTGATTAACAGGAATGCCTATGGATAATTACGGCTGCATCTCAAAATGTGCAATTGGATTGCCTTTGATGGTCTGGCCAAGTTTGACCAAGCAATCATTCTTAGAAGCAGAAATCTATCATTAGAAGCCCTGCAAAGGGTGTCATGAGTTTTTGGTGTTCAGCTGAGGCTTTCCTACCTACTGGCTGAACAGCTAAAGTGACGCAATAAAATGATTCAAGTATGCTAGTAGAGACAACCTTTTGTCACGGCTTGTAGTGTATACGTTGTCATGACATCGCGCATGTATCGCTCTAGTACCGGTATATTCATGGATCTTTATAGAAACTGAATAAAATGGAATTCTTTAACAGTTTCACCCTCACAAAATCATGTTTAGTGTCTATGATCTCTGAGATTGACATTATCTGTGGATTTGCAGGGCAATGAATCCATAGAAACGGAACAGTCTATACATCCTCTTCGATCTCATATTCAGGATCATGCTGTTCGATTTCTCGAATATAACATTCAGGCTTCTGATTCTGCTGTGTTTACTGAAGCACCACCTACTCCTGACAGGCTGAATGACTTTGGCATCTTGAAAGCATGTGATCATCTTTCACAGGTTATTTGTCACAACTTTCTATAGTGTTGATGATTATTAGTTTCATTAGTTTCTTTTTGTAAGACATCTCATGCTTAGTGTCCTGATATATACCCGTAGGCACAATTACCCCTGTTTTCGCAACTAGAAACATGCTCACATTTAACTCGGCAAGCATCGTTTCTGATTCTTTTTTTCTCTCTAGGGTTTTTCTACGCAGTACCGCTGGTGCACTGCTGGCATACAGGGAGTCCATGGAATCTCTTTTCATGTATCATAAGGTGAAGAGAAGTTTATTCGCAAAAAAAAAATGGTGAAGAGAAGCTTTATGCACACATCTCACAACATGATGAATATACTTTGTTTTTTTCGTTTTTGTTTTTCTTTGCTTATGTTTGTCACATAAATGGACTGACAATATACGTGCAAGCAAATAATGAACATAGTTTGTTTCTTCCATCTCTCTTTATACTACCTTACTAGAGTACTGTACTGAACCACGCCATGGACGGCACATATTTAAGAAATTAGAAAAACCCCACCCCAACAACTTCAGACCTTGTCAACCAGGCACATTTCCTTCACAGCTGTCAAAGCCATCCCCCTAGCTTCAGATTCAGGTTCAACAGCGCTGCACGTTTCTTCAGTTTCGTCAGAGTCTATCTGTCAGGCTCGATCTAAGGTCTGACGAAGAACTTTCAGGAGTTCAGTGTAAAAGTAGCAAATTTGTGGAGACAAATCACTAAGATCTACTTGAACTAAGGAGGTAGGTTTAGGCCAGCCGGAACACGGCGGCTAGGGCTACAACCCGATTCATAAATCTCAGTCCTCTCCCATCCAGGGGCTCGGCTTTATAGCATTACAAGCATGTAAAAAGAGAGAGAGGTGCCTTCAGTGGCAAAAAGAAAAAGGTACTCCTAAATTCAAACTACTACAGGTGAATGTGCGGTAGCCGTCAGATTGAAGATCGGTTGCTATTGGATATCGGGGAGGCGAAGCGGTAAATTCCCAACTGACTGTCAGCTCGAAGATGGACGTCGCTCCTTGCATCCGACACTACTGAACAGGATGCTTTGACAGTTTCAGAGAAACAGAGCAGATTCAGACTAACCGGCCTGACAGTATCTTCAGAAACGCTCCCTCAGAGCTGCCTGTTTTCTCCTCCTCCTTACCACGATCTGGCTTGCTGGTTGTCCCATCCAGCAGCGTACATTGCCGCCTGATTGAGGTCCAGCTTGCCCCCCAAGCTGGAGCATTTGGAAAGCGTTGCTGCAACACATAGTGGTCCTGGCCATTGTTGCAGGTAACGGGGTCCATCTCACCAGCACCTCAAGGAGAGGCACATTGTCCCTTTTGTCCAACCGACGCTCCAGAATCAATTCCGGTTCCACCGGCAGGCAATCCAGGGTGAGGCCAGGAGGTAAATCCGCAAAGACAGGTCTATGATCTGCCAAGTCCAGTTTTGTAAGCCAATTCGACCAACCTTGGAGAGGATCTTGTATGGCCCAAAATACTTAAAGGACAACTTGGGGAAGGCCTGCTAATGACAGAATGCTGAGCATAGGGCTGGAGTTCGAGGAACACTTGGTCACCTTCCTGGAACTCTCAATGTTGAAGTGGAACAGAGTGAGCTGCTCTGTCTTGCAGCAGAGCACCAACTTCAGTACTATCATCAGTAGGAGAAGCAGGTAGAAAACCAGCAGTAGGATCTGTACCATATAAGGCCTTGAAAGGGGAACAAGCCAGTGAGGGGTGGTGAGAAGAGTTATACGAAAACCCAGCCTTGAGCAGCCAAGAAGACCATTTTGTGGGGGTTGCATTGGCTGCAGACCACAAATACATCTCACGAGTCTGATTGACTCGCGCTGTCTGGCCATGAGACTGGGGATGATAAGCTGTGCTGAGTGCTAACTGAAAAAGTGTACTTATAAATCTTGAAAAAATGTACTTATAAATCTTATCCCTATCTGATACTATTGATCTGGGTATACCATGTAACTTGACTATATCAAAGAATATTTGAGATACTTTAGCAGCCGTGTATGGATTTTTCGGAGGAAAGAAGTGTGCACGTTTTGTATATCTGTTCACCACGACAAAAATGACTGAATGGCCATTGGATTTAAGCAGACCTTCTATAAAATCCATAGAGAGGTCTTGCCAGAACCCTGCGGCACTGGCAGTGGCTAGAGAAAAGCTAGGTGTCTAGCAGTGTTAATGTTTAGCCTTCATTGCTCTACAAATTCAGTGACATCCCTTTTTAACCCAGTACAAGCAAAGAGTTTCTGAATTCGTTGAAATGTGTTTTGAATGCCTGAGTGGCCTCCTAGGGCAGATGCATGAACAAATCTTAATTTGCAGAGAGAGCCTTGGCTCAGTGGTTGGGCATGCGGTTGTGCAGCCTAACGACCCGAGTTCAATTCCTAGAATTGACAGGTGATGCACAGGGGGTTTTCCCCCATTTATTGAGGATCAAGTTTGGTGTGCGGTGAAACCACTCATCAAAAAATATCTTGATACTCATTTTAGAAAATTCTGAGGACCATGTTTATCTTGGTACTCATACTAAAATGGCCGTATGCATCCCTAGTTGGTGCAGAGGCCGGGGAAGTGAAATTCTCCCCCATTTAGTGGTTTGTTCAGAGGGAGGTGATCCTCACCAAAGATAATTTGGCCAAGCGAAACTGGAATGGATGTAAGAAGTGCTGTTTTTGTGATAAGGATGAAACAATTCAACATCTTTTTATTTCCTGCCCTTTCACGACTTTGATTTGGCGCACGGTTCATGTTGCATATAATTTGCCACCACCAACAAGTATCCCAAATTTGTTTGGAAACTGGTTGGTTGGTATCAACAAAATACTTAAGGGTCATATCCGTGTAGGGGTTTGTGCCTTACTTTGGGCAATTTGGAATTGCCGGAATGACTGTGTTTTTAACAGGTCTCGCTCTATTAACTTTTTGCAGGTTATCTTCAGAGCCACCGCATCGATCCGTATGTGGTCATCACTTCAGCGTGGGGACGCTGGGGGGCTCATGGCCTTTGGGTGCAACCGTCTGGAGATGGTTTCACAGGCGTTATTCAACCGGTTTGGCTGGCATGCCACTAATAGATTATGTGGTTAAGTCATGTAATCTTTCGTTTGTACCCACTATTTGTGGTGTTTTCTTTTTCTTTTTGCCGTTTTAGTTGATACTATGTACGTTTCAGACCTATTTATTTCCTTTTAATAAAATTGGTTGTGTGCATCATGATGATGCAGAGGCCGGGGTCTTTTCCCTTTTCAAAAAAAAAAAGTTTAGTCTGCAAAGCTGCATTAGCACCAACACATATCTTGCCCTCTTTCCAAACAATGCCATCCACTAGATAAAATCCATCTTCATCAGGATTGTGCAAAGCCAACTGCTGAAGCACCTTCTGTCCAGAGGTGTCAGTTGCATAGGAATTCAGTACCTCCTGTAACTAGAGAGGTTGGACTACAGAAATGGCCTGTAAATCCAACTGTTGGGCCACATGTGAGAGTGCATCGGTTGCTTTGTTATCCACTCCCTTTTTCATACTGGAACTGATACCGCAGTCCTATAAGCTTAGTCATAGCCTTCTTTTGTAAGTCCAAAGAAAGAGATTGATCAGCCAGATGGCATAAACTCTTATGATAAATCTTGATGACAAATAGTCCTCTGACCAAATAGGATCTCCATTTATCAATGGCCATAATGATGGCAAGGAATTCTTTCTCATAGATAGATAGTTTCTGATTTTGCATCCCTAAGGCCTGCTATAATAAGCAATTGGGTGGCCCTCTTGAGAGACAACTGCCCTAACTCCTCTAGCACAGATCTGTTTCAGTGACACTGTTTGGTGAAGTCTGGTAGGGCGAGCACAGGTGTAGATGCCATTGCCTTTTTGAGCAGCTCAAAAGCTTATTGTGTAGCAGCCGTCCAGATGAACGTCTTGTTCTTTTGTAAGAGCAAGGTGAGAGGTTTGTCCAATAGGTCATATCCCTGGGCAAACTTTCTGTAATGGCCTGTTATTAATCCCAAAACCCTCTTAGTTGAGTCACATTTGCAGGGGTGGGCCGTTGGAGCATTGCTGCAGTTTTTTGTCGATCATTGGTTACACCTTGGTGAGGAAGATGCGCCCAAGGTATTCCAATTGAGAAACAGAAAACACACACTTGGTTGCCATGGCAAAGAACTGATTATGCTGCAGCACAGAGAACACCTGCTCCAAATGTTGAACATGCTCGGTTGGGACTATAGATAAGGATGTCATCCATGCAAACTAGCACAACAAATTTCATCATGAATGGATCAAATATAGCATTCGTCAAACACTGAGAAGTACCCGGGGCATTTGTTAAGCCAAAAGGCATAACTCGGAACTGAAAGTGACCATGTTGGGTTTTAAATGTTGTTTTCTGTTCATCAGCTTCTAGCATTCATTCTGATCTGGTGTAACCACTTCTTAGACCCAGTTTAGAAAAGTAAGCGGCTCCTGTTAGTTCATCCAAAAGTTCTTCCAAATGGGAATGGAAACTTGTTTTTGATGGTGGCCGCTTTCGTGATCAAATTGCCTATGAGAAGGCAGTGTATTTGGTTCAGAGAAAATATCCTCGTATTTGATTAGCTGATTCTGAACCAGGGAAGGAACTTCAGACTGAACTTCAGTAGTGTGGGGCAGCAGCAGAGCTGTGGCCCACAGCTCATTCCCTTTGTACAAAGTGTCAATTTGCTCTAAAGTGGCCTCTGTGAGTATGCTGAGGGGAGAAGACACTACTACTTGAAGTCTCACTGAATTGCCCTCATAATCAAACCGATTCCACTTTGTCTACCCAATTACATTTCAGGACTGTATTGGACCAACTAGTCAATTCCCAGAACGGCATCAGAACTACCCAATCAACCATGTTATCTGGGAAAGTTCAGTTGAGCTGGTTAGTATGTCACCATTAGCTACTTTGACCTGCACCGTTGGCCTGGAAGTAACTTATAGATTTAGTTTGTCGACAAACTCTTGATTAGAAAGCTGCGAGAACTGCCAGAATCAACAAGAGAGGCACCTGATTACCTACCAAGGCCGAGAGGGTATCCTGTGAAACGAGTAAACCAGTGTACCCGCTGCACCAGCGATTTATGGACCGTTTGATGCAAAAGAGAGGGACATGATGCAGTTCAGAAGATGTGCGGCTGGTTCATTTGCAGACAAAACCTCGGAAAGTCACCGTATTCGATGAGCTCATAGTACTGATCTCTGATCTTCCCCCGACCCAGGCGTCTCTCTCTCTCTCCCTCTCTCGCCCTCTTCTGTACCATGCTCACTAGGGTTAAGAAATTTCATTTGGTCTCTCCCTGACTCCCTCTGGAGCACCAGTTGAGCTTACCCTCTCTCTTGTATATATGGGTATGTAACGGATCTGGTGAAGAACAACAGGGATCGGAAGAGAGACAAGACTTGGGGGAGTAGAAGAAAGAAACTTATTTCTTCATTGATAATTTTGATTGGTTACAAACCCGGGCTTATAACCATGCCCACTCACACTGACACCGAGACCCCACCCCAACAACTCCAGACCTCGTCAACTAGGCAGAGACGCCTTTCCCCCAGCTTCAGCTTCAGGCTTGGCAGTGTTGCACGTTTCTTCAGTTTCGTCAGGTGTAACTTCAGAACCGCTACTTCGGAGCTGCCTCCTTATCATGATCTGGCACGCTGGTGCACTACCGTGCTGGTGGTCCTATCCAGCAGTGTGACATAAGGCTTCACTTCCGTGCCCCAAATTGCTGTCCGCGGAGGTCTTCAACAGTTTTACCACTGTATGAAAAACTCTAAAGTTCTGTCTCATTATCTGGTTACCTTCAGTTTACGGTCTGAAGTTCTGTACTGCATGGATGCCAAGGATTTCTGTAGCCATTTTTTTTAACCTTTTGTCGTCAACACTTTATATTTCTTGTGGAAATATGTTTAAAAGAGTTAATAATTGCAGAAAATTGGTAGCACTGAATCTCATGCTATTACTGATGCTTTTAGCCTTCTACATTTTGTTACAGATGTTTCAAGTGGAGACACAAACTCCTCACCAAGATGATCAAATTTCATTACATGGTGAGTGCTTGGGGAGGAAGAATGTGAATTATGCATCAACTGTTCATTTTGACAGACAATTGCCATATGATGGCAGTGAAGCGTGGACTAATAAAGCTAACAAGAACAAACATAAGAACCTAAGATACAAGACTTCCCAAAATACAACCAATCCACATACTTCTGCTATAAAGGTTAATTCATTGTCCATGCTCCCCATTTATTGTTGCTTGGGGTGATATCTTGCCAGCATTCCGTGTAAGTCCTCAGCCTGGGGTTCCACCCGAAGAAGCGGAGGCTGCCCAATCTTCTTTATGTACATGGTGCACTTGTAGCCTATGTCATACTCCCTCTGTTCCTAAATATTTGTCTTTCTAGAGATTTCAACAAGTGACTACATACGGAGCAAAGTGAGTGAATCTACACTCTAAGATATGTCTATATACATCCATATGTGGTTGTCCATTTGAAATCTTTAAAAAGACAAATATTTAGGAACGGAGGGAGTACATGATAAAACATCTGCTCTTCATGTATTTTGAGAGAAAGCTTAAATAGCTCCTAACATGGGGATGGATGTCGTGTTTTTATGTTACCATAGTTGCGAATGGTGGTCAACATACTTCTAAGAAGCTTAAAATTATGAAGCAAGGGTAAGATATATTAAACAAGAAGCTTCTGAATCACGGATGAGCAATATGACACATCCTGCTTAATTTTTAAATATCATCACTAATAGGGATTGTGGGAGAAAAGTCAAAGCACTAAAGGTATTATCATGTCTCTACGTTAGAACTCCATTCCTTTTCTTTTGTTTGCATAGACACTATATGGTCACCACTGATGAAACCTTGTCATTTTGGCAACTGGAATTATTACTAACTGAAAATGTTCAAGTTCTATAAATGTTCAGGTTCTGAAAATGTTCAGGTTTGGACTTGTAGCTGTACTTTGCAATTTTGGACAACATGGATCTGATCAACAACAGAAAATTAGAAAAACACAGAGCTCTATAGATCAACATGTGTATCAACTTTTTTGGCAATAACTTTGTTGATCAACATGGTCTGAAGAACCTGTACTGTACTGTTCCTAATTTTATTCACACATGATAAGTCCAGGTCATAAAAATTCCATGATGTTCCTTACTGCTCCACAATCAACAGGATTGTACACAGGGACAATTAACAAGATTACTCCATGATGTGAACAATTAGACAATTAGACAGACAGTACACAGGGACAATTAACAGGATTACTCCATGATGTTCCTTACTGCTCCACAATCTGGAGATCAGTTAACAGTAAGGGAAATTCAGTTAAATAGAGGCCTTGAGTAAATTCAGTTAAAGATGCATTAACAGCAAGGCCTTGAGTAAATTTAGACTTGCTAACAGCATGTTCTGATCCACTAACAGATCATCGCGGTACACAGTGAGAGCATCTGAATAGGCTAATACCTGCTGATCATAAGCATCGACGGCATCATCATCGAGAGCCTTGGCTGCATCCCGGTCAGCCTGAGAAGCATCAGCAGCAAGGACCGGTGGCACCGGGGGTATTGGGGCCACGGGCGCAACAGGGCATGGCGGACAGGGGACCTCGCCAGAGAGAACACCCCACAGAAGAAGACCGCGCATATGGATACGCATGAAGCCCACAAACTTAGCATAGTTGGTGCCATCGAAGATCACCGAGCACCGAGGGACAGCAACAAAGCCTGAAGAAGACATAAGGAGCCCTTTTTTTAGTCAACTGCTACTGTAGGCCCGATCTGGATCGGGGAGAACTCTCACAAGGCCAGAGACCGAGCGAGGGGGATCGAGCGGGCGACCCAGGCCCGATCTGGATCGAGGACCAGCAGATCCAGAGGAGAGCGAGCGAAGGGGAGGGCGCCCGAAGGTAGCAGCGCCCGCTGTTGGGGATCGTTGCAGAAATTAAAATTTTCTACGCATCACCAAGAACAATCTATGGAGTCTTCTAGCAACGAGAGGGAAAAGAGTGCATCTACATACCCTTGTAGATCGCGAGCGAAAGCGTTCAAGTGAACGGGGTTGATGGAGTCGTACTCGTCGTGATCCAAATCACCGATGACCGAGCGCCGAACGGACGACACCTCCGCGTTCAACACACGTACGGTTGGGGAAGACGTCTCCTCCTTGATCCAGCAAGGGGGAGGAAGAGGTTGATGGAGATCCAGCAGCATGACGGCGTGGTGGTGGAAGTAGCGGGGACCTCGGCAGGGCTTCGCCAAGCTCAGCGAGAGGGAGAGGTGTCACCGGAGGGAGAGGGAGGCGCCAGGGGCTGTGGTGCGGCTGCCCTCCCTCCCCCTCCTATATATAGGCCCCCTGGGGGGGGGCGCCGGCCCTAGGAGATCTGATCTCCAAGGGGGGCGGCGGCCAAGGGGGTTGGCTTCCCCCCCAAGCCAAGTGGGGGGCGCCCCCACCCCTAGGGTTTCCAACCCTAGGCGCAGGGGAGGCCCAAGGGGGGCGCACCAGCCCACCAGGGGCTGGTTCCCCTCCCACTTCAGCCCATGGGGCCCTCCGGGATAGGTGGCCCCACCCGATGGCCCCAGGGACCCTTCCGGTGGTCCTGGTACAATACCGGTGACCCCTGAAACTTTCCCGGTGGCCGAAACTGGACTTCCTATATACAATTCTTCACCTCCGAACCATTTCGGAACTCCTCGTGACGTCCGGGATCTCATCCGGGACTCCGAACAACTTTCGGGTTACCGCATACTAATATCTCTACAACCCTAGCGTCACCGAACCTTAAGTGTGTAGACCCTACGGGTTCGGGAGACATGCAAACATGACCGAGACGACTCTCCGGTCAATAACCAACAGCGGGATCTGGATACCCATGTTGGCTCCCACATGTTCCACGATGATCTCATCGGATGAACCACGATGTCGAGGATTCAATCAATCCCGTATACAATTCCCTTTGTCAATCGGTACGTTACTTGCCCGAGATTCGATCGTCGGTATCCCAATACCTCGTTCAATCTCGTTACCGGCAAGTCACTTTACTCGTACCGTAATGCATGATCCCGTGACCAACCACTTGGTCACTTTGAGCTCATTATGATGATGCATTACCGAGTGGGCCCAGAGATACCTCTCCATCATACGGAGTGACAAATCCCGGTCTCGATCCGTGTCAACCCAACAGACACTTTCAGAGATACCTGTAGTGTATCTTTATAGTCACCCAGTTACGTTGTGACGTTTGGTACACCCAAAGCACTCCTACGGCATTCGGGAGTTACACGACCTCATGGTCTAAGGAAATGATACTTGACATTGGAAAAGCTCTAGCAAACGAACTACATGATCTTTGTGCTATGCTTAGGATTGGGTCTTGTCCATCACATCATTCTCCTAATGATGTCTCGTTATCAATGACATCCAATGTCCATAGTCAGAAAACCATGACTATCTGTTGATCAACGAGCTAGTCAACTAGAGGCTCACTAGGGACATGTTGTGGTCTATGTATTCACACATGTATTACGATTTCCGGATAACACAATTATAGCATGAACAATAGACAATTATCATGAACAAGGAAATATAATAATAACCATTTTATTATTGCCTCTAGGGCATATTTCCAACACCCGCAGCCGGCCGAAGAAGAGGACGAGGGGTCGGGGGCGGCCAGAGCAGCGCCCGCAGCCGGCCGGAGAAGAGGACGAGGGGCCGGGGGCGGCCAGAGCAGGAGGGGATGCACCCGAAGCAGGGAGAGGAGCGGGACGAGGGAGCCAGCGCTTGGCAAGGCTTGAGCGGTGGCGGATGCAGCGGGGCTCAGCCCATTCGGCAGAGAGGAAGGCCGGCACGATGGAGAGAAGGCAACTCTGGGCCAGACCAGAGGGGAGACGGCCGGAGATGGCCGGAGATGACCGGAGACGGGGGCGGCCGCACTAGGGACGGGGCGCACGGAGTTGCAGCGTGCGGGAGGAGGGGGCTAACCTAGCATCTGATACCATGTTGGATAATGAGCAACTGAGCTTTATTGAGGGCCAAAGGCCATTACATATACATGTGTGGTAAAGTGCATAAAACCCCTCGTACAATGGGGATATGACGAAAAGAGACTATACACATCTAACAATAATCACTATTTTTGGTTAACATAACACTGCATTATGTCCTTCTTTTGTAGATTTGGGTCAAACCGGAAGGTCGAAGACAATTGTTACCGGTGTTCCACAAACTAAAGCTTGTGAATTTGCTTAACATTTCTGAAGAATGTGATCTGACTTGGACATTGTTTATACTCCGAGGGGCACCCACCCTTGAGAAACTACGCATCTTGGTGAACTCTTGTACCGATTATTCGGTCCTCAATTTTATTCTCTCATTTTGAAGTTCAAACTTGCTGTGTCCACTTAGGATTTTTTTTACCTTACCAAATGCAGGTGCGGGATCATTTATGTGAAATGGTAACGGGGGAGCAGAGGAAAAAGTATGCGTTTAGCGAGGGGAAGGACATGGGACTAGAGTGGGAACCATCTGCATCTGATTTCAAGCACCACAACCTTTCCGAGCTCAGAATCTACGGGAGGTTTCAAGCAGAAGACAACATCGTGTGCTTTGTCAGGAATATCATCAAAGTAGCGGTGAATCTGGAGGATATAAAACTTTATAAGAGTCCAGTGTGTGAGGATTGCAAGCACACGCTTCAGGAGTGGACATTGAAGGAGAAGTCGTCGCTTAGCTTAGCTACAAACTCAACAAGGGGATGCTGTCTTCGCACGTCCAGATTCAGTTCCCGAGGTTAGGGCAATTTTTAACATGGCAAAAATACTGCTCTTGAGCTGCAAGCTGAAGTTGGCAGGAACAACAATATGCATCGATTAATTGTCACTAGTGAACCTTCTCAGATACTCCTGACGTTAGTGTGAAGGAGGATAAGGAGTACTCTTGACGTTAGTGTGAAGTATTTTTTGGCAAATGCAGATAAGTGTTATTCGTGATAAATGCTTGCACCTTGCTTTTACTGTGAAATGAATTTTACTAAGCGGGACACACCCTCTTTTGCTGTGGTGATGAAAGGTGTGGGGACACGTGCCTTGCCGCATCCCAGCAGCCACAATGTTTGAAATTTTGAAGTATGTTTGGGTTGCAGCAGCGGCGTCGGTCCATCACACGTAGCTGCTGGGATGTAAGTTGATGCTTTCTCAAAAAAGAATCTGCCCCAACCAAGTAAAAAAACTGTGAGAAGCATTAGAATGAATATAGTAGGGTGGGCCTGCAGTTTTGCAGGGAGATTAAGGAAGAGTTCTGAGCCCGTGGCTTCGTGCTGGTTGAAAAATAAGAGACCAGGATGTGAGCGCGACGTGGCTGGTCTGGGAAGTGGCGACGCGACGGGGCTCGCAGATTTTCTAGCTGTTGGTTCAGTAGGCACTAGGCAGTCCTAGTTAACTTTGGATATTTAGGAATATCTGATGTAACTAATTTGCCGGACCTGAGCTTCTCTTGTAGTTATTAGTTTCAGTTTGTAACACAAAAGTTGATGTGTAAAAACAAATATCTGATCTTGCACGTTTTTCCTCCTTAAAGATGGAATTTAGACATCAAAGCGTAAATCATTACAATGCATTATCCCACTATTATTTCTACACTGATATGCATAAAGATGAAGTGAGCATGTCAACTTGTTCCAACACATCAAGAGCACTCCGCTTTAACCTCTAAACAGAGCCAGGTATCAGTGAACTTATCCCAAAGGAAGCATTCACAAATATCAGAAAATTTACTAAATATTTTCTCCATTAGGCCCATAGCTTCAATTTAAGAGAAAGCAAGTGTACAAGCGCAATGTCTACTGAATTGTGGAGTTCCTGAACTCCTTCCAACAACAGACCATAGAACAGAGGACTTACAAACTACCAAGTACTATGTCACACATCTCTTTTTTTTTCAATTACGACAGGAAACGAACCATAGCAGGCAAAGACATCCCCAATTCTTCAATGATCTGCATGCGCTCATCTGCGTTCCGTGGATATCTTGATGGGCACTTCATCTTGGGATCCAAGTCACCACAGCGCAGGCATACCTTCCTGTCATGCAGAGGTATCTCCGCCATATTAACTGCATGTTCCATGACACACCTGATGAATCGCACAAAGATGCCGTCAGGTTGGAAGCCATAGATGGTGAGCTTAACCAGATTCTTGTGCTTGAAATCAGGGGCATGTGGCTTCCACTCCACGTCTGCCTTTTCACAGTAACCATTTCTCTTCCGAAACTCTTCGTCTCTCGCCATTACGCACCAATGATCCCATACTGTGATGCACAACTCTTTTAGGGATGGTGCAGCTTCAAGAATAAACATTGTCCAAGCTAAATCACATCCTTCAGGAAGATGGTCCAGATTCACGTGCTGTAGGTTGCTGAGCACAGGCCTCAGCAGCTTCGGGCTTTCTGGCAGAACCCAAATCTGGGAAAACAAAAAAACAATTTACAACCTGAGTGCAAGCTGCATATAAATCACATCCACTACTGGCGGAGAAGACCAACAACATAAGCTACTATTGTTGTTGTTGCATATACCATCATCATATGTAGAGTGACAATGGACAGGTACGATTCAAATGACTAATTAGTAGTACCTTTTCACTTTGAAAATCCAGATGCAGATCGCTTATGGAAGGAACATTACCAAGGAACTGACTGAACATAAGAGTCCCAGTCGAACAGGAGCCAGATTTAGCAAGCCTCAGCTTTGAAAGCTGTCGTACAAAACCAAAATACAGGGGATATTTATGAGAGTTGAACCAATTCTTATAGCCCACCAGCTGGAGTTTTGGCAGGCAAGTGAGCTCTACTGCCTCAAATTTCCCAAACTCGACCTCGAGCTCAGTAAGTTGAGCATGTTCTAGCTGCAGCATAGAATTGAACCCCGAGTCACAATGGGATAAACGCAAAGACTCCAAGAGCTTGCAAGTGCTGAGGATGTTGTGTATGTCCAGTTCACCGAACCTCATATTGTTCAGCCACAGACGGGTGAGGCCAGCAAATGCATCCGGACAAGCACCGAAAAAATCATTGAACTGCTTCGCATGGACGAGGAGATCAGCAGGGGAGCACTTGGAAAACTTCTCCGGTATGATCTCAAACTCAGCCGCGCCAACCTTGTGTGTTGCCATGGCGCGAGCAACAGATTTGGCGATTCTGGAACAGTCTGATTGCGTCAAGATGAATCTGATTTTGAGTTGGATGATGGTGATCTCGGGGCTCCTTGTGCTCAAGATGGTATCCGTTACATGAGCCACAGCGCTGTTGATTCTGAGAAAGTCACTGAGGTAGAAAACACGAGCTCTGTCGTATTGACCTGGAATGGAGTTAATACTTAGGAAGAAGTGTGAGAGCATGGTTGGGAGCTTCATCATTCGCTTCGAGCCACGGCACAGGATGTTATCCATCACATGAGCCACGGCACGGTTGGTCTGGAGCTCTTCACTGGGGCCGAAAACACGAGCTTTATCATGGTTAACCTGGAAAGGAACCAGCACTTAGGAAGAAGTGCGAGAGCATGGTGGGGAGCTTCATCATTCGCTTCGAGAGGACGCAGGCCCTTATTGCATCGAGCGTGTCCACCCTCTCCAGAATGTTGAGCAGAAGGTCATCAGGCAGCTTGGTAAGCCTGTCTCCGTCTGCTTCGCTGCCAGCAGCATCTTTGTTGTGAGTTGCTTTGTGCATCGCATCTAGCTGGAAAACCACAAATAATCAGACTTTTGATGATGAATCCAACGTGATGGACAAACATCAATCAAGCACAATAGCACAATAGAAACAGCACTTACATTGCGTCTGCGCCGACCAGTTTTGTTCTTCTTCTTTTTGCGACTAAAGCACCCGTTCGTCATGGCTGATCGGATCAACAATCGCTGGACGCCTGATCTGGCCTTGGTAAAAATTTCCCCTCTGCTCCTGACAAAGCAGATTAATAGCCGGTGAAAATCAAATCGGGGACACCAACTTAATTTATCGATAATCCGCCTCCGTCTCCCTTGAGATTTTCTTTCTCCCAAAACGCAGCCATACCTAACGAGGTTACCTTCAGATTCCCTGGACCTTTGAACCCAGACGGCGGATGGTAGGGATGGAGTGGAGAGGGTTGTCGGGGGAAGGAGGCCGACTGAGACTGGTGGGTGGCCGGCGGCGGACGGCAGAGGTGGTGGGGTTCGTAGGGGTTGCCGGCGGAGTGTCAGGTTCTGAAGATGTTCGCCCACCTATCTGAAGTCTCCTATCTTCAGTTAACAAAGACGGGCTTCAATGGCTACGAATCCTTCTCACCGCTTCACACACCTTCCTTTTCTTTGAGATATTTTACGGTGCATCATACTCCTGTAAATAGTGCGTAGTATATAGTTGATCCAATGGTCATTATTGATCCCTGTTTTTTTCTCTTGAGGACATTTTAGTAATTGGTTGTAAGGGTAGATTAGTCCTTTCTTAATGATAATGTTATTAATTAATAATATGGGTAATTGCTGTGATTAATAACGTAAGTAATCACAGCTGGAATAGAATTGCCCTATCTCGTGCGTTGCCCTATCTCGTGCGTTCTTCATTTTTCTGCCGCCGTCGCCTGAGTCGCACAGGGGCCGCCGCTCCTTCCCCCGCCCTGCGGTCGCTCCTTCCCCCGCCCATCGGTCGCCGTTTCCTGAGTCGCACTGGGGCGGCCGCTCCGTCTCCCGCCCTGCGGGCGCTGCCGCAAGATCTTGGACGGGGCCCCAAGATCTTCAACGGCGCAGCCGGCCCGCGCCGCCCGGCGGCCCTCTCTCTCCATCGAAGGATCTTCGGACGGCGCCCGAGATCGGTTCCTCCGCGCGTCGTGGTTGAGATCCCTCGCATAGGTACGTTGCCTCTGATGCTCCCCAAACACCATAGCTGGGCGCACATGGATGCTGGCTGTGCACGCAATACGAATCCGAAAATGGCTGCTGGGTTTTCTGTCCGTGTGGATGCTGGATTAGTAGTGTGTGAGAGGTTCCTAGTTCTTCTCATTTTTCCTAGCAAGGAATAGTAGTGTGTGTGAGAACTCTCAGATTATGAGTTTGATATTGTGGGATGCATGTTACTTCTTACAAGAACATAATACAGATTTCTTAGAACATGAAAACGATGGGTTAAATACTATGGCCAGTAGGATTCTTGGCTGCTCAGAAAATTAGTAAGGATGTCAGAGATTATTGGTTCAGTTACAGATGATAATCGATGACAATGTATAATTAATATGTTTTAGTTGCAGCGTATTTTCTTTCATGTAAATATGTAACAGGTTTTGCTGTTTCTTATGGCAGGATATCGGCATGGCTGGCGAAGCCATCTCGATAGATGAATTTATGGAGTACGACTCGATGGTCAGGCAGACATTTAAAAGTGAGAACGAAGCGTACAAGTTCTACTTAGGGTATGCGAAGAACAAAGGGTTTGGTATTAGAAAGGGCGATCTGAAATATAAGGGAAACAAGGAAAATGCATACCGGAGGACGTTTGTGTGTTGCAAACAAGGATATCGTGACGTAAAGCACTTTGATGAAACCGACAAGAAAAGGACGCCAAGGGCACTCTCTGGGTGTGGTTGTCCTGCTCTTTTGCAGGTTGAGCTTCAAGCAAGCACTGGGTTGTGGTTTGTAAAGAATTTTGTTGACCAACATAGCCATCCATTCATAAATCCTGAGTTGTCACCTTTCTTGTGGTCTCATCGTGGCATGACCGATCCACAGAAGGCGGATGTCATTGAGTACTCGGTTGGTGGACTTCGCACACATCAGATAATGGATGTGATGGAGAAGCAGGCTGGTGGTTTGGGCAAGGTTGGATTTATATCTCGCGATCTGTATAACCATGTCGCGTTGGAGAAGAAGAAAAAGATAGAAGGTAGCGATGCTCAATTTATGCTGAACTACATGACAGCACAACAGATGAAAGACCCAGATTTTTTTTACAGATACACCACAGACAGTGATGGGCATCTGCAGAACATATTCTGGGCAGACGCCCAATCTCGCTTGGACTATGTTGCATTTGGTGGTGTGGTGGTGTTTGACAGCACATACCGGTCAAACAAATATAGGTTGCCGTTTGTTCCATTTGTGGGGCTGAACCATCACCGCATCACAGTCGTGTTTGGGGTTGGTCTTGTATCCGACGAGTCGGCTAACTCATATGAGTGGCTGCTTCAGGTTTTTTTGGAGGCAATGCACCAGAAGCATCCCATCTCAGCGATCACAGACGGCGACGTTTCAATGGCCAAAGCCATATCATCAGTCTGGCCTAGCACATATCACCGTCTGTGCATCTGGCATATCGAGCAGAATATGGTGTTTCACCTCCGAAAGGAAAAGTTTAAGGAATTTAGGAAATTTATTTACTATGCCATGGAGGTTCATGAGTTTGAGAGACGCTGGTTGGCTTATAAGAAGAGATTCAGAATCACAAGGAAAAAGAAAGATGCATGGATTCACAGGATGTACGAGCTGAGAGAAAAGTGGTCTGTAGCATATAACAAGGGAAGGTATTTCCTAGGGATGCTGAGCAATCAGAGGAGTGAGTCTCTAAACTCGAGGCTTCATGTGCACCTGAATAGGAGAATGAAACTCGTTGATCTCGTGCAACACGTTGAACACTGTGTGTCAGTTTTGCGTAGGAATGAAGCAGCATTGGACGCTGTAGCTTCGCACACAATCTCCTTCACTAGATTGACTGCCGATCCACTTGAGATAAGTGCCTCATCTATTTATACCCCTGTTATGTTCAGTAAGGTAAAGGACGAGATTGTCAACTTATCAAGATGGAATGTTCTTGAGGTGGAAGAGGACACTGGTTTGGTTAGCTATGGAGTTGCTCGCAAAGAGTCGGTGCACGTTAGGTTCCATGTCACATGTATTTTTGATGGATCTAAGATGGAAAGTGCATATTGTGGATGTAGGAAGATGGAAAGCGAGGATTTTCCATGTGCTCATATATTTTGCGTTTTGAAGTACAATGGGATATGCACCATCCCCGCATGTTGTGTGAAGGCTAGATGGGCAATGCAAGCCAAGCCTGCTTTCAGTTCTGTGAGGAGTGCCAATACACATGTATGGTCAGAACAGATGGATAAGTACCATGAACTGCGCAATATGGCTAGTGAGGCTTTATTCACGGCCTCAGCTAGTGAAATGCAGTCAGAAAAGGTGATGGAGTACCTGAGGAGCATATTGGACGAGGGCAACAAAAATGATGGGAATACTGGCACGCCATCATTTGTTCCTATGCCGGCTTATTTTTCTGGGGCGCGGCAATGGTTTACAGATCAAGTCCAAGACCCTAAACCAATAATAAATCCCAAAGGCAGACCAGCCAAAGAATCGAATAAGAGGTTGAAGCCATTCCTGGAGAATTTGCAAGCAAAAAAGAAAACATTGAAGTAAGTGTTTGGTCATTTTGATGTGTACTGCATATGTTCATTTCTTGGTTGCAGCCTGTCAATATGGTTTACTTTTTGCAGGAAAGTTCATGGTCAGTTGAGTAGGGGGAGGAAGAAAAAAGTGAACAATACTGTAGAAGAAGCAGGAGAAGGAGGAGGAGGAGGAGGAGGAGGAGGAGGAGGAGGAGCAGAAGAAGAAGAAGAAGAAGAAGCAGAAGAAGAAGAAGAAGAAGAAGAAGAAGAAGAAGAGGAAACCGGTGAAGTAAGTTTTAAAAAAAATTCATGTATCTTGTCTACTGTACTTGTGCAAGTCGAACTGTTGTTGAAGCATGCTAATATGTGCAATTTAAACAATGTTTTGCACTACACAGGAAAGCTTCAGCAAAGGTGACTGAAGTTAGTATGATGACTCGGGGGAGAAAGAGAAAAGAGAACAATGACGAAGTGTGTGCTAAGAACAAAAGACCTTTCAAGTAAGTTTATGCATTTTCAGAAGTACATGTTGAACCCTGTGTCGATACCATGTTAATTTATTTGAGTTTGTACAGGAAAACGGCTGGAAAGTCTAAGTAGACAGACAAGGGGGACAAAGAAAAGATGACAATGAAGCCACTTTCTGTTTGCCATTATTCTATCGAATTGTTGGTCACAAGTGTTATACATTCACTTTTTTACTTCATCGACAAAGTCAGGTGCACCGAAGCCCCCACACTCGTCGGCGAAGAAGGTATACATATATCATTGAACCCGTACATCAACTCGTGTACAAATCTCGCTTATTGTTAGATTCAAATAAAGTCAGGTGCACATGACGCCTCTTATGTAGATCAGTCCCGATTTCCTTCTGTTTACATTAATCAAATCATTACATCAGCCTTGCACGTCTTAAATTAAGAAGCCAAATAAACAGCCTAAATGATTAGCTTAATTATTTCTTCACAATAAATCTCTTATTTTTGTTGCCTTGTCACTGAAAATAATCTTTGCACATACAGGGTACCCAGGTTGTATCAATGCACGGGTACTCAGAGTTTGTCCAGTCGTTAACTGGGGAACAGTATGTCATAGCTAGTCAAACGACAATTCGCGAAACTCTGAAGACTCCCGCAATGAACGTTAGGAGAGTTTTGTGCCAAGAGATTGCTAGCACATACGATTCACAAGTTGACGCGTTTGTAATACGCGGGGTACCTATGAGAATAACCTTGCAAGACGTAGAACACATCACAGGCCTGCCTAGCATGGGGAGGGACTATGTCCCTCCTCCGTTCAAAGAAGTGCAGGACCTATGGCTTGATTTAAAGGATCCTGAAGATAACAAACTGACCTTGAAAGGTATATGATATTTTCAGAACTATTTTTTCGTCTGATAATGGAACAAATTTCATAATTACAATACTTACAATTCTTGACAAACAACCTTTTCAGGTCTTCGAAAGCAGATGATCGGCGAAGAGAGGCCACGGTTTGTGAAGCCTTACGTCTTGTACACCATTGGCAAGTTGGTTTGCCCAGCGACACAACCCTATGTTGATCCCAAATATTTGGGAATTGTTGTGGACATACCTAGTATAAACTCCATAAATTATGCTAAACTATCTCTCGACCACTTAATGTCAAGTGTGAGGAAGTTTGTGAACGGTGCCGCGAACTTGGAGGGGAACCTCCCACTACTGCAGGTAGTACGAACTCATTATTTCCTATGATATTCTTTAATTGGTCACTTATGTATTCTTTTTAATTCTCTTGCAGACTTGGTTCTATGAGAAATTCCGAGTCGACCATATTGATTGCACCATTTCCTATCTTCAACGAGATAAACCATTGATCCAATACTGGGACGAAGCAAAGGCTGGAAAGGTGGACAAAATAATATCGCAGAACTACGTAGGAGTAGGACAGGTATATGCTTACTGTTACTAGTTGTCATCTGCTCAGTTTTTGCAAAATTGCTCATAATATAAATTTTTTTGCAGATGGTTGAGGACCTCAGGCGCCCTTGGAAGCCAGTGCGCAAGGTTTCACATCAACCTACAAAGTCCTATGCATTTGTTTTTTTTTTTGTAATACATCCTTCGTGCATGACTAACATTTTTTCCATTAATAGGATCATCGATTTGGCATAGGAAAGGACTTTAATGAGGGTCAGAGAGTTGATAATAATATCAAGGTATGTCACAACATTTCTAACTGTCTTCATGTCAGAGAATGTATGCTAACCATTTTTTATTTTTAGAAAACCTCAAAGAATGTTGCTGCTAGTACAAATGAAGTGCCAAAGTGTGTCTACAGCAACCCCAGCAAGAACCTTGCTGGGGAATTTGAGGTATGAATTCCATCTTGGTACAATGTTTTTTTGTCAACCATACTTACTACTAACTTGTTCATCTGTACAGAAGGTAAAGAAAACACCTGTGGACCCCCACAAAGGAAAAACAGACAGAGATGACGCTGTGGACTCATTTGGTAAGCGTTTTAGGAGTGACAGCAAGAACTTACCCTCCCAATCTGAGGTCAGCATCACATGTCTGAACCATATTGCTAGCAAAGGTTTTATTTCAACCATATTCTTAACTTGATGACAATATTGCAGAAGGTGAAGAAAACATATGCACACCCCCAGAAGTCAAAGACTGAAAGAGACGATAGCAAGAACTTACCCTCCGAATCTGAGGTCAGCATCACATGTCTGAACCAAATAACTAACAAACGTTTTTCTCAACCCATATTCCTAACCTTAAGTCAAATATCGCAGAAGGTCAAGCCTACGTCCATGGATGACATGGACTCCATAGGGAGGCGTGTCAGACATGACGGCCGGAAGAAAAAGAAGTCCTCACTCCTTCAGAGCGAGGAATACGAATTTTACACCCCCGCGCTCAGAAAGAAAAGAGCTCTATCTCAACAGACACATGACAGTAACGATGTTATGTACACACAGAATAAGAAGATGAATCCCGGGAAAAGCAACAGCCAGCAGCTAAAACAGCTCAAGGAGGACTTGATCAATTTTCAGGCAGAAACAGATCGAGTTACACAGAATATAGTAGCAGATTATGTAAACAGTACTCCAGAGACCGCCAAGTTGGTGAAGATCAAGGACATACTTCTAACGCAGAAGTATCTTAAATGCCTTACAACACCAGATCATTCCTCCTTTGCAGCTTGGGTGGATGATGATGTAAGTGCTAACGCAATATGGTATCTTTGATTATTTATATGTTTTCCAATTGAACTAATATCTTCTTTCTTAGGTACTCGATGCGGCAATCGAACTCCTACGTCTGGACGGACTAGAAGGTGTACGAGATCATGGTACCGTGTATGTCGAAAGGTCGACCATCGTCAACATCCTGAAGAGAGATGGCACAGTCCCGAATTGTACCTTGGATGTTTTAAGCGGCAAATCAGGCACTAAATGGGGAGATAACTACCTTAAACATGACATGGTAACAACATCCACCCTTCTGTTATAATAATAAGAAATTTTATTTTTAGGCACTTCAAACCACTTACAAATTTTGCACGCAGATTTTCCTACCTTCAAATATTCCCAAGAACCACTGGTTCCTGGCTGTTGTCAACTCCCAAAAGAGGGAGATTCAAATTCTGGACTCACTCCAATCACGCAACAACCGGAAAGAAGTAATTGCTGCGGTGAGGCTCTAACAACATTTTATATAACTTACAGTTTATACGAATACGGTACTAAATTGAGTGATATGTTACTTGCAGCTTCTTGGAATGGAAACACATATTGATATAGCAGTGATGGAAAATGGATTGCAAGGAAGTAGATGGCCGGACACTCAAGTGGCTTCGTGGCCTATCAAAGACTATGAAGTGCCACAACAAACAGATGGCTGTTCCTGTGCTCTCTGGGTGTTGAAATTCATCCAATATTGGACCGGAGTGAGATTGTCGGCAATATTCAACCAGGTAACTACATCTTCCCTATCTAACTTAACTTTCACATATACAAAGGGTCCTAACGTCTACCTCCTATGCAGGATGACATAAGATAGTTCAGAAGATGGCTTGCTGCTGCCTTGATCAATTCACCTCACAATGAGTTGAAAGTTCGGAAGGCCATACCAGCAGTTGATTTAGAAGATGATTTAGAAGACCTCGACCTCGGAGGTGACGACGGACACAACGACAGCGGAGATGTCTCAGGAGACGATGGTTCCGCACTATAGTTGTGTGCTGCTGGACTTAGGGTAGAGTTAATAGGATTGGGCGTGGTGTGGTTTTTGCCCCGTAGACGGTTTCCACACCGTTTTCAATTTTATTACTTTATCTATACAGCGGAGATGTATCAAACAATTTTTTTGGCTGTGCTACTTCATATATACGGCAAATTGCCGTACATTTACTACTTTTATCTGCATTGAATATCTACATTAATTTTTAATTAAAGTCTTTCATGCACAAAATCTTGTATTCTTTGTTTAATGATGCAATTCCCTTTGGTTTATAGGATGTGCTTCAAAAACCAAATTTCTAAGTGGCTTTACACTACCGGTGGCAATTTCCTTGCTACTTGTGTCCTTGGAAGCAACACATCCTTTTTAAACCTGGGGTTTCAGTTCTGTATTATGCCAATGAACGATAGGCAAATGCTGTCCTGTTTGCTTACCCCGTTACAAAATGTCAAAGGATGAGCCAACTTGGCCACCAACTTGGGAACTAGCCATTGCCTAACCTCTGAGTGTTTAACAGGTGTCTGAACTGGAATGTCTGTTCATATGACTATGACTTAATCTGAAACTGAAACATGCTCTCTGTGGAATCTGAAACTGCACATGCTCTGCACTAATATCACATACAAAAAAATCATTGTCTACATGAGCTACTTTCGGACTTGCTGCTATACAAGCTAGTGTTGATTTCTGAATTTGAACAACGACACAAGATGAGCAGAGAGGATGAGCATGGACCTGAACTACTGCTGGTGTCATGAAACTCGTCCTCCTCCTAGGCGAGGACCATGGCTGGATCAGCTTTTACGATGGACAAGCTAGCTTAGGAACTCGACAAAAGAAATGGGGGCCAATGGATCGATGGGTCGGATGCGAGTACCTGCATCGGCCGCGACAGATCTGTACGGCACTGGTCGGCGGCGCGTAGGGCCTTGACGGTGACGGGGCATGCCGGCGACGTCTCGCCTTAGTCCTCCCCCTCGGCGACCCGCTCCACATCCCGCAGCTTAGGAGGGGAACACGGGCGGCGGGGACATTTAGCCGCCGACCACAGCCGCCTAGGAAACCGGGAAGGGGCGGCGCCTGCGGTGCTGGCCCCTCCGAGTACGGCGGGGCGCCAAACCATACCGCCCGCAAATACTGCGCGGAGGGTACTCACGGCGACCGGGGTTCGCCGTCGTCCTGTCGCCATAGCGCCGCCATCGGTCGCCCTTTTCCTTTCACCTTTCATTCGGTTCTGTGCGTGGCCGTCAGACTGCGGGCGAGGAAGGGCAACGATGGCTATTGAAAAAACAAATGATCATGTTAAATTCCACTAATGCCCTTCACTTGTTTTTCGGGGGAACCAGCCCACGTTTTCGTTAAACAGTGAACTACCGAAACTACCCCTGATCGCAAAATATACTACCAGAAATCTGGAGTAGTATTTCCATATCTGGGCCATCCATACAGAAAAATGAACGGCCAAAATTCATCTGATGCACCGTAAAATGTCTCTTTTCTTTTTTTAGGGATTCACCCACCTTACTTATCGCTATTCATGACACTTTTATTTTAACCTAAGGCTACTTATAGTAAGAAGTATCATATACTAGTATCATGCATATGATATTAGTATATGATGTTCCGTTTTGAAAAAATATTAGTATATGATACTACTCCCTCCGTCCCAAAATAAGTGTCTCAACTTTGTACTAGCTCTAGTACAAATTTGTACTAAGCTCAAGACACTTATTTTGGGACGGAGGGAGTACCTCCATAATGCATAGTAACATAATAAAATAGTATCATAGATGACCATATTTATTGCCATGCATGACACAAAGTAGCATAGCATTTAACATGATACCGTATCTACCTATGTTACTCTAACCCCCTCTCTCTTCTTTAATTGTGTGGCATATAAGCATGTTTGCTAGTCCCAAGTGCACGTTACTGGTAATGTTACCCCCACTATGACCAGCCTAAATGATAAGGGCGATGCTCGGCGCCGGCATGCCGGCCCAAATTTAGGCCGGTCGGCCCGCAGCCGTCTGATTTGGGCGCTGGGAACCGTCTGATGCTCCTCGTCTTCGTCAACGCACGCATACAAAGAAACCCCCCCTACATCTCATCGTCCCTTTCGGCCCGCCGGCCGCACGCGTTCTCCCTCTGTCACGCCTTCGCTACCGTCCTCATCTCTAGTCGCTGCCCCTCACCAACCGTCCTCGCCGGCTGTCCAATTCTTCGGTCAGGCCCTCGCAAGGCCGTTCTCTCGTCACCGCCTTCGCCCATGCAACAGCCGTACCTTGCGGTTGCAGCTCATGTGGCGACGACCGCAGCTTGCCGCTGCTCATCCCCGATGTCGCAGCTTGTCGGGTGCACCTGACGCTTGCAACATCTCGCTTGCCCCCGTTACAGCAAAAATCGAGCGCCAGGAGAGATGCCTAGTGTTGCAACCGACGACTAAAAAATCTACAACCGGTAATGAAAAAAGGTTCAACCGGTGATGAAAAAAGTTTCAATCCATACATGACGGAAGCTATTGATGACAACGAAAAGTTGCAACCGGTGATAAAAAAAGCTTCATCTGGCGACGAAAAAAATCTTTTCCGTCGATGAAAAAAGTTTCAACGGTAGAGACGACAGCCGTGGACGGCAATGAAAAAGCTGCAACCGGCGGTTACAAAAGCTACAACCGGCGTTGAAAAAATCTTCAAACTTCATGTATTAGCTGCGACCCATGACAATGATGTGACGTTTACTGCAACCATAGTCGGTTTTTGCTACAACAGGCGATGGAATTTGCTACAAGTGCACCAGCGAGCACGGCGAGGGTGATGGGGGTGGGATGTTGCGAATCACGGACAGCGAGTCCTGTTGTGCAGGCGACGAGCGGCGCGGTGTTGCAATGGTGGCCGTGGCGAGCTACAACCTCGGGGAGGGGGTAGGATGTACTAAAAATTGTACATCATACATTAAATATAAAGTAGAAATCAAAAAACATATATTTTAAAAGTCGATTATGTATGTAAAAAAATGTTAAACATGTAAAACAATGTTCCTCATGTTTACGAAAAATGTAGATTGTGTGTGAAAAATGTTCGCCGTGTATTGAATAGTGTTGATATATGTACATGTATTCAAAAATATTAATTTGTATTTCAATTTTTTAACAAGTATTAGAAAATGTATTATATATATACTAGAAATGTAGAATGTGAATGAAAAAAATGGAGGAATTCAAAAATATATTTTTTCAAAAAATGTTAGTAATTTATTTTAAAATGTTAAACACATTTTAAAATATATTTATAATGTATATAAATGTTGAATGTGCACTGAAATAAGTTGATATGTTTTGAACAAAAAAGAAGGACGCTGATAACGCCCACACGTGTGGCATACTAGACATCCGCCCACACATCGTATGTGGCGTAAGCAGGAGGCAGCCCACACAGGCCATGTGCGGACGAACATTAGAACTGCCCACACGTGTGGGCGCACCTACTTCGTGCCACAAGCCCAACAAGTACTACTCGTCCCACCCCGCGCATGTGACACGAAGAAAAATGACCACACGTCCTGGCGCAGCTAAGTTAGTTACCCGCGGGATGACGCTTTAGTTACCATCGCGGGGGGGGGGGGGAGGGGCAAGTGTAGTTGTAAAAGCATGGCAACTCTCTGTGTTTTGGTTAACTGTAGTTGCCATGTCTAATTTATGATAGTTGCCGCGTGCAATCAAACCATAGTTGTCGTGTGTGATTAACTATTTGCCACATGTGGTCAAACAAATAGTTACCATGTGTGTTTACCTAGTTGCCACGTGTGGTCCAACCATAGTTGCAATGTATGGTTAATCATAGTTGTCATGTGTGTTTACCTGATTGCCACGTACACGCAACTGCCATCTACCAACAAATCATAGTTGCCATGTGTGTTTACCTAGTTGCCGCATACGCACAACTGCAGTTGCCATCTATCACCGTACGATCGTCGAGGGGGCGAAGAGCAGTTTACCCACACGCGCATGGACTGGTTGGTGACTGTGTGGGCGGGAACTGATTCGTCCACACGGCGCAGCTGGCAACCGCGCGCTGCGGGTCGTGTGGGCGAGTGCTCTAATGCCCACACAACACGCCATGCCTACGTGGCACTCAAATTTCTTTAGGATTCATGCAAAATAGAATCAACATGGATCAAGACGTGTGGGCGATGTACAAATATAACACATGTGTGAGCGTTATCATTTGGAAAAAGAAAACCAATGAAAATTGAGAAAAAAACAAAAAAAGAACCTAATGAAAAACAAAGAAAACCAAAAGTCAAAGAAAACCGATGCAAAAGAATGAAAACTGAGAAATTAAACAAAGATAAACAAAAAAATCGATAACAAGGAAAAAAAGGAACAAAAAATATGGAGAAAGGAAAGAAAAAACCTGTAAACCGGGAAAGAAACAAATAAGAACGAAGAAAGAAAAGAAAAGAACCAGTAAAATCAAAAATAAAACGAAGAAAACTGATGAGAAAACAAAAAAAAAGAAAAGTGATGAAGAAATAAAAAAACCCGAAAAAAGAAACGAAAAATAACAAAGAAAAACGCATCGAACACTTTCTTAAGGGGAACGCCTGCATCGAACACCACGACTGAGCGAACCAACAGCGAGCGAGCGAGCGCTGGTAACGGGCCGGCCCAGTAGTATACAGCAAACGAAAAGGCTTCAGTCTTCTGTGGCTGGGCCGAAGAGGTATGGCCGTCATCCTCTGGGACAACCCTACCGCTAAAAAAAAGGAAAACCTGCCGTCTCCGGCCACCACGACTCTCCTCCGCCGCCATCCCCTGCGACGGCCACCTACCCCACACCTGCCGTCCGCTGCGACAGCCCCCTACCCCACACCTGCCGTTCGCCGCCGGCCATCACGGCTCTCCTCCGCGCGCATCCCTTTGCGACAGTCACCCCCTGCTGTCCGCCGCCGGCCACGACCGCTCTCCTTCGTTGCCACCACCTCCGCTGCCTGGCCTGGGCTATTATGCATGGCTGCGGGTGAAGGATGCGGGAGAAGAGTTGATTTCCTTGTGCAATCGGGGAAGAGTCTGTCTATTTGACAAGTTGTAATCAGGATCCTCCTCCCTTTTGGAGGAAAGCCTGCTGGCGCTCCGTCAGCCGGCCTCGATAAATAGAGGAGCGGGAGGAGTGGGAGGGGGCGCTCGTTGATGGAATAAGTTGGCGTCCCTGATCTTATTTTCGCCGGCGATTAGTCTGCTTTCTTGTGCCGGCCTAAATAAACAGAGGAGGAGGAGGAGGAGGAGGGGGATTCAAATAAGGTCGATCCAAATAGTGCAGGCGTCCCATCATCAAGAAAACCAGGTGTTGATCCGATCAGCCATGACGAAGAAAAGACGTCATCGCAGACGCAATGTAAGTGTTGTTTCTGTTGTGCTTGGTTGATATTTGTAGAGAAAATTCCTTATATAACACTGTTTTAAATAGAGAAAAGTATGTTTTTGTCCCTCAAGTTCCCACAAAGTATAGGCTTGGTCCCTCAAGATTTTTTTGGTATACATTTGGTCCCTCAAGTCTCAAAACCGGATAACTTTGGTCCTAAACCAGATTTTGAGTATATTGACCAGTTTTAACCGCCACAAAACCGCATGATGAACAGTAAATTTGAAAAAAAAAACTTCAAAAAAATCTGAAATTTTTTGGGGTCGAATATGCTTACATGCGCAAGATGCGAACAAAATTTCAGGCTCTTTCGGCACGCGAGGAGCTCGTGGCAAAAAGAAAACAAAAATATCTGCCTGATGAATAGTAAATTCGAAAAAAATCAAAACAAAATCAAAAATTTATGAAATTTTTTGGGGTCCAATATGCTTAGGTGCGCAAGGTGCGACGAAAATTTTGTCCTGAAATGAGATCGGACGGGCTGTTGCAAAAAATTTGTCATTTTTTTGAAGTTTTTTTTTTCAAATTTACTATTCATCGGGCGGTTTTGTGGCGGTCAAACCCGGTCAACATGCTCAAAATCTGGTTTAGGACCAAGCTTATCCGGTTTTGAGACTTGAGGGACCAAATGTATATCCAAAAATTTTGAGGGATCATGTCTATACTTTGTGGGAACTTGAGGGACCAAAAACATACTTTTCTCTTTTAAATATTGTTTCCTTATTTGACACTGAAAACTTTTTTCTTCCTTATATAACACTGTGTCTAAATTTTATGTCCTTTATGGCACTTTCATCCATTTTAAGCATTAACGGTGTCAAATGACACCTGAAAAGACCAATTTGCCCTTCATGGGGTATGTGACCAAAATTTTACGTTGTTCTTTAGCTTCAATTTGTGACTTTATCTGGACGGTGTTCGACGTGATTTTGTACCAAAGAGAATTTAATTACTGAAAAATAAAATGAATGCAGAATATACAGGGAAGCAAACATGCATAAGTACATGCATATATGCAGCATGCGGTAGCTCATCTTTGAGTAGTTTTGCACACGTGCATGCATATTAGGTTGCTCACGTACTCTTTACGTGCTAGTCAGGCCTGGTGCTAGTATCTGCATGCATCTAAGGGCTCGTGGCTTTTGGGTGTCCGCAACCATACAGTCTTATTAGCCTGTAGCCGGAAAGTACGCGTACATATTGAAATACCCGCGTGCCGGCCAGCCACGTACACATACGTTTATGCATTCCGAATACCCGTGTGTACCCAGCTAAAGAAAGAGGAGCTCAGAAAGGTAATGGGAGCGTGTCATGTAATAAGGTACAGTATGTATCAGCAGCTTGCCGTAGGAGATAGACCCATCTTCACGAATGTTGCACGCACAAGCCCATCCTCACGCACGTATTGCTCGCATAAGCCCATCCTCGCGCATCGACGAGCACACACGTACTGCTCAGCTGCTCATGTGCTGTACTCCATCTCATCCAGAGGAGCCAGGCAGCCAGCGTCCAGTCGAAGCCGAGGCACAGCCTCGTTGCTGACCGCGACGCTCCGCACAAGCAGTTTGAAAGTGTCTGTTCCCTCTATGACTGAATACATACAAATTTAGGCCATCTATCACATAAGGGGTAAATAGGTCTTTTCAGGTGTCATTTAACACCGTTATGGCTTCAAATGGATGAAAGTGTCATAAAGGGCATAAAATTTAGACACGGTGTTATATAAGGAAGAAAAAAGTTTTCAGTGTCAAATAAGGTAACAAATTTTAAGACAGTGTTAAATAAGAAATTCTCTCATATTTGTACTACTTCACACGAAGGTTCTTCCTAAAAAGGCTGATTATTTGTTGTTCCAGGTAAATGCATCACAGGAAGCAACTCACAACAAAGACGCTGCTGGCAGCGAAGAAGACGGAGACAGGCTTAGCAAGCTGCCAAATGACCTTCTGCTCAACATTCTGGAGAGGGTGGACACGCTCGATGCAATAAGGGCCTGCGTCCTATCCAAGCGAATGCTCAAGCTCCCCGCCATGCTCTCGCAGTTCTTCCTGAGCTGTAGTTCCATTCCAGGTCACCATGTTAGAACTCGTGTTTACGACGTCAGTGAATTTGTCAGAACCAACACTGTTGTGGCTCATGTAGCGGATAACATCTTGAGCACAAGGAGCCCGGAGATTACCATCAGCAAACTCAAAATCAGATTCATCTTGATGCAACCTGACTGTTACATAATTGGCAAATCTGTCGCCCGTGCCATGGCGACACAGAAGGTTGGCACAGCTGAGTTTGAGATCGTAACAGAGAAGATTCATTTGAAGTGCTCTCCTGCCGATCTCCTCGACCATGCGAAGCAGTTCAATGACTTTTCGGTGCTTGTCCAGGTGCATTTGCTAGCCTCAGGCGCCTGTGGCTGCGCAATATGAGGTTTGGTGAACTGGACATACCCAATATCCTCAGCACTTGCAAGCTCCTGGATTCTTTGCGTTTATCCCATTGTGACTCGGGGATGAATTCTTTGCTGCAACTAGAACATGCTCAACTTACTGAGCTCGAGGTCGACTATGGGAAATTTGAGATAGTTGAGCTGACATGTCTACCAAAACTCCAACGGGTGAGCTATAAGAGGTGGTTCTACTCTGAGAAAGATCCCCTGTATTTTGGTTTTGTACCACATCTTTCAAAGCCGAGGCTTGCTAAATCTGGCTCCCTATCGACTAGGACTGTTGTGTTAAGTCAGCTCCTTGGTAATGTTCCTTCCATAAGCGATCTGCATCTGGATTTTGAAAGTGAAAAGGTACTAATAATTAGTCATTTGAATCATACCTGTCCATTTTCACTCTATATAGGATGGTTATATGTAATAACAGTAGTAGCTTAAGTTGACGATGTGATTTATATGCAACTTGCACTCAGTATGTAAATTGTTTTTTCTTTCCCAGATTTGGGTTCTGCCAGAAAGCCCGGAGCTGCTCAGACCTGTGCTTAGCAAACTACAGCTTGTGATTCTGGACAATCTTCCTGAAGGATGTGATTTAGCTTGGACAATGTTTATTCTTGAAGCTGCACCATCCCTAAAAGAGTTGTGCATCACAGTATGGGATCATTGGTGCAATATGTTGATGAGAGACAAAGAGTTTCGGGAGAGAAATGGCTACTGTGAAAAGGTGGACGTGGAGTGGAAGCCACATGCCCCTGATTTCAAGCATAAGAATCTGGTTAAGCTCACCATCTATGGCTTCCAACCTGATGACATCTTTGTGGGATTCATCAGTTGTGTCATAGAACATGCGGTCAATATGGCGGAGATATGTCTGCACGACACGAAGGTATGTCTGTGCTGTGGTGACGTGGATCCAAAGGTGAAGTGCGCATCCAGATATCCACGGAACGTTGATGAGCGCAAGAAGATCATTGAAGAATTGGGGATTTCTTTGCCTGCTATGGTTCACTTCCCGTCGTAATAATTGAAAAGAAATGAGATGTATGACCTAGTAGTAGTTTGTAAGTTCTGTGTTCTATGGTCTGTTGTTGGAAGGAGTTCAGGAAATCCATAATTCAGTAGTTATTGTGCTTGTACACTTGCTTTCCCTTAAATTGAAGCTATGTGAACTGTTGCCTAATGGAGAAAATAGGAGTAAATTGCAAAAAACCACCACTATTGGGGACACTAATTCACAAAACCGCCACCATTTGTTTTTTTTCGAAAAACCACCAACATTGGGGTGACAGTTTTCAAAAAACGCTGATGCGGTGATTTACCGTGTTTGAGTAGATTTCTGACCGGTGGGGCCCTTTGTCAGGCGCCACGTGGCCTGGGCGAGACGACGCTCGTGTCATGTCGTTAGAAGGCGTCGGTCAAAACCTAAGCAGGTTGTCAAACCGAACCCATTCGTTCCCCTTTCTCTTGTGTAGTTCTCTGCCGCCGACGCCCACACCGCACCGCCGACCGCCGCAGTCATGGTCTCCTGGAAGGACGGCGAAACTAGCAGCGAGGAGTTTGTTTCCCCCTTCTTGAATTCGCACGCCGAAGAATCCTACGTGAGTTTCTCTTCTGTGTCAATTAGGGTTAGGTTTCTTCAATCTGAACTCAATTTTAGGTTTGTTTTGACCGATTTGATGTGGGATTTGAGGCTGTACTGTATCTGTACCCTTGTAGGTTCCACATACCATCGTTGACCCAGAGTGGTGTGGTATAGTTGCCGGAGGACCGATGTGCAGTCACAACATGCCGGTGCAGAGGGGTGTTGTATTCCAAGGCGTGAGCACTGGCCGTAGGTTTTACGGATGCGCTAATGAGGTTTGTGCAGATCCTCTGTATGTTCAGCAATTTTACTTCTTGCTAGTAATTTTTTTTACTTCTTACTAGTAATTTAGGTGTATGTTGGTATGAATCTTATGTGTATCTAGGTTAACTGATGGAATCAGTTTGGCACATTTGGTGTTGTTTGGTAAGTAAGACCAGAGGGGATTGATTGTTCCAAAGCTTCCAGATAGGATTGCTTGTTCCAAAAAAACATTATGAGTGCAGTTTTAGTCAATTTGCACTTAGTACCGAAAATGCTATCGTGAGATCGCATTCGTAGAAGGCGTGACAAAAAAAACGATGGTCCGAAAATGCTGCTTTCGAAAGCATTTTGGAGCATTGGTTTTTTTTCTGCCACGCCTTCCACAGATGTGATCTCATGATGAAATTTTGCAAACACTTGAAAATTTGGCAAAGTTTACCATAAAAAAATCTGATTTTTTATCAATTATTTTTGATTTTACTGTTCATTTGAGCTCGAGCTCAGAAGGATACTTTTGCAACATTACGGGGCTCCTTAAATGGGAAAAAATGCATCCATCTGATAAGGTGGGTGCGGGTATGGGTTCCCATACCCGTGAACGGCAAACCCGTATACTACTACATTCTGTCAAGTAGGTCCTATGTGTCATTGACTAGATTGAGAAAAAACCTGAGGATGTGTTTGGTTGCTTGGTAAAAAGTTGGTGGGCTTGCATGGAAGTTGGTAGAAGTAGATAGAAGGGAATTTTTTACTTTTCAGCTGTTTGGTAGTAAACGTGGCTCCAAGTTCTGGCTAGCACGATGTTCTAAGCACCTCAAAACCTGGCTCAAGAGGAACACCCAAATCAATCGATTATCCTCAAGTAAGCACGTGTGCAACACGAGGCGGAAAAGATTTCCTGACACTTGCATAGCTCTCTCACACTACATGCACCATGCCGCAACAACTAAATATAACTCTACCAACCCCCGAAATTGCATAGGAGCACCTGCGGGCGCAGCCCCCTAATATCTCATCATTGAATATGCATAGGGATCCGCACCACTATAGGTATTCATCATTTTAGTTGCATGTATGTTTTGATTTAGATATGCATAGCGTTGTATTCTTTGCATGCACTGGTCCGCTGAACAGCACGCTCCTGCTCTAGCCGCCAACATCCAACGACTAAAGCTGCATTTACTCAAGCAATGGCCACATCATCAGTTAATGCCTTTCCCATTGACTTCATCTTTCCCGTTTCATCTTCCTTGAACTCCTTCGTCTCAAATTTAAAAACCATTTCACGAAATCACACTTTTCTACTAAGCTTAATTTTTATGATATTAATTCATGAAAAATTATCTAATTAGATTTGAGTGATTTTCTAAGTTATTTCATATTTTTCTGTTAATTGAGAAATTGAGTACGTTATGAGAATAATTCCAGAAACCTTTTCTATAATAATCTCAGGTATTAGCCTGCTCTAAGAAAGCTGAGGATTTAATGTACGTGCTCTAACTCTGGTCCCACCATGCATCTATCACATGTACGTGCTCTAACTGCCAACCTCCGGTCGTACACTCCATTTACTACTTACGCGGTAAAATTTCTTGCTCAGCACACTAAACTCCGGCCACAATCATTCATTAGCAGTTTACATTCTTCTGTCACTAATGAAATAACACTGCATGCCCTATACGCCCAATAAGATGTCAGAGTCATCTAAAAGAAGAACAATACTTGGGTCAATATGCCTTAATAGATAACAGGGTTTAAAACTTACAGCCTTTGGTTTATCTGGTAGACAAACCTACTCAATGGAGCTTAACTCGTGTTTGTGTAAACATCAGCTTCTCACTTAACGGGTTTTTCTTTTAAAAGAAAATTATCTAACATAAATTATTCATCTCCATCCAACAGCAATGTGGTATTAATTGCTACATTTATAGCTGGCACCCGCACTTTTTTACGTGCAAACACATGTGACATTTATTGAGAATATTGACTCTATGTGGAGAGGACATAACTCACAATGTATCAACGAGTATTTGATATGTATCTGTAACTAGCAAATTCATTGTGCCTTTAATGCAGCTATGCCATCGCAGGAACTCAATGACACAGATATCAGGGTGTGGCGTCGCCGAGAGCCATTCGTCCGCTTCCTACCAACCCCCATCTACTTTCATACGAGTTGTTATTTTCCCCTATCGTTTGGTTGTTGCATTGGCTTGACCAGGCCAAGCAGGGACAGGCGCAGTTGATATGCAGACCTCGTGCAAGTGAATGCGAGTAACCAAACACCTTTTAAGCTACAAGGCGCTAACCAATTGCATCCTCCCGAATTCCTAATCCAAAATATCCCACCCCTTGCGCCGTCACACCAACCAAACAGCCCCCATCTTGTGTCTTCATCTTACTGCTAACCCTATGCAGTAGGCGCCGACGGCCACCGGCGTTGTTGCCTGCAACGACGCGATCAGCCGCGTCCATCCTACCCTTTCTCCTCGTCTCCTCGCACCCCCCACCTCTGGGCTCCCATGCGATGCTACGACCAGTGGCAACCGTCGCTCTCCCGCATGTGACCCCCGTCGGGTGGTCGAAGCGCATCCTCCCAGCCACCCTCCATGGAGACCGACCTAGAGGACATATAGGAGGTGCAGCAGTCGATGCAGTCCGACGCCGACGAGCTCGTTCGCGCAGCTTTAGTGTATGGCGCCGACAAGAGTGGTTCTCATAGGACGATGTGGACATCAAAGTGTACGTCTTCGTCCTCCCGCCTCCAGCCACCTTCAAAAGTTTGGTTGGCTGAAAAGTTTAAATTTTGAAGTTTTTAAATTAAGGCCTCCATGGAGCTCGGCCTTCATTTGGCATTTTCGGTGAAGTGGGCTTGTTTGTTTTTCATTTATACTATTTTTTGGTCCTTGGCAACATCAATCAAAGCATTACACGTCCACGTACTATCTTTGTCTGATAACTGGAGCAATGGAGCTCGTGCTCACAAGTGCATTTTCGCAGGCTCAAAAGATAAATAGGACAGGTAATTTTCAAAGTACATATCATAGTAATGTCATGCAATTTGCTGCAGGGAGATTTCTTGCTGATGGTTCAATAGGCAGTCCTACTAATTAACTTTGGATATTTAAGAATAGCTGCTGTAAATAATTTTGCTGGACCTGAGCTTTCTGTTGTCTCGTGGGAGGCTCCTTAATTCCAAAACACGAAATCTACCAGGTTACCTTTGTTGAAAGGCAACAATGTCACTTTCCCTTACGATCAGTGTAACATTACTATTTTTTTACTTCTCACTTGAGCAAAAATAAATAAAAATAAAAATCATCCCCAGAACTGACGAGTAACCATTGAAGTGAGCAGTCAACATGTATGCTAGTATACTACTGAAGTAGTGCAATGAAAAAGTGTTTGAGCAAGAACTATTGGATTGCAAGAATATGTCCAGAGCAAGAACCATAAAGATGAAGTGAGCAGGTCTAACTTGTTCCAACACATCAGGAGCACTCGGTTCTAACCTCTAAATGGAGCCACGTATCTATGAACTTATCCCAAAGGAAGCATTCACCAATATCAGAACACTCTGAAAATTTACTACAGTATTAAATATTTTCTTCATTAGGCGACAGTTCACATAGCTTAAGCAAGAGTACAAGCGCGATAACTACGGAATTACAGAGTTCAGAGGGCTTACAAACTACCACAAAGGTGACATACATCTCTTTTTCTCAACTACGACATGAAGCGAACAAAACCAGGCAAAGACATCCCCAGTTCTTCAATGATCTGCATGCGCTCATCAGCGTTCCGTGGATATCTCGATGGGCACTTCATCTTGGGATCCAAGTCACCACAGCGCAGACATACCTTCCTGTCATGCAGACATATCTCCGCCATATGAACCGCATGTTCCATGACACACCTGATGAATCGCACAAAGATGTCATCAGGTTGGAAACCATAGATGGTGAGCTTAACCAGATTCTTGTGCTTGAAAGCAGGGGCATGTGGCTTCCACTCCACGTCTGCCTTTTCACAGTAGCCATTTCTCTCCCGAAACTCTTTGTCTCTCATCACCATATGGCACCAATGATCCCATACTGTAATGCACAGCTCTTTGAGGGACGGTGCAGCTTCAAGAATAAACATTGTCCAAGCTAAATCACATTCTTCAGGAAGTTTGTCCAGAATCACATGCTGTAGTTTGCTGAGCACAGGCCTAAGCAGCTCCGGGCTTTCTGGTAGAACCCAAATCTGGGAAAGAAAAAATAATTTGCAAACTGAGTGCAGGTTGCATATAAATCACATTGTTAACTTATAAGCTACTATTGTTATTACATATATAACCATCATATATAGAGTGAAAATGGACAGGTATGATTCAAATGACTAATTATTAGTACCTTTTCACTTTCAAAATCCAGATGCAGATCGCTTATGGAAGGAACATTACCGAGGAGCTGACTTAACTCAAGAGTCCTAGTCGATCTGGAGCCAGTTTTAGCAAGCCTCAGCTTTGAAAGCTGTGGCACAAAACCAAAATACAGGGGATCTTTCTCAGAGTAGAACCAACTCTTATAGCTCACCCGTTGGAGTTTCGGTAGACATGTCAGCTCAACTATCTCAAATTTCCCATAGTCGACCTCGAGCTCGGTAAGCTGAGCATGTTCTAGTTGCAGCACAGAATTCATCCCAGAGTCGCAATGGGTTAAACGCAAAGACTCCAAGAGCTTGCAAGTGCTGAGGATGTTGGGTATGTCCAGTTCACCACCAAACCTCATATTGCACAGCCACAGGCGCCTGAGGCCAGCAAATGCATCACGACAAGCACCGAAGAAATCATTGAGCTGCTTTGCATGGTCGAGGAGATCGGCAGGAGAGCACATCAAATGAGTCTTGTCTGTTACGATCTGAAACTCAGCCGCGCCAACCTTCTGTGTTGCCATGGCATGGGCGACAGATTTGCCAATTGTGTAACAGTCAGGTTGCACCAAGAGGAATCTGATTTTGAGTCTGCTGATGGTGATCTCTGGGCTCCTTGTGCTCAAGATGTTATCCGTTACATGAGCCACAACACCGTTGGTTCTGACAAATTCACTGACGTTGAAATGGTGACCTGGAATGGAACTACAACTTAAGAAGAACTGCGAGAGCATGGTGCGGAGCTTCATCATTTGTCTCGAGAGGATGCAGGCCCTTATTGCATCGAGCGTGTCCACCCTCTCCAGAATGTTTAGCAGAAGGTCATTAGGCAGCTTGGTAAGCCTGTCTGTGTCTTCTTCGCTGCTGGCAGCATCTTTGTTGTGAGTTGCTTTCTGTGTTGCATTTACCTGGAACAAATAATCAGCTTTTTTAGGAAGAACCTTTTGTGTGAAGTACAAACATCAATCAGGCACAACAGAAACAACACTTACATTGCGTCTGCGGTGATGTCTTTTCTTCGTCATGGCTGGTCGGATCAACAACTGGTCTTGTTGAACACACAATGTAAGTGGGGTGATGGGGAGGGCTTTCTGACCTTGCTGATGATCTAAAAAAACTGGTCTTCTTGATGATGGGACGTCTGCACTATTTGGATCGACCTAATTTGAATCCCCCCTCCTCCTCTATTTATTTATAGGCTTGCACAAGAAAGCAGACTAATCGCCGGCCAAAATAAGATCAGGGACGCCAACTTATTCGATCAACCAGAGCCCCCTGCTACTCCCCCCGCTCCTCTATTTATTGAGGCCGGCGGACTAATCGACGGCAGGCCCTCCTCCAAAAGGGAGGAGATATTAGAGGAGAGGGAGGAGGATCCGGATTACAACTTCTCAACGGACAAACTCTTCCGGAAAAAAAATACTCCTTTCAGATTACGCTTGCCGCACAAACATAAATTTATCTCCTCTCTTCCCCGGTTGCACAATTCCTACAAAAGGAAGGATAGTACTCCCTCCGTTTTTAAATATTTGTCTTTCTACATATTTCAACAAATGACTACATACGGAGTAAAATAAGTGAATCTACGCTCTAAAATATGTCTACATACATCCGTATGTGATAGTCTGTTTGAAATGTCTAAAAGACAAATATTTAGAAACGGAGGGAGTATTAGAGAGGAGTAGGATCCGGATTAGAACTTCTCAACAGACAGACTCCTCCGGAAGAAAAATTACTCCTTTTGGACTGCGCTTGCCGCACGAACAGAAATTGTACCTCTGCTCTTCCCCGATTGCACAAGGAAATCAACTCTTCTCCCGCCTCCGTCTTCCGCGAGATTATTTCGCCCGAAACGCAGCCAGGCATAATAGCCCAGGTACCGGAGGTGGTGGCAACGAAGGAGAGCGGTGGTGGCCGGCGGCCGGACGGCAGGGGATGCAGTGGCGGGGGGGGTGCGATGAGAGAGGAGGAGAGTCGTGGTGGCAAGGGGAGAACGGCAGGTCTGGGGTGGGGGGCTGTCGCATGGGATGGCGGTGGAGGAGAGTCGTGGTGGCCGGAGCCGGACGGCAGGTGTGGGGTAGGGTTGTCGCAGGAAATGACGGCGGAGGACAATCCTGGTGGCCGGAGCCGGACGGCAGGTGTGGGCCAGGTGCTATCGCAGCGGGTGGTGGTGGCCGGCGGCGGCGGAGCAGGGGAGGGGTAGGTGGTTGCCGCAGGGGAGGGACGGCGCCCGCGGCTGGTGGTATGGATCCCCAGATCGCCTAGGGTTAGTCTTAATTAGAGCATCCCGCGTTCGTACGGACGGGCCGGCTGGTCACTGTTCTGTCACGATTTTTTAATTTAGACGGACCCCTCAAATGTCCGGACTGACCGGTACCCCATATCCAGCCTAAATATGGGGAGGATAGGGGCGCCCGGGCACGTCCGCCACATCAGATCCAGGCCACGCTGGCCCACCCAACCCCACATAAAATCCTCCTCATCCGCTCGCCAGACCAAACCCGTCACTTCACTCCCCTCACCTTCACTTCCCCCCGTCACCCAAGCTCGTCTCCGGCTCCTTCCGGTCATCTCAGGCATGGCGGGCAGTGGATCTGAGTCCTTCACTTCCAGATCCGTCGACCCCGAGCTCATCCCACACGACCCTGAAGAGGAGATGGTCGTTCGACTTGCGCTCCGCCACGCCCGGGAGGAGGCCTATGCACGACTACGCTCGGACTCCATCCGTCGGGAATCCATTGCGTCCGCCCAAATGGCGCATGGATCCGGTGCGTCGTAGCTGCCTCGCTGGAGGCCATGTGGTCCATCTCGCGTCCGAACGCGTTGGCGGACGCGCAACCGCTCTGGTGGCGCGTCGATATTTGGGATGCACCATCGTCCCACGAGGTCATGGCACGGCGTGCCCGCCGCGCAAGGCACCGGGCGCGGGAGGCGGTGACAGTCCTCGCGGCGGTGGACGGCGGCAAGGCGGAGTCACATTCTCCTGCGCTGAAAGTGCAACAAATCCCCGGGTGGTTTTGGTAATTTATAACAACATATATCTCATTGAACTAATGTCCATTCAAGATAAATATTTCAGGATGTTCAACGATTGGCATGGTAAGGACTAGAGATGTGGACCCCTCAAAATGCTAAGGAAATGGATAGGCAAAAAGCTCAAGACTCTTTATTTTTGTTTAAGTGATCCAAGATCACATTGAGTCCATAGGAAAGTCAAAACTATTAAAAGGGGATAAGGTGTTGCTTAATGATCTATTTGCTCGAGTACTTTGTGATATTGCTCCAAAACCCTCAGCCACTTTCTCTATCCAAATATGTCCAAAACCTAAACTCCAACTCGGCCCCACCGGTACTTCCTACCCGGAGCCACCAAGTTCATCTGGACTTAGCCACTGCCAAAACCCTAACAATTCGGATCCACCGATATGGATCTCGGTCCAACCGAGATGGCCTTGCCAGCTCTCCATTGCTTGTTGCAATTATTTCGGTCTCACCAAGAATTGCAATCGGTCTCACCGAGATGGCTTGACTGATTCTTTTTTGCCTTAATTATTGCTCCACTTTGGTCCCACCGAGATGATGCAATCGGTACCATCGAGTTGAGGTTTGCCCTAAGCCCTTGCACATCAGTCCCACCGAGATTCCTAACGTTCATATCTTTACACACCACCGAGTTTTCTGATCAGTGCCACCAAGATGGGTCAAATGTGTGTTATGGTTGGATTTTGTGTGGAGGCTATATATACCCCTCCACCCCCTTCTTCTCCGTAGAGAGAGACATCAGAACGTGCCTACACTTCCACCATTTATTTTCTGAGAGAGAACCACCTACTCATGTATTGAGATCAAGAGATTTCATTCCTACCATTTGAACCTTGATTTCTAGCCTTCCCCAAGTTGGTTTCCACTCAAATCCTTCTTCCACCATAGCCAAATTTGTGTGAGAGAGTTGAGTGTTGGTGAGATTACCATTTCAAACACAAGAGCAAGGTGTTCATCATCAACACAACCTCTATTACCTTTTGGAGGGTGGTGTCTCCTAGATTGGTTAGGTGTCGCTTGGGAGCCTCCGACATGATGTGGAGTTGAACCAAGAAGTTTGTAAGGGCAAGAAGATCGCTTACTTCGTGAAGATCTACCCGAGTGAGGCAAGTCCTTCATGGACGATGGCCATGGTGGGATAGACAAGGTTTCTTCTTTGTGGACCCTTCGTGGGTGGAGCCCTCCGTGGACTCACGAAGCCGTTACCCTTCGGGGGGGGGGGGGGGAGGGTAAATCTCCATCAACATGGACGTACTATAGCACCACCTATCGGAACCACACCAAAAATCTTCGTGTCCCCATTGCGTTTGCCTTCTCCAAACCCTCCCCCTTTACCTTCATGTCAATGTTTTACTTTCCACTGCTATACTCTTAGAACTGCGTGTGTAGGTTGATTGCTTGACTTGTCATAATTGCTAAAATATGTCTACAATTAAAATTGGGAAAAGGATAGGTTTTTATTTGTCAAGTAGTACATACTTTCGATCCTACAAGTGGTATCAGAGCTTTGGTCTATGTAAGCCTTTATTCCATTGCTTTGTTGATCATAGCCTTGGTTTCACAACCTAGAAGAGTATGGTGTCTAGTGAGGGTAAGTATCACCGTAGAGGTCCTTACTTTGATGGTACAATTTTTGCTAGTTGAAAGCATAAGATGAAATGCATATTCTTGGTCATAACCCCGCCGTTCGGGCTATTGTTCGTATTGGCTTGCAAAGTGAATTCTTTGAAGATGGTAGAGAACCGGATCGTGAAGCGGCCGCGGAAGAATTGAAGATGTTGCAATACAATGCTCAAGCTTGTGATATTCTCCTCAATGGATTGTGCCCGAAGAATTCAACAAAATCAGCCACCTTGAGAATGCAAAGGAAATTTGGGATACTTTGGTTGATATGCACGAAGGTACCGAGTCCATTAAGGAATCCAAGTTGGATGTGCTTCAAGGTCAACTTGACAAGTTCAAGATGAAGGATGGTGAAGGAGTCGCCGAAACATACTCTAGGTTTGCTCTCATCACAAATGAGATTGTTGGCTTAGAAAGTGAAGAGATGACCAACAAATTCATCATCAAGAAGATCTGTCGTGGTTTTGTCACGGCAGATGTCCTAGTGAAAGGACTTAGTCGTGGAGCCATCGCGACGGGTTAGCTTAAAGGGGTTAAAGTGGGACAAAGGACACAAGGAGTTTATACTGGTTCGGCCCCTTGCGGTGAAGGTAAAGGCCTAATCCAGTTGTTGTGGAATTGCTAGGGTTTCGATGACCAGGGAGCGAATCCGCTATGCCTGGCTCTCGAGTTGTTGTTCGTTGTCCCTAAACCGCGGCCGGGTCGTCCCCTTATATACATGGGTCGACGCCCTACGGTCTACAGAGTCCCGGCCGGCTCATACAACGTGTCCGGCTCGGTGACTCACCTTATATTCCTTACAATACAAGTCATACATGATATGGCGGTTTATACCTACGAGCCCTAATCCGCCCTTGGGCCTTGGGCCTTCTTATCAAGTCTCCTCCGTAGAACGCCATCTTCTATGCCTTCATGGGCTTCAGATAAATAACTCATTATGGGTATAACCCGGCCCCTCCTGGCCGGATTATACTCGGTAGTAATATCCCCAACATTAGGCCCCAGATTGATTTGAACCGGTTCATGTCAATCTTCAACACTTAGGAAAATTCCCCTTTTAGCGCCTTCGCATAACCTTGTAATCCGCCATGACGTCATCTTCTAAGATTGTAATAAACCGCCATGATGTCACCAGTTATTAAAAATTGTATATATCTCACCTTCATTGATGAGCCTCCGACAATCAAGGCGACAGCTCTGTTATATATCCAACTTTTGGGCCCCTCGATTTTCGCGCCTGTCACTTATCCCTTCGCCTTATAAATAAGACGGGGGGGGGGTCCTTTTCATTTTTCCCCCGTGTCCCCTCACTTCTTCCTCCTTGCGCCGACCTGACCCTCACGCGCAGCCGCCGTCGTCAAGCTCCGCCCTCGACCTCATCTCCGGGCGCTGCATCAACCTGAACGTACCAGAGAAACGCGGCGCGCCTTCGCTGTTCCGTCAGTAACAGTAAGTCTCCCTTTTCCTTGTTCTAGATCCGCCATTAGGGTTTCGGTGTTCATCAAAGCTCGAAGCTGTTCTTCTCTGTTCATCTCCGTAGTGCAAACGGCAACCTAAGATCCAACATTTTCTTTCGCAGTCGTAGTTGTAATCCCCTTTTTCATCCTTAGAACATCTTCTTCGCATAGAAAAACTCATCTGGACCTGATGAACTACTTAAACACCTGTATTTTAAGCCTGGATATATTTTGATTTATTGACACGCTGCAGATCTGAAATTACCATATCAATCTGTGAAACTTGTTTTTCCCTTACTTAGATATTTGAGATTTGTACCTTCTATACCAATGTAGGCGGTTTAACTTTTTAGAAAATGATAATCCGGTAGGTACCATTAGTCCCCTCTTAAACCGCCAATTCATTTATATTTGTAACCCCTCCAATATCAGACTCCGGTTTAACAATGTGTATGTGCCTTTGTCTTCTCCTTCTGATCTTACGTCGCTTTATGTTTGTCCGTCATAAATCTTAAACCGGCATTGATCTTTTCCTCCAGCTTTTTGTTGAAATGGCCAAACAGTTCTATGCTTGCAATTGGGTCCCTTCTCGAGTTACTGAAGAACAACTGAATGGGTTAGTTGCCGCTGGTGTTTTAGCGAAGAAGGAAGCCATACACTGGAGAGTTCCCGCCCCAGAAAATCCTCCTAGAACCGAAAATGGAGAAGTGGTTGTGTTTGTTGACCATCTGGGTCGGGGGTTTAGCCCACCCGGTTCAAAATTCTTCCGTGATGTGCTTGCTAGCTTTCAACTCCATCCTCAAGATATTGGGCCTAACTCCGTGTCCAATATTTGTAACTTTCAAGTTTTTTGTGAGGCTTATCTGCAAGAAGAACCCACCGTTGAGATGTTCAGAGACTTTTTCTATTTGAACCGCCGTACTGAGTTCACAGATGGGCCCAACACTGAGCTGGGCGGGGTTTCAATTTAGAAGAGGAAAGATGTCAGCTTCCCTCACGCCAAGCATCATAGTCATCCCAAGGACTGGAATCAGACTTGGTTTTACTGCCGTGATACATCTCCAACTGATGAGAATCCTCTGCCGGGTTACCGTGCTCACCGGCTTACCAACACTCATCCATTCCCCCCAGCGGCTAACCGCTAAGGAACGATCAAAATACGCCCCTCAGCTGTCAAAACTCAAAGCTTTTGTTGCAAACGGATTGACAGGTGTTGACTTCGTTTGATGCTGGGTTTCTTGGAGCGTTATGCCTTTAAGCCGGCGCCCCAGTTTAATGTGTGAGTACACAGGGAATCGAAAGGACCCTCAGCGTCACATTGACATCCAGCTCACTGATGATGAAGTCACTGAATCTGTCAAGAAAATGCTTGATGAACCGGTGGCTGTATGCAGCAAAGTAGGGCTTAGTCCCTTCTGTGCTTCCAACAAACCGCCAACTGTAAGAATTGCATCACTCTTTTAATCCGTCCTCCTGTAAACACTCCATTATAACCTTTGTTAATCCGTGCAGGGCGATGATCCATTCTGGAAGCGAAAACCGCAGGATAAACCGGTGAAACCGCAGGATAAACCGGCGAAAATGCCTCGCGCCAAGACCAAAGTTATAAAGAAACCTGCAAAGAAGAAAACTGCCGAATCCTCCGACCGGAACATTGATGAAGATCTTGATGATCCGGCATCAGAGGTAGAACTTGACCTCCCTTGGCTCATTTTTTATACACCTCATTGACAATGACCATTATCAGGATGATGCGGAGGCTAGTCATGCTGGCGCGGTCGAGGTAATTATTCTTTCTTCTGGCTCAGATCCGCTGCCAACATCAAAAATCCGTCAAATAGTCCGGAAAGTAAGATTTTCAAACCCTTTAGCTTATTTGGATCCACACTTTCTTGTCAAGACATAGCAGCATGAAGCTCGCCACACAACCCGGCATAGCGGCCAAGTAGTGACCTCCTCCGGTTTACCGAACTCTCCGGTTCGTAAACGTCGCCAAGAGGTTTCTTATACTCCTGACACACTTTGTCCTAAAGTGGGTTACTTTCGATATCCTCTTAATCCGTCTGACTCAAATTATCAGGGAACCTCCCATTCATCATCCGGCGAGTCATCGGCCACACAACTCCCTCCACTCAAAACTGTTCCTGGGTAAGTATATTACACTTTAACCCTTTATTCCTTGTATTTGTTTATTATACTAACTTTTTTGTTTGTTCTTTTCAGTGCCAAAGCCAGACCCAGCAAGAAGGCCAAGTTGAATAAACCGACCGATGATAATCCGGCCACTGAACCGGAGAAGACCCCAGAGCCCTTTGATCCGAATGCTGATACCATCCTGGATGATCCGGTACCTTAGGTTCAGGACACTTTTATTGAACCAGTAGAAATAAACCCGACGAGCCAGTCTGCTGATCCGCCAAGCCCATCTGCTGATCCACCAAGCCCAGCAAAAACAACTGATAAACCGCCAAGCCCAACCAAAGCTACTGATGACACCACGGATGATATTATGATTACCGGTGTTGGTCATACTATTCCTGGCAACCCTGTCGCTCTATCAAAGCATAGTGCCAAGGAAGAGTTTTCTGCTATGGACAAGGGCAAGTGGAAAACAGACTTATCAAGCTATGCCCACCTCAGTGCTCAGGAGATTCATTCTGGATATTTAAACCACCTGTACACAAGCCGCGACTATGAAGCCGGTTTAGTAGGTCTAATGAAGGAGCGATATGAGGTAAATATCAATTACTTTGCACAAGTTCTTTTTCTTTACAACCGGCCTAAATTATCAACTCCAGTAGCCCCCAAGTGCCGGTTCATAATATTAATGTGAATCGGTACTTGTAGTAGAATAATATTTGATTTTGCTTGCGTAGCCCCCAGGGGCCGGTTTATACCTTTAGGATGAACTGGTACCTTTCCTGTCATGAAGGTTCCAAAATTTCTGATAATCATCTTCTTGTAATCCAATTTATTGGGAAAAAACTTCATAACTTTGCCTTGAACCGATATGCATTAGCCCCCAAGGGCCGGTTTGGCAATACCTGTGCAAACCGGGACTTCATTACATAATAATGCTTCAACTTTGCCTGTGCAGCCCTCAAGGGCCGGTTTATTCCTCCAGGCTAAACCGGGACTTTATAGAATAAGAATTCATTTTCACCCGTGTAGCCCTCAAGGGCCGGTTTATCTCTTCAAGATGAATCGAAACTTCATGCTGTAAGGATCACACTTTGTTGAATACCATATTGTTGATAACTAGTGATAGGCATTAGCCCCCAAGTGCCAAGTGCATAACTTGTTATGTGCTTGGGACTTCAAATATAAACCACCAACTCCTAATATGTTCATCTCTTACAAGCTGAGCTGAGTAAAAAGGACTCTCAAACCGCCGACCTTCAGGAAAACATCAAGTCCCAACAAGCAGAGACGACCAAGGCCAAAGAGGAGCTGACCAACGCCTTAGCAGCCATGGAGAAGCTAAAGGGAAACTTCAAGAAGGAGCGGGCAGACTGGGAATTAGAGAAGGCCACACTGCAAAAGAGGGCTGAGGACGCTGAGACGGCCCTTAATCCGGTGATGGAAGAGCTGACTGGCTTGAAGCAGCAAATCAATGCTATGACCAATGCTGTCTTCGATAAATACTTTCTTCATAAGCTTTAAATAAGCAATATCCATGAAACCACCGGGTTACTAATATTTTAACCCTTTGCAGGTAGCCGCATTACTCATCTTGGCTCGGACATGCAGAAGAAATTGAAAGCTGCTTATACACTGATAGAGCAACTGTATACCAGTGCACAACGGGTTATTTGCACAACTTCTTACAATAAACCGCCCCCAACTTTGATCAAGGACACTTTAGAGAAGCTGTCGATGATGCCCGCCTGGCTTGAAGAAATAAAGCGATCAACTGTGAGGGCCGGCGCTCTTACCGCCCTGACCCGTGCTAAAGCATGGATTTCTGACCTTGATCCGGCTAACATAGGGAATGGATACCCGAGCATTAAGGAGGACGGATCAGCATTTGATAATGAAGATCTTCGGGCTTTGACAAGGGAAATGCGCCCGTTGGCTAGTAAGCTGACTGAAGAAACTGATCTTTTGTTTCATCAGTCGATTTATGATGCCCACAACAAGAGGGTCAACACGCCGGCCTACGAAACGCCCACTCTTATTCCGCCAATTCGTAAGCATACTTATGCTCCTGAAGTTGACCCTTCCGATCTTATAAGCGATGAAGCTGTGTTCAGAGCCTTAACTGGGATTGAATGGTCAACCACTGACTTCCAGCCACTGGATAAAGAAGAGGAGGATGAACCGGCACAGGATGATCCCCAACCTTCAAGCCAGCATGAGGAAGAATCTTGATCTGGAGGCCGGTTTAGCTTCTGCCCACTGCCATGTGTGTGATAAACAATTATCTTTTTGGGGCATCAAAACGCCTTGTAATAGGCTAGTTAAAACACTTGGTCTGCTATGCCATCGTGCATATTTACTCTCATAATACTGTTAATCCGTCATGATTATGCTGTGTCTGCTTATGATCCTTAGCAGCTTTATTCAATCCTGTTTCTGCATACAACAGGTTTAAAGTGTCCTGGCGGTTTACCGCCGGACGGGTCATAACGCCCAATATAAAACCATGGTTTATAACCAAGGCTATACTTTAAGAATAATCAAATATGAAATACATCATACCTGTGATACTGAATCACATTGTTGGTTTACCAACTTATTGTAGTAAGGGTGATTACCCAAATCTTGAGTATTGATAACTCCTCCCCTGTTTTGCCGGTTTACAATGAAACAGTGTCGGGTTATAATAAACACCGGATTATCCATATATAACACTGGCGACTTGTAGTCAAAACCAGACCGGGTCAATAAGCGCCGGATTATAACTGATCATGTACTTACAACGTATGTACATGACCGGGAAACGGTCCTTCGTTAATGCGGAGGAATCCCGAAGATTCCGATGAGTCATCGAGTGGCTGACCAGTCTCGTGCTTTATCATGACAGTCAGTTTTTGGCTTTCTCTACTGAGGTGCTGGCCCAGATGAACCGGGGCACAATCGCAGTAGTTCTCCCGGTGGCACCTTAGCCGATAGAGCGGAACGTAAGGTATCAAAACACGGGAGCCGGGCAAACCCAACATTTGACCAAAGACATGATTCAGAGCTGATGCATATAAGGCCAAACTCGCGACGCCGAACACTCCCTAAGGTATCCGGACTTTACAACATATACTGGGCTGAGTAACGCCCTCGATAATGAGCCCTAAATTTCCAGGTACATGCGTAAATCTGGTGTGACGAAATGTCAACAACGCCAGTATCCCTCTCGGTTGTGTTATGTGCCGGGGGGAATGAAGCAACAAGAGACAGTAAAAAAGGTCAACGCAGGGACTTAATCTAAAAAGAAACCTTTGAACGGGGCACTGCTGCACGTCTATGCCTTTATCTCCGTTGTGCCGTATCCTGGAAGGGTGTAGCATGATGATCATCTGTAAAAAAGAGAAAAAAAACCCAATTGAAAGAATCTGGTGATCGTGCGAAAAGTTGGTTATTCTTAATGAACCATAAAAATGCAATCTATTAATTTACTAATAGGATCAAGCCGAATTATGAGCCTTTATACATGCGGGCAGCCCCTAGCACCACATGTGGGGGCGTGTCCGCCAACCAAGCTCAGGTTTATCTGGGCTGCTACAACTAGTGGTGCGCCGGACACGTCTAGCCGCGTCCGTGGTCTTGACGACCGATCATTTGTTCGGGTTGGGGAGTTGGTTCGGCTATTAGAGCTGCCGCATATTCTTCCGCACGTAGACAACGCTCTGTATTTCCGCTAATTGAGATGACGCCACGTGGACCGGGCATCTTGAGCTTAAGATAAGCATAATGTGTGACTGCATTAAAACGAGCGAAGGCCGTTCTTCCCAGTAGTGCATGATAGCCGCTTCGGAATGGAGCTATGTCAAAGATTAGTTCTTCGCTTCGAAAGTTGTCGGGAGAACCGAATACAACCTATAATGTTAGAGAGCCCGTACAGCGGGCCTCTGTGCCTGGTATTACTCCTTTGAAGGTAGTACTGCTTTGGCTAATTCTTGATGGGTCTATCCCCATTTTGCGGACTGTGTCCTGATATATCAGATTAAGACTACTGCCGCCGTCCATAAGGACTCGGGGTGAGATGGTATCCGTTAATTATTGGGTCGAGCGTCAAGGCAGCCGAACCTCCATGACAGATACTAGTCGGATGATCCCTGCGATCAAAAGAGATCGGGCAGGCCGACCATGGGTTGACTTTGGGGGCGACAGGCTCTACAGCGTAAATCATGTTCACTGTTTTGAACTCTGGTGGAAATTCCTTCTGTCCCCCAGTGTTCGGCTGGCGAGGCTCGTCCTCGTCTTCACTTGGCGTCTCCCTCCCTTTGTGTCTGGCGTTTATCTTGCCGGCCTGCTTGAAGACCCAGCATTCTCTGTTGGTGTGATTTGTAGGTTTTTCGGGGTTGCCATGAATCTGACATAATTTGTCTAGAATCTTGTTTAGGCTGGATGGTCCATCTCTGGTGCCTTTAAATGGCTTCTTCCGCTGACCGGGTCGAGAGCCCCTAAATCCGGCGTTGACCGCCATGTTGTCTGGACTGTCCTCATTATTTCGATGCTTATTTTTATTGCGTCGTGGCTTTCCATTGCCGTCCCTGGCTTCTGATGTGCCTGGGTCGTTGGTACCATTGCGGGCCAACCAACTATCCTCGCCCGCGCAAAAGCGGGTCATAAGGCTTGTGAGGGCTGCCATTGTCCTCGGCTTTTCCTGGCAGAGGTGTCTGGTGAGCCATTCGTCCCGTACACTATGCTTGAAAGCCGCTAAGGCTTCGGCGTCCGGGCAGTCGACGATTTGATTCTTCTTAGTAACAAATCTGTTCCAAAGCTTTCGGGCTGACTCTCCGGGTTGTTGAATTATGCGACTTAGATCGTCTGCATCCGGAGGTCGGACATCGGTCCCTTGAAAATTAGCCCTGAAAGCATCCTCAAGTTCTTCCCAGCTTCCAATTGAGTTTTCGGGGAGGCTTTTCAACCAGTGCCGAGCTGGACCTTTCAACTTGAGGGGCAGATATTTAATGGCATGGAGATCATCTCCGCGAGCCATGTGGATGTGAAGAATAAAGTCCTCAATCCAGACCCCAGGGTCTGTCGTTCCGTCGTATGCTTCTATGTTTACGGGTTTAAATCCCTCTAGAAATTCATGATCCAGCACCTCATCGGTGAAGCACAGGGGGTGTGCCGCACCTTTGTATTTGGATGCTTCTGACGGTTGTAGTGTTCGGCTTTGATTCCGAGCTGTTATTCGATCAGTATGATCATTTGGGCGGCCCTGATCCTGTGTCGGAGCATGCCTCCTAGATCCATAGATGGACCTGGCCATACCGGCTTTTTTGTCCAGGTGCTCACGTAAATCGTGTGCTGACTTGTGTGCAGCATTATTAGCTGCTTTGTCTCGGCCATGGGATGGTCGGTCCGGCCGGTCGGCCGTATTATTTTTCGGCGGTATGGGCTTTATAACCTTGTCGTCGAATTCAGGCAGAAGCTTGCGTTTTGGGTAGCTCTTGGTATAGCGATCACCGCCGTATTTTTCTTCAGTGTCGAGCACTTTATTCCATATGCGGTTGAGCGTATCCTGCGCGGCATTAAGCCTTTGCTTCTACTTCTTCAAGATCCTCGCGGTGGCAATAAGCATTTCGCGAAGGTCTTCTTTCCAATTGCTTTTCCGGGATGATGAATGCATCGTCGTCCGGACTGTTCTCCTCTCCAGAGACATGTTTATCAGTTTTATCTCCGCCGTCATCATGATCGGACAGCGGCCCCGGATTATGTTCGGCGTCCCCCGGCTCATCCTGCTCCATCGCTGGGTCCATGGGGTCGTCCGGGGTATTATTTCTTCTTGCGCTGTTATCGCTGTTTTTACTGTGGAGGGATTTGGAGCGGCGCCGATGCCGTCGCTTTGGTTGCTCTTCAAGGGGATTATCCTCCGTTGCATCCTTCCGTTCCTCGCCATCGCTTTCTCTGGGTGTGTCCACCATGTATACATCATATGATGAGGTGGCTGTCCAGCGCCCTGTGGGCGGTGGTTCCTGGTCTTCTCTATCATCGTCGTCCATACCGTTGATGTCTTCGGAGTCGAAGTCAAGCGTGTCGGTTAAATCGTCGACAGTGGCTATTAAGTGGGTGGTGGGTGGGTAACGAATTTCTTCGTTGTCCGCTCCCCACTCAAGCCGGACATAGTTCGGCCAAGAGTCTCCTCACAGGGAGAGAGATTTTAACGAATTTAGCACGTCGCCCATGGGCGAGTGTTGAAAGATATCCGTGGAAGTAAACTCCATGATCGGTGCCCAATCAGATTCTATAGGCACGGATGCACGCGATTCGGAGCCTATGGCCGGAAACGAGTCAGAGGATCCGATGACACGGACCTCATTGGAGGCGAAGTCTGTGTTCGGCTCCATCGCCGATGAGTGTGCGGCCTCCGTGGCGGGGTGTCGATGGGAAACAACACCTATGGGACCACGAGGATCCGTTCTACGATTGCGGGGCGCTGGGTTGTGAGGAGAGTAGGATCAGCAGTCAGTACAAGCACGCAGATTGTTTACCCAGGTTCGGGCCGCAGAGATGCATAATACCCTAGTCATGCTTTGGTGGATGTATTGGGTGTTCTTGAGTCCGAATCCTTCTCCTGGATGCCCTGGGTCTCCTTTTATAGGCAAAGGGATCGCCACAGTGGCACCAGGAGGTGGCATCGGGGTACTGTGGTTAAGCTTATTGCTAGCTATTACGGGACACGATGCATTTAACGCACCCCTGACTGTCCCTTCCACTTTACCGCCGCTTCGCCCCGCCTTGACACGCGCCTGGGCCAGCAAGGCGGTGGCGCCATGTAGGCAGGCAAGCAGCTGAGGTGGCGCGGTGGTGGTGCCTTCAGGAACATCTGCATGCCACCACGTAGGCACGTGCTGAGTTGGCGGAGGAGCCCTGCGTCGACACGCAGGTGCCTGCCCGGCTGGTGGGCTGGCTGCTACATGGGATTGGTGGCGAAGAGCTTGGCGGGTGCGGGCCTGGCTGCGGCCTCGCGGATGCCTCGGCAAGGGCCTTGCCGGGGCCCCGGCAAGGGTCTCGCCGTGGCGTTGCGGTTGTCCCTGGCAAGGATCTTGCCGGGGGTCTTGTGGGCTTTCCTCGGCAAGGATCTTGCCGAGGGTCGTCGTCTTCTGGTCCTCACTTGATCTTGAGTGTTCCTTGTCTTCACAAAGATCTGCATGCCACCATGGAGGTGCCTCCCGAGCCCTGCCCCAACGCAGTTAACGGCATTGGAAATCGTGGGCTCAAGGGTGGCTCGCTCCGCTAGTGTGGGCGAGCCGCCCCGGCAAGGATCTTGCCAGGGCTACTGAGGCTGCCCCGGCAAGGGTCTTGCCGGGGAAACCTTCTTCATCCATCTGCTCTCTGTGGTCCTTGCCTTGGCGTCGTCTCGCTTGTCTTGTGCTTTGGTTCCACCTCGGTTCACCTCCCCTGCCCTGCCAAGTGCGGCCGTGGCGTGTGGCTCCAACTGCCCGTGCACAAGTAAAGGGGTCAAAAGGGGAGCCCCTATTTTTGTACACCGACAGGAGCCCCCGGGCCTGGGCCACACATAAGCGCAACGCGTTGTTGGGCCAGGCCCAAAACGGTGCGCGGGTAGGTGGGGCATTTTTTTTACCGCGGTAAAACTTCTGTCCGCTGCGTTTCCCCACGACCCGCGTTGATTGCGTGACATGGGGATCGTGTGTGCGGGTGACCGAAGCATGCTGACGCCATCCGTGGTGAACAGCAAAGAGGCGGCCTGCGTGTCTCTTCGAGACTGGAGGGCCGCTGCTCATTTACTCTCCGTACTTGGGGAACCGCTGCTCCACACGTCCCATTATGCCCATCTCTTGCGCCACGTTCGCTGCATGCACGACGCAGAGCGAATGACAGTCGCGCGGGATACAGGAAGTCGCGCGCGCGTGGGTCGATTTCCGCGTGCCTTCAATTGGGCGGGGAGGGCGGTCGACGGCCCCGCCCGCTGTCACTTCAATGAGCCGGATTGGCCGAAAGGGGCGACCGAGCCTCGCCCCTGCCCCTTTATAAAGAGGGGAGCGGGAGGAACGGCGCCTCCCAATCCTTCGTCACCTGCTTCTCTTCATTCCTGCTCCCTCCTTCCTCTCATCCGCCATGGAGAAGGGGAACCCCGGTCCTTCGACGGTGGCGGCGAGGGTCTCCGCTGGACAGCGCGTCCCTCCTCCCCAAGAGCCCGTGCTGGCGGAGCCAACCGTGAGGGGAAAGGGAAGGGGGCGAGGCCGTGGTCGTCGTGGTGCTCGGGGAAGAGGAGGACGGGGCGGCACATCGGCCTCGCCTCCGCCAGCGCCCCCTCCCGCGGTGGAGGGCCACGTTGGGGACAACCCCCGCGAGTTCTTCATCAGGCTACGCCAGCCGCCGTGCCGTCGTCTTCGCCTTCCGACCCCGTTTGCGCGGGAAATGGAGCTGAACCGGCCGCAGGCGCTGCGGCTGCATATGAGGGGTTGTGGGAACAGCGGCACATGGGCCGATGTCGAGTTCCCCGCCCCTCACATCATGTACCTTCGCCGAGGATGGAAGACTTTTGCTTGCATCCACAGCCTGACGGAGGGGCTCACTCTCCATTTCAAATTAATGGAGAGCAGCCTCCTCTCCTAAGGCCTTTGGGCACTTCGGAACTCGCGTAAGGTGCTGCGTGGAGAGCTCCTCTGATGGCGAAGAATCCTCCTCGAGCGAGAGTGACGAGGAAGACATCGGCAGCGACGATGAGGGTAACGGGCGGCAGGATGACGGGTCCGACTAGGCGTCGGGCGTGCTGCGCCTGGGCGGGTGCAGCAGCAGCAACATCTGCACCTGGCCGCTCCTCCGGCGGAGTTCGCCGGGGGAGGGGCCAGCTCCTTGAACTTCTCGGGGCCGTTTCCTTGGGCGGCTGGCGTTGGGAGGCTGCGGAAGAGGAAGAGGGCGGGCGGCAAGGCCGTCAAGTCAGAGTACGCGGGCACCAACGCCTTCATCGCGTATTGGCGGCCTGCCGCCTCGTCTTCCAGCTCTTCCTCCGGCGCCGTCATCACCAGCCAGCCTTTGGACGGCCACCGAGACGTTCTCTTGGTGCTTTTTGTTGGGGAACGTAGTAATTTCAAAAAAAAATCCTACGCACACGCAAGATCATGGTGATGCATAGCAACGAGAGGGGAGAGTGTTGTCCACGTACCCTCGTAGACCGAAAGCGGAAGCGTTAACACAACGCGGTTGATGTAGTCGTACGTCTTCATGATCCGACCGATCAAGTACCGAACGCACGGCACCTCCGAGTTCAGCACACGTTCAGCTCGATGACGTCCCTCGAACTCCGATCCAGCTGAGTGTTGAGGGAGAGTTTCGTCAGCACGACGGCGTGGTGACGATGATGATGTTCTATCGACACAGGGCTTCGCCTAAGCACCGCTATGATATTATCGAGGTGTAATATGGTGGAGGGGGGCACCGCACACGGCTAAGAGATCAATGATCAATTGTTGTGTCTATGGGGTGCCCCCTTGCCCCCGTATATAAAGGATCAAAGGGGGGAGGTGCGGCCAGCCTTGGGGCGCGCCAGGAGGGAGTAGGACTCCCCCCCTTTTCCTAGTTGGATTAGGACTTGGGAGGGGGGAAAGAGGAGAGGGAGAAGAAGGAAGGGGGGGGGGGCGCTGCCCCCTTCTCCTTGTCCTATTCGGACTAGGGGGGAGGGGAGCGCGGCCCAGCCCTATCCGCCTCTCTTCTCTTCCACCTAGGCCCACTAAGGCCCATTATGTTGCCGGGGGGGGGGGGTCCGGTAACCTCCTGGTACTCCGGTAAAATCCCGATTTCACCCGGAACACTTCCGATATCCAAACATAGGCTTCCAATATATCAATCTTTATGTCTCGACCATTTCGAGACTTCTCGTCATGTCCGTGATCACATCCGGGACTCCGAACAACCTTCGGTACATCAAAACATATAAACTCATAATATAACTGTCATTGAAACGTTAAGCGTGCGGACCTTACGGGTTCGAGAACTATATAGACATGACCGAGACATGTCTCCGTTCAATAACCAATAGCGGAACCTGGATGCTCATATTGGCTCCCACATATTCTACGAAGATCTTTATCGGTCTGACCGCATAACAACATACGTTGTTCCCTTTGTCATCGGTATGTTACTTGCCCGAGATTCGATCGTCGGTATCTCAATACCTAGTTCAATCTCGTTACCGGCAAGTCTCTTTACTCGTTCTGTAATACATCATCTCGCAACAAACTCATTAGTTGCAATGCTTGCAAGGCTTAAGTGATGTGCATTACCGAGAGGGCCCAGAGATACCTCTCCGACAATCGGAGTGACAAATCCTAATCTCGAAATACGCCAACCCAACAAGTACCTTCGGAGACACCTGTAGAGCACCTTTATAATCACCCAGTTACGTTGTGACGTTTGGTAGCACACAAAGTGTTCCTCCGGTAAACGGGAGTTGCATAATCTCATAGTCATAGGAACATGTATAAGTCATGAAGAAAGCAATAGCAACATACTAAACGATCGAGTGCTAAGCTAACGGAATGGGTCAAGTCAATCACATCATTCTCCTAATGATGTGATCCCGTTAATCAAATGACAACTCATGTCAATGGCTAGGAAACATAACCATCTTTGATCAACGAGCTAGTCAAGTAGAGGCATACTAGTGACACTCTGTTTGTCTATGTATTCACACAAGTATTATGTTTCCGGTTAATACAATTCTAGCATGAATAATAAACATTTATCATGATATAAGGAAATAAATAATAACTTTATTATTGCCTCTAGGGCATATTTCCTTCAGTCTCCCACTTGCACTAGAGTCAATAATCTAGATTACACAGTAATGATTCTTACACCCATGGAGCCTTGGTGCTGATCATGTTTTGCTCGTGGAAGAGGCTTAGTCAACGGGTCTGCAACATTCAGATCCGTATGTATCTTGCAAATTTCTATGTCTCCCACCTGGACTAAATCCCGGATGGAATTGAAGCGTCTTTTGATGTGCTTGGTTCTCTTGTGAAATCTGGATTCCTTTGCTAAGGCAATTGCACCAGTATTGTCACAAAAGATTTTCATTGGACCCGATGCACTAGGTATGACACCTAGATCGGATATGAACTCCTTCATCCAGACTCCTTCATTTGCTGCTTCCGAAGCAGCTATGTACTCCGCTTCACACGTAGATCCCGCCACGACGCTTTGTTTAGAACTGCACCAACTGACAGCTCCACCGTTCAATGTAAACACGTATCCGGTTTGCGATTTAGAATCGTCCGGATCAGTGTCAAAGCTTGCATCGACGTAACCATTTACGATGAGCTCTTTGTCACCTCCATAAACGAGAAACATATCCTTAGTCCTTTTCAGGTATTTCAGGATGTTCTTGACCGCTGTCCAGTGATCCACTCCTGGATTACTTTGGTACCTTCCTGCCAGACTTATAGCAAGGCACACATCAGGTCTGGTACACAGCATTGCATACATGATAGAGCCTATGGCTGAAGCATAGGGAACATCTTTCATCTTCTCTCTATCTTCTGCAGTGGTCGGGCATTGAGTCTTACTCAACTTCACACCTTGTAACACAGGCAAGAACCCTTTCTTTGCTTGATCCATTTTGAACTTCTTCAAAACTTTGTCAAGGTATGTGCTTTGTGAAAGTCCAATTAAGCGTCTTGATCTATCTCTATAGATCTTGATGCCCAATATATACGCAGCTTCACCGAGGTCTTTCATTGAAAAACTCTTATTCAAGTATCCCTTTATGCTATCCAGAAATTCTATATCATTTCCAATCAGCAATATGTCATCCACATATAATATCAGAAATGCTACAGAGCTCCCACTCACTTTCTTGTAAATACAGGCTTCTCCAAAAGTCTGTACAAAACCAAATGCTTTGATCACACTATCAAAGCATTTATTCCAACTCCGAGAGGCTTGCACCAGTCCATAAATGGATCGCTGGAGCTTGCACACTTTGTTAGCTCCCTTTGGATCGACAAAACCTTCCGGTTGCATCATATACAACTCTTCTTCCAGAAATCCATTCAGGAATGCAGTTTTGACATCCATTTGCCAAATTTCATAATCATAAAATGCGGCAATTGCTAACATGATTCGGACAGACTTAAGCATCGCTACGGGTGAGAAGGTCTCATCGTAGTCAATCCCTTGAACTTGTCGAAAACCTTTCGCAACAAGTCGAGCTTTATAGACAGTAACATTACCGTCAGCGTCAGTCTTCTTCTTGAAGATCCATTTATTCTCAATGGCTTGCCGATCATCGGGCAAGTCAACCAAAGTCCATACTTTGTTCTCATACATGGATCCCATCTCGGATTTCATGGCCTCAAGCCATTTTGCGGAATCTGGGCTCACCATCGCTTCTTCATAGTTCGTAGGTTCGTCATGGTCTAGTAACATAACCTCCAGAACAGGATTACCGTACCACTCTGGTGCGGATCTTACTCTGGTTGACCTACGAGGTTCAGTAACAACTTGATCTGAAGTTCCATGATCATCATCATTAACTTCCTCACTAATTGGTGTAGGCGTCACAGGAACCGGTTTCTGTGATGAACTATTTTCCAATAAGGGAGCAGGTACAGTTACCTCATCAAGTTCTACTTTCCTCCCACTCACTTCTTTCGAGAGAAACTCCTTCTCTAGAAAGGATCCATTCTTAGCAACGAATGTCTTGCCTTCGGATCTGTGATAGAAGGTGTACCCAACAGTCTCCTTTGGGTATCCTATGAAGACACATTTCTCCGATTTAGGTTCGAGCTTATCAGGTTGAAGCTTCTTCACATAAGCATCGCAGCCCCAAACTTTAAGAAACGACAACTTTGGTTTCTTGCCAAACCACAGTTCATAAGGCGTCGTCTCAACGGATTTCGATGGTGCCCTATTTAACGTGAATGCAGCCGTCTCTAAAGCATAACCCCAAAACGATAGCGGTAAATCAGTAAGAGACATCATAGATCGTACCATATCTAGTAAAGTACGATTACGACGTTCGGACACACCATTACGTTGTGGTGTTCCGGGTGGCGTGAGTTGCGAAACTATTCCGCATTGTTTCAAATGTAGACCAAACTCGTAACTCAAATATTCTCCTCCACGATCTGATCGTAGAAACTTTATTTTCTTGTTACGATGATTTTCAACTTCACTCTGAAATTCTTTGAACTTTTCAAATGTTTCAGACTTATGTTTCATTAAGTAGATATACCCATATCTGCTTAAATCATCTGTGAAGGTGAGAAAATAACGATATCCGCCACGAGCCTCAATATTCATAGGACCACATACATCTGTGTGTATGATTTCCAACAAATCTGTTGCTCTCTCCATAGTTCCGGAGAACGGCGTTTTAGTCATCTTGCCCATGAGGCACGGTTCGCAAGTACCAAGTGATTCATAATCAAGTGATTCCAAAAGTCCATCAGTATGGAGTTTCTTCATGCGCTTTACACCGATATGACCTAAACGGCAGTGCCACAAATAAGTTGCACTATCATTATCAACTCTGCATCTTTTGGCTTCGACATTATGAATATGTGTATCACTACTATCGAGATTCATTAAAAATAGACCACTCTTCAAGGGTGCATGACCATAAAAGATATTACTCATATAAATAGAACAACCATTATTCTCTGATTTAAATGAATAACCGTCTCGCATCAAACAAGATCCAGATATAATGTTCATGCTCAACGCTGGCACCAAATAACAATTATTTAGGTCTAATACTAATCCCGAAGGTAGATGTAGAGGTAGCGTGCCGACGGCGATCACATCGACTTTGGAACCGTTTCCCACGCGCATCGTCACCTCGTCCTTGGCCAGTGTTCGCTTAATCCGTAGTCCCTGTTTCGAGTTGCAAATATTAGCAACAGAACCAGTATCAAATACCCAGGTGCTACTGCGAGCTCTAGTAAGGTACACATCAATAACATGTATATCACATATACCTTTGTTCACCTTGCCATCCTTCTTATCCGCCAAATACTTGGGGCAGTTCCGCTTCCAGTGACCAGTCTGCTTGCAGTAGAAGCACTCAGTCTCAGGCTTAGGTCCAGACTTGGGTTTCTTCTCCTGAACAGCAACTTGCTTGCTGTTCTTCTTGAAGTTCCCCTTCTTCTTCCCTTTGCCCTTTTTCTTGAAACTAGTGGTCTTATTGACCATCAACACTTGATGCTCCTTTTTGATTTCTACCTCCGCAGCCTTTAGCATTGCGAAGAGCTCGGGAATCGTCTTATCCATCCCTTGCATGTTATAGTTCATCACGAAGCTCTTGTAGCTTGGTGGCAGTGATTGAAGAATTCTGTCAATGACGCTATCATCCGGAAGATTAACTCCCAGTTGAATCAAGTGATTGTTATACCCAGACATTTTGAGTATATGCTCACTGACAGAACTATTCTCTTCCATCTTGCAGCTGTAGAACTTATTGGAGACTTCATATCTCTCAATCCGGGCATTTGCTTGAAATATTAACTTCAACTCCTGGAACATCTCATATGCTCCATGACGTTCAAAACGTCGTTGAAGACCCGGTTCTAAGCCGTAAAGCATGGCACACTGAACTATCGAGTAGTCATCAGCTTTGCTCTGCCAGACGTTCATAACATCTGGTGTTGCTCCTGCAGCAGGCCTGGCACCCAGCGGTGCTTCCAGGACGTAATTCTTCTGTGCAGCAATGAGGATAATCCTCAAGTTACGGACCCAGTCCGTGTAATTGCTACCATCATCTTTCAACTTTGCTTTCTCAAGGAACGCATTAAAATTCAACGGAACAACAGCACGGGCCATCTATCTACAATTAACATAGACAAGCAAGATACTATCAGGTACTAAGTTCATGATAAATTTAAGTTCAATTAATCATATTACTTAAGAACTCCCACTTAGATAGACATCCCTCTAATCATCTAAGTGATCACGTGATCCAAATCAACTAAACCATAACCGATCATCACGTGAAATGGAGTAGTTTTCAATGGTGAACATCACTATGTTGATCATATCTATTATATGATTCACGCTCGACCTTTCGGTCTCAGTGTTCCGAGGCCATATCTGCATATGCTAGGCTCGTCAAGTTTAACCTGAGTATTCTGCGTGTGCAAAACTGGCTTGCACCCGTTGTAGATGGACGTAGAGCTTATCACACCCGATCATCACGTGGTGTCTGGGCACGACGAACTTTGGCAACGGTGCATACTCAGGGAGAACACTTTTATCTTGAAATTTAGTGAGAGATCATCTTATAATGCTACCGTCAATCAAAGCAAGATAAGATGCATAAAAGATAAACATCACATGCAATCAATATAAGTGATATGATATGGCCATCATCATCTTGTGCTTGTGATCTCCATCTCCGAAGCACCGTCATGATCCCCATCGTCACCGGCGCGACACCTTGATCTCCATCGTAGCATCGTTGTCGTCTCGCCAACTATTGCTTCTACGACTATCGCTACCGCTTAGTGATAAAGTAAAACAATTACATGGCGATTGCATTGCATACAATAAAGCGACAACCATATGGCTCCTGCCAGTTGCCGATAACTCGGTTACAAAACATGATCATCTCATACAATAAAATATAGCATCATGCCTTGACCATATCACATCACAACATGCCCTGCAAAAACAAGTTAGACGTCCTCTACTTTGTTGTTGCAAGTTTTACGTGGCTGCTACGGGCTGAGCAAGAACCGTTCTTACCTACGCATCAAAACCACAACGATAGTTTGTCAAGTTGGTGCTGTTTTAACCTTCGCAAGGACCGGGCGTAGCCACACTCGGTTCAACTAAAGTTGGAGAAACTGACACCCGCCAGCCACCTCTGTGCAAAGCACGTCGGAAGAACCAGTCTCGCGTAAGCGTACGCGTAATGTCGGTCCGGGCCGCTTCATCCAACAATACCGCCGAACCAAAGTATGACATGCTGGTAAGCAGTATGACTTATATCGCCCACAACTCACTTGTGTTCTACTCGTGCATATGACATCTACGCATAAAACCAGGCTCGGATACCACTGTTGGGGAACGTAGTAATTTCAAAAAAATTCCTACGCACACGCAAGATCATGGTGATGCATAGCAACGAGAGGGGAGAGTGTTGTCCACGTACCCTCGTAGACCGAAAGCGGAAGCGTTAACACAACGCGGTTGATGTAGTCGTACGTCTTCACGATCCGACCGATCAAGTACCGAACGCACGGCACCTCCGAGTTCAGCACACGTTCAGCTCGATGACGTCCCTCGAACTCCGATCCAGCCGAGTGTTGAGGGAGAGTTTCGTCAGCACGACGGCGTGGTGACGATGATGATGTTCTATCGACACAGGGCTTCGCTTAAGCACCGCTACGATATTATCGAGGTGTAATATGGTGGAGGGGGGCACCGCACACGGCTAAGAGATCAATGATCAATTGTTGTGTCTATGGGGTGCCCCCTTGCCCCCGTATATAAAGGATCAAAGGGGGGAGGTGCGGCCAGCCTTGGGGCGCGCCAGGAGGAGTCCTACTCCCACCGGGAGTAGGACTCCCCCTTTTCCTAGTTGGATTAGGACTTGGGAGGGGGAAAGAGGAGAGGGAGAAGAAGGAATGGGGGCGCTGGCCCCTTCGCCTTGTCCTATTCGGACTAGTGGGGAGGGGTGCGCGTCCCAGCCCTAGCCGCCTCTCTTCTCTTCCACCTAGGCCCACTAAGGCCCATTATGTTGCCGGGGGGGTTCCGGTAACCTCCCGGTACTCCGGTAAAATCCCGATTTCACCCGGAACACTTCCGATATCCAAACATAGGCTTCCAATATATCAATCTTTATGTCTCGACCATTTTGAGACTTGTCGTCATTTCCGTTATCACATCCAGGACTCCGAACAACCTTCGGTACATCAAAACATATAAACTCATAATATAACTGTCATTGAAACGTTAAGCGTGCGGACCCTACGGGTTCGAGAACTATATAGACATGACCGAGACACGTCTCCGGTCAATAACCAATAGCGGAACCTGGATGCCCATATTGGCTCCCACATATTCTACGGAGATCTTTATCGGTCAGACCGCATAACAACATACGTTGTTCCCTTTGTCATTGGTATGTTACTTGCCCGAGATTCGATCGTCGGTATCTCAATACCTAGTTCAATCTCGTTACCGGCAAGTCTCTTTACTCGTTCTGTAATACATCATCTCGCAACAAACTCATTAGTTGCAATGCTTGCAAGGCTTAAGTGATGTGCATTACCGAGAGGGCCCAGAGATACCTCTCCGACAATCGGAGTGACAAATCCTAATCTCGAAATACGCCAACCCAACAAGTACCTTCGGAGACACCTATAGAGCACCTTTATAATCACCCAGTTACGTTGTGACGTTTGGTAGCACACAAAGTGTTCCTCCGGTAAACGGGAGTTGCATAATCTCATAGTCATAGGAACATGTATAAGTCATGAAGAAAGCAATAGCAACATACTAAACGATCGAGTGCTAAGCTAACGAAATGGGTCAAGTCAATCACATCATTCTCCTGATGATGTGATCCCGTTAATCAAATGACAACTCATGTCAATGGCTAGGAAACATAACCATCTTTGATCAACGAGCTAGTCAAGTAGAGGCATACTAGTGACACTCTGTTTGTCTATGTATTCACACAAGTATTATGTTTCCGGTTAATACAATTCTAGCATGAATAATAAACATTTATCATGATATAAGGAAATAAATAATAACTTTATTATTGCCTCTAGGGCATATTTCCTTCACTTTCTGCTGCTCGTAGCTCACCTAGGCGCTCCTTTTGCCCCTCTTCGCTTCCTTGACCTGCCTCCTGAGGAGAGGGATAAGAAAGGGATTACGGGCACCTTATCTTTTTTTAGTTTGTAAGCCTGCGGGCAGTAGTAGAATTTAAAGCTTGTAATCCCCTTGCTCATGTTTTTCACTCCGTAGGAACTGTACCTGTATGGGATGTTTTTAATGAAAAAGGGATGTTTGCCGGGTTTTTCGTTCGTGGGTGAAACCCGCGACAAGGAGCGAATCCTTGTTATTTTTTAAGATAAACGTTTTTCGCCCGGCAACAGGCCTTGCCGTCCCCCCACTTCACTCGACAGTTCTCATGCCCTTGGCGGAGGCAGGGATGAAGCGGGCTTAGGCTCCTCGTTCCATTTCCTTGCTGCCGCGACTACAACCAAATTCGGACCCAGGAGATAATACTTGGGCATAAAAAAGGGGAGCATGGTAGTCTAGAAATAAAACGAGGGTTCATATATCCCAGTTCCATACCGAAATGCATGACAGAGGGTAAAAGACTGATCTGGATCTGTAGCCCCCGACAGCCTTGGCTTGCCGTGGTTGGATCCTTGTATTTGCAGACCCTGGCAACTTTGGTTTGCCGGGGTTGGGACGTCGGTCTGCTCCCTTTCTTCCAAATAGCTTAGCAGAAGTGCTCATGTGTCCTGTGAACCAAAGAGGACAGGAAAGAACAGAGAGACGCACACTCGACCTCTAAACTAGGGGTTAGCCGCCGCTAAGCACTATCTACCCTAACCGAGGAAGAGACTCGACCTAGCATGCATGCTATAACTTAGGGCGCCAGGGCTTCAGTTTTTTTATGCTCAGGGTCTGCGTCTGGCTCTGTACGAAGGGTTACATGCCTTGTCGGCAAGGCTTGTACAAAAGGGTGGCTTGCCGGGAGGCCCGACAAGCCGCGCCTTATGGGTAAAACTTGCGAAGATGCTCGATGTTCCAGGAGTTGCTCACTGGAATGGCATCCTCGGTCTCCAGGCGGACTGCGCCAGACCTGGTGACTCGTGTTACCCGATAAGGGCCTTTCCACTTCGGCGTCAACTTGTTGGAATTCTTGGCGACTGAACATGCCGAAGAACAAGGTCGCCTTCCTCAAAGCTCCGGGCATGAACCTTGCGGCTATGGTAGCGGCGCAAGGCTTGCTGGTAGCGCGCTGCTCTCACAGCCGCCCGGAGACGATCTTCCTCAAGGAACGTTGCGTCATCTTGCCGTAATCACTCTTGCTCAAGCTCATCATAAGCGAGCACTCGAGGTGACCTATATATGAGTTCCGTGGGGAGAACTGCTTCTGCCCCGTAGACCAGGGCAAAGGGTGTCTGGCCGGTGGCTCGATTTGGCATCGTTCTGATCGACCAAAGAACCGCTGGCAACTCGTCAATCCAGCGCCTTCCACTTTTGCGCAGCCTGTCAAAATTCTTCCTTCTTAAGCCTCGCAGAACTTCAACATTTGCTCTATCTGCTTGGCCGTTGCTCCGCGGGTGTGCCACGGAAGCAAAACAGACCTTGCTGCCGAGATCCTCAATGTACTGCATGAAGGCGCGGCTTGTGAACTATGTGCCGTTATCGGTGATAATCTTGTTGGGTACACCAAAACGGCAAACTAGTCCTTTGAAGAACTTGATGGCTGACTGCGCTGTCACCTTCCTCACTGCTTCCACTTCTGGCGACTTTGTGAACTTGTCGATTGCAACGTACAAGTACTCAAAGCCCCCGGCAGCACGAGGGAAGGGGCCCAATATGTCGAGCCCCCAAACCGAGAAGGGCTAGGAGAGAGGGGTGGTTTGAAGGGCTTCAGCTGGTTGATGAGCTTCTTCGAATGGAACTGGCACGCTTCACACTTGGTTACTAGTGCCGTCGCATCCTGGAGGGCAGTGGGCCAGAAGAAACCTTGCCGGAAAGCTTTGCCGGCAAGGCCCCTCGACCCTATGTGGGAGCCACATATACCTCCATGTATCTCTGCCAACAGCTCTAGTCCTTCCTCCCGGGAGATGCACTTCAATTTCACCCCATTCGGCCTTTTTCTGTACAAGACGTTGTCAACGAATTGGTATAGTGCAGACCGGCGGGCTACTCTCTCTGCCTCTTCCTGCTCCTTAGGAAGCTCTCCTGTTTGGAGGAATCGGACGGTGTGTTGCGCCCATGCCGGAGCCTGTGGCTCGACGGCAAGGACCAAAGGCATCTCTTTTGCCACGGGAGCGGCTGTCTATACGGCCATGGCCTGAGGCCCTGCTGGAGTCGGTTGCCCCACGGCAGGATCGGCATCCACGGCAACATCTTCGCCAGCGGCTCCGGGGAGCTCGGTGGGGAAGTACTTGCCGGGGCCTAGTTTCCTCCACTTGTTCTGCCCAGTTGATGGTTCGACGGATGGTTGAGTTAACTGAAGCACAAAAGTACCTGGTTCCACGGGTTGCTTGAGGGCAGCACGCTTTGACAGGTAGTCGGCGATGTCGTTCTCCGTCCGAGGGACATGCTCTGCCTGTATACCGTCAAAGCGCTCCTCCAGTTTCCTCACTTCATCCACGTAAGCTTCCATCAACGGGCTCTGGTAATCTTTGTTAATCTGCCTGACGACGATCTGCGAATCACCCCTGACGATGAGCTTTTTGACTCCGAGGTCCGCTGCGATCCTGAGACCGGCAAGCAAGCCCTCGCACTCGGCAGTGTTGTTAGTTGACATCTCCCAGGAAAAGTGCATTTGGATGACATACTTGAGGTGCTCTCCGGTGGGCGCGACAAGCAGCACGCCAGCACCAGCACCTTGCAGCGAAAAAGCCCCATCAAAGTACATGATCCAGTTGCGGCTCGTTTCCTTGCCGGGGAGAGTGGTCTCCTGTACCTCTTCGTCGGGTGTCGAGTTCCATTCTGCAACGAACTCCGCCAAGACTCTGCTCTGAACCGTCGAGGTGCTTTCGAACTTTAAACCGAAACTCGATAGCTCCAGGGCCCATTCCACGATCCTCTCCGTTGCATTTGGGTTATGCAGTATCCGTTGCAATGGGAGGCGGGTGACAAAGGTGATCTCGTGCACTTGGAAGTAATGACGCAGCTTCCTCGAGGCCATAAGGAGGCCGAAGAGCAATTTTAGCACACCTGAGTACCTCGACCTAGCCCCCTGCAAGAGGGAGCTGACGAAGTAAACTGGGTGCTGCACCATTTTCTTCTTCTGCATCACTTCACCTAGTCGCGCGGGCCCTGTCGCACTGGCGTGAGCCTCTGCCGGGGACTCAGTCATGCCGGGACCGAGCCCTGCCGGGGAGGGTTCCGGCTCGCCATCCGTTGATTCTGCCGTCGCCGATGTCTGTTCGTCGACCTCTCTCCATGCCACCAGTGTGGCGCTAACCACCTGATTCGTTGCTGCTAGGTACAGCAGCAATGGTTCCTGTGGTTTGGGCGCAACCAGCACTGGGGTAGAGGAGAGGTACCTCTTCAAATCCTGCAGTGCTGCCTCAGCCTCCGGGGTCCACTCCATTGGGCACGTCTTTTTCAAGATCTTGAAAAAGGGAAGGGCACGCTCCGCGGACTTGGAGATGAATCTGCTCATGGCGGCAACGCAGCCAGTGAGCCGACGGACGTCTTTGATCCACTTAGGTGCCTCAATCTGCTCGATGGCCTTGATCTTATCTGGGTTTGCCTCAATCCTGCGCTGCAACACAAAGAACCCGAGAAGCTTGCCGGATGGGACACCGAAGACACACTTCTCAGGGTTTAGCTTGAGGTTGATCTTGCGCAGGTTTGCAAATGTTTCCTCCAGATCTTGCACAAGTGTTGCTTTGTCCTTGGTTTTGACCACTAGGTCATCCATATAAGCTTCCATATTTCTATGTAGCTGGGGCTCAAAACCAATTTGGACTGCTCTTGCAAAGGTTGAGCCAGCACTCTTCAACCCGAAAGGCATCCGTAAAAAGCAATACGTACCACATGGGGTGATGAATGCTGTCTTCTCCTCGTCTTCTTTTGTCATGAAGATCTGGTGGTACCCTGAGTAGGCATCGAGGAACGATAGCAGATCACACCCGGTCGTGGAGTCAACAATCTGGTCGATGCGCGGCAACGGGAAAGGGTCCTTGGGACAAGCTTTATTGATATCTGTGTAATCAGTACACAGCCTCCACTTCCCATTTGCCTTGTGCACCACTACCGGATTGGCCAACCAAGTCGGATGGAGCACTCCTCTCACCAGTCATGCTGCTTCTAACTTTCTGATCTCTTCTGTGATGAACTCTTGCCGTTCCAGAGCTTGCTTCCTGACCTTCTGCTTGACGGGCCGTGCATGAGGACAGACAGCAAGATGGTGCTCAATCACTTCCCTGGGAATGCCGGGGATGTCGGAGACTTGCCATGCAAACACATCGACATTCGCCCGCAGGAAAGTGACGAGCTCGCTTTCCTATTTGCTGTCGAGGGTGGAGCTTATGGTAAAAGCTCCCCCCGTGCCGTCCTCCTTGACGGCCACCTTCTTGGTCTCTGGTGGTGCAGCTCTGGACTTCTTGCTCTTGCCGGTGGAGCCCTATGGCACGTCCTCAACGGTAGCACAACACTCCGAAGGGGTGTGCTTGCCGGAGTGGGTGCGAGAGGTCTTGCCCGTCTTCTCCTTCCCTCCCGGGGCTTCAGCGGCAGGAGCAAGTGCCTTGGCGGCAGCTGCTGCGACTGCTTCCCGGTAGAGTAGGTCAGCGCAGATCAGCGCGTCTTTCTTGTCGGAGGGGATGGTGATGATGTTCATCGGCCCGGGCATCTTCAGCGTGTTGTAGGCGTAGTGAGAAGCCGCCATGAACTTGGCAAGTGCCGGGCGACCGAGGATCCCGTTGTAGGGCAAGGGGATCTCGACTACATCAAAGACAATCCTCTCCATCCTATAGTTCAGCTCACTTCCAAACGTCACACGCAACGTGACCTTTCCCTTCGGCTGGCTCCTTCCCGGGTTGACCCCTTGAAACATGCACGTTTCCTCGAGGTCTCCATCAGTAATTTGTAGCCTTTTGATCACGACAGGTGAGATCAAGTTCAGACCGGCCCCACCGTCAACCAGCATCTTGTTCACCTTGAGGTTGCGTATCGTTGGTGAGACCAACAACGGCAAACACCCGACCGCAGTTGTGCGGTCAGGGTGATCCTCGATGTCAAAGATGAGGGGCGTGCTGGACCATTTCAGGGGCTTCTGGGCGTCGAACGAGGGCTCTGCCGCTGTAATCTCACGCGCCCACTGTTTGAGCTGGCGGTGAGAAGTATGCAGCGAGGCACCACCGTCGACGCACATGGCCTCTGTAGCCTTCTGGAACTCTTGCTCATGGGACTCGTCATCTTCATCATGATCATCATCTTCTTGCTTCTTGTCGCGACCCCGAGCGGGCCTCTCTTGTTGGCTATCCTTGCCGCGGTGACCTCCTTGGCCGCCACGCTTCTTGTCCGATCCTCCGGCACCATCCTGACCCTTCTCCTGTCCCGCCTCTCATACTCAGCCTTCTGCTTCTCAGCAAGCAGCTCGACTTGTCGGCAGTTCTGGAGGTTGTGGCCTTTGGTGCGGTGGATCTTGCAATACTGCTTGTCGGAGCCCCCTGGCTTGTCGGCAGCCGCCAAGGCCCGGCAAGCAGCGCACCTGGCAATCTCCTTGCTGGGGTCGTCTGCCTTAGCCTTCTTGGTGGCGCCGGTGTCGTCGGACCCCTCGACGGCAAGCACGGCCTTGCCCTTGCGTTTCTTGTTGCGACGCCGGCCCTTCTTCGCTGGGGCGGTGGTGTCTCCATCGGTAGAGTCGGTTTCCGCGCCGGCATCTTCGCTGGGGTACTTCCTTCCCTCTTCAGCCCGGGCGCACCTATCGGCCAGGACAGAGAGTTCGGCCACATCCCTAACCTTGTTCATTGCCAGTTCTTCGCGCATCTTGCGATTGCGCACGTTCTGGTGGGACGCACTAATCACGGCTGCGGGATGAACGTCGGGGATGTTGTACTGCACCCGGCTGAACCTCTGGATGTACTTGCGCAGGGTTTCTCCATCCTTCTGGGGAATGATGTGCAAATCACTCGCCTGGCCGTGAGCTTGGTGGCCTCCAGTGAAGGCACCAACGAACTCATGACACAGGTCTGACCAAGAAGAAATGGAATCCACTGGCAAGTGCATCAACCAAGACATGACGTTGGGCTTTAGAGCCAACGGGAAGTAGTTGGCGAGCACCTTGTCGTCGCGAGCTCCAGCAGCTTGCATCACGATGGTGTGGATGCTGAGGAACTCCGACGGATGGGTCTTGCCGTTGTACTTCTCGCCGACATCAGGCTTGAGCGTGCGGTGGGACGGCTACTGGAATTGCCGCAGCTCACGGGTGAAGGCCGGGCAACCCACCTCGTAAGGTAGGCCGCCGAAGCCTCCCGGAGCCGGGGGGTCCGCAGCGGGCCCTGCCCCGCTTGTCCGACTGGTGGTGTGTATCGCGCCGGCGCTCGATGGTGGTTCGAGCATCTTCGTGAGCTCGCTCCTGAAGAACTTGGTGCTGGCCGCGGTGGGTCCGCGGGTCGGACGACGCTATGGAGATGTTATCACAAGCGTTGCCACGACGGGCTGACGCCCGTAGTGGTTGGCGTGGAGGAGGAGATTGCACCGTGGCCACAGCACCCCCGGTCCTTCCTCCACTGGCATGTGGTGGCTGGATGGAGCGCCGACCCGAGGGCCCCGTTGGTCGCGGATCGTCTTTGTTGGCGATGCGACGAGGCTCCGGATGGTGGCTCTCCACTCGTCGAGCTTCTCCGCAGCAGGAGGGAAGTCGAGGAGCAGCTGCGCGCACGCCAAAGCTTCTGCTGGCGTGGGTGGTGGCGAAAGCTGCGTGGACCGCGGCGCTCTTCGACTTCTAACCACGTTAGAAGGAGCTCCGTCATGGCCCAGCGGCTGCGTGCCACTTTCGTCAGCGCTTCGGCGGGCATGTAGGCCCCCTTCTTCCCGCGGATGAAGCACAGGGCTCTTCCCACGACGGCGTCCAGGGTCACCAGCGTGGTGACGCTGCTCGTCGCGCACACCATGGGAAGAGCGCGCTGTGGGCGCCGGGATGGGCGTCTTGGAGGTCGCTACGCCACCTGTGGGTGGCACAACAACACTCTTGGAGGGCCCCGCGCCGCCTACGTAGGGCCCAGCTCCGTCCTTGGATCTAGCGGCGTGCAGCTCGTCATTCGGCATACGAACGACACCGCTCGCCAGGCTCTGACTGCCAGAGCGATGTTGATGCTCGCGGGCTGCGACTCGAGTTCTGTCAGCGACCGGTCCGCTGCTCGCCTGCACCGGATCGGGCCGCTTGGCTCCTGACGAACCGACCGCCATGGCCGCCTTCTTCTTGGGAGCCATGGCGATGAAGAACTGCTAGGCTAACTACTAACCCAGATTCTCACAAATGCGCTCCCCTACCTGGCGCGCCAAAGATGTCGGTGGGAAACGACACCTATGGGACCACGAGGATCCCTTCTACGGTTGCGGGGCGCTGGGTTGTGAGGAGAGCAGGATCAGCAGTCAGTACAAGCACGCGGATCGTTTACCCAGGTTCGGGCCGTAGAGATGCGTAATACCCTAGTCCTGCTTTGGTGGATGTATTGGGTGTTCTTGAGCTCCTGAACTAGCTACAAGGGGCGTAACTTGTCCAAGAGTCTGAATCCTTCTCCTGGATGTCCTGGGTCTCCTTTTATAGGCAAAGGGATCGCCATAGTGGCACCAGGAGGTGGCATCGGGGTACTGTGGTTAAGCTTATCGCTAGCTATTACGGGACAAGACGCATTTAATGCGCCCCTGACGTGTCCCTTCCACTTTACCGCCGCTTCGCCCCGCCTTGACACGCGCCTGGGCCAGCAAGGCGGTGGCGCCATGTAGGCAGGCAAGCAGCTGAGGTGGCGCGGTGGTGGAGCCTTCAGGAAGATCTACATGCCACCACGTAGGCACGTGCTGAGTTGGCGGAGGAGCCCTGCGTCGACACGCAGGTGCTTGGCCGGCTGGTGGGCTGGCAGCTGCATGGGATTGGTGGCGAAGAGCTTGGCGGGTGCGGGCCTGGCTGCGGCCTCGCGGATGCCCTCGGCAAGGGCCTTTCCGGGGCCCTGGCAAGGGTCTCGCCGTGGCGTTGCGGTCGTCCCCGGCAAGGATCTTGCCGGGGGTCTTGTGGGCTTTCCTCGGCAAGGATCTTGCCGAGGGTCGTCGTCTTCTGGTCCTCACTTGATCTTGAGTGTTCCTTGTCTTCACAAAGATCTGCATGCCACCATGGAGGTGTCTCCCGAGCCCTGCCCCAATGCAGTTAATGGCGTTGGAAAGCATGGGCTCAAGGGTGGCTCGCTCCGCTGGTGTGGGCGAGCCGCCCCGACAAGGATCTTGCCGGGGCTGCTGAGGCTGCCCCGGCAAGGGTCTTGCCGGGGAAACCTGCTTCGTCCATCTGCTCTCTGTGGTCTTGGCCTTGGCGTTGTCTCGCTTGTCTTGTGCTTTGGTTCCACCTCGGTTCACCTCCCCTGCCCTGCCAAGTGCGGCCGTGGCGCGTGGCTCCGACCGCCCGTGCACAAGTAAAGGGGTCAAAAGGAGAGCCCCTACTTTTGTACACCGACACGGTGTCCATCCACCCGTCCTCGGATGGCACGATCTGCTCCGGATTAAGAGCCAGGGCAGCCGCAGGCGTGATCTCACGAACACCGTCCGATGGCAGATCTAAGTCATGCTCGTCCTGACTGTTCGGCGCACCTGCCATGGGCTCGAATCCGTCGAAGATCAAGTATCCGCAGATGTCGGCCGTGTAGTTCAAGCTTCCAAAATTGACCTGATGGTCAGGGGCGTAGCTATCGATCTGCTCCAGATGGCCAAGCGAGTTGGCCCGCAGTGCGAAGCCGCCGAATACGAAGATCTGTCCGGGGAGGAAAGCCTCGCCCTGGATCGCATCGCTACAGATGATTGAAGGAGCCATCAAGCCTTATCGTGACGACACAGTGGAACTCTCAGTGAAAGCACCAATGTCGGTGTCAAAACCGGCGGATCTCGGGTAGGGGTCCCGAACTGTGCGTCTAAGGCTAATGGTAACAGGAGGCGGGGGACACAATGTTTACCCAGGTTCGGGCCCTCTCGATGGAGGTAATACCCTACTTCCTGCTTGATTGATCTTGATGATATGAGTATTACAAGAGTTGATCTACCACGAGATCGTAGAGGCTAAACCCTAGAAGCTAGCCTATGATTATGATTGTATATCCTGTCCTACGGACTAACCCCTCTGGTTTATATAGACACCGGAGGGGACTAGGGTTACACAGAGTCGGTTATAGAGAAGGAGATCTTCATATCCGAATTGCCAAGCTTGCCTTCCACGCAAAGGAGAGTCCCATCCGGACACAGGACGAAGTCTTCAATCTTGTATCTTCATAGTCCAACAGTCCGGCCAAAGTATATAGTCCGGCTGTCCGAGCGCCCCCTTATCCAGGACTCTCTCACCCCCCACCGTTGTGGGCCCCTCGTGCCTCCCCTGGCCGACTTCTTTTGCCTATATATGTCCATATACCCTAAAAACATCGGGGAGCAGAATAGATCGGGAGTTCCGCCGCCGCAAGCCTCTATAGCCACCAAAAACCAATCGGGACCCTGTTCCGGCACCCTGCCGGAGGGGGGATCCCTCACCGGTGGCCATCTTCATCATCCCGGCGATCTCCATGACGAGGAGGGAGTAGTTCACCCTCGGGGCTGAGGGTATGTACCAGTAGCTATGTGTTTGATCTCTCTCTCTCTCTCTCTCGTGTTCTTGAGGTGATACGATCTTGATGTATCGCGAGCTTTGCTATTATAGTTGGATCTTATGATGTTTCTCCCCCTCTAGTCTCTTGTAATGGATTGAGTTTTCCCCTTGAAGTTATCTTATCAGATTGAGTCTTTAAGGATTTGAGAACACTTGATCTATGTATTGCATGTGCTTATCTGTGGTGACAGTGGGATATCACGTGATTCACTTGATGTACGTTTTGGTGATCAACTTGCGAGCTCCATGACCTCGTGAACTTATGCATAGGGGTTGGCACACGTTTTCGTCTTGACTCTTCGGTAGAAACTTTGGGGCACTCTTCGAAGTACTTTGTGTTGGTTGTTGAATAGATGAATCTGAGATTGTGTGATGCATATCGTATAATCATACCCACGGATACTTGAGGTGACATTGGAGCATCTAGGTAACATTAGGGTTTTGGTTGATTTGTGTCTTAAGGTGTTATTCTAGTACGAACTCTATGATAGATTGAACGGAAAGAATAGCTTCATGTTATTTTACTACGGACTCTTGAATAGATCGATCAGAAAGGATAACTTTGAGGTGGTTTCGTACCCTACCATAATCTCTTCGTTTGTTCTCCGCTGTTAGTGACTTTGGAGTGACTCTTTGTTGCATGTTGAGGGATAGTTATATGATCCAATTATGTTATTATTGTTGAGAGAACTTGCACTAGTGAAAGTATGAACCCTAGGCCTTGTTTCAACGCATTGCAATACCGTTTGTGCTCACTTTTATCATTAGTCACCTTGCTGTTTTTTGTATTTTCATATTACAAATACTCATATCTATCATCCATATTGCACTTGTATCACCATCTCTTCGCCGAACTAGTGCACCTATACAATTTACCATTGTATTGGGTGTGTTGGGGACACAAGAGACTCTTTGTTATTTGGTTGCAGGGTTGCTTGAGACAGACCATCTTCATCCTACGCCTCCCACAGATTGATAAACCTTAGATCATCCACTTGAGGGAAATTTCTACTGTCCTACAAACCTCTGCACTTGGAGGCCCAACAACGTCTACAAGAAGAAGGTTGCATAGTAGACATCAAGCTCTTTTCTGGCGCCGTTGCCGGGGAGGTGAGTGCTTGAAGGTATATCTTTAGATCTTGCAATCGAATCTTTTAGTTTCTTGTTTTATCACTAGTTTAGTTTATAAAAGAAAACTACAAAAAAAATGGAATTGAGGGTACCTCATATGCTTCATCTTTTTAATATCTTTCATGAAAATAAGGATTCCGATAATTGTGCTCAATTGCTAGAGGAAGAATGCATTAGAATGTTTGGCACTAAATCTTTGAATGATGAGCATGATTGCAATGTTGTTAGTATGAACTCCTTGAATATCCATAGTACTAATGATGATTGCACTAGTCATGATGAAAATGTCTCTTATAAGCATGTCAACTCTTGTGGAGTGCATAGAGTTTGCAAGTACACACCAAATAGGGAAGATAGATTTTGCAAGAGGCATAAGTATTTAGAAACTAAATGGTTGCAAGAGAGGCTAGATGTTTGTGCTGAAAATTTAAAATTTCTTCACCATACTTGTGAACTTTGCAATGAACATGGTCATTTAAATCTCCAATGCAAAAAAATTCATGATCGTATCGTGTCCAAAAATTGTGATGATTTGGTTTCCCTTGCACATCATAATGAACTTAGTTTGCTTTTGGGTTATGAAGAAATGAAACGTATAACTAAGCATATTCCAGAATATAACCTTGAGAAATTCCTCGATATTTATCTAGAAGAAATTTTTATGTATTGCACGGTGAATTGCATTGAAAATCCTTATATTTCCAATTACATAAAGACAAGAAAACAAATGGAAGATGAAGAAAATACAAATGAAAGGGAAGAGACTTCCCAATATCCTCCTATTATTTCTTATGATGAATCAGGTAACGAGGAGGAGCCTTCTATACAACCAATCTCATCAATAAGGAGCTCAAAAAAGAGGGTTAAACCCACACATGATGTGAAGAAGAAAAGGAAAAGACGGAGGAGCAAAGGTAGAAAGGTATCCCTCCCAAATGATGTTGCTCCTATTACTCATTGTGATGATGATAATTGCTATACTATTGGTGCTATCCATACTATTAATGATGAGAGTGATTATGCTTATGATATGAAAAGGCCCAAGCTTGGGGATGCTATGTTTGATGAGAATGACATGTTTGAGAATATATTTGCTGCAATTAATGTTTGTCCCAAGCTTGGGGATGCTATGTTTAATGAAGATGATATTTTTAGCCTCCCAAGTTTTGATGAGCAAATTTATTATGATGATAGCTTGCCTCCTACTTATGATGATTATTGTGACGATACTTATGCTATAAAAAGTAGTGATGATTATATTTATAAAACTTGTCATGATTATGATTACCCTTTTTCTGAACATTACTCTTTTAATGTGGAAACAATTTATAGTATTCGAGTCTCTTATGATACTCCCACTATTCCGAATGACAAGAATTTTGCTTATGTGGAGAGTAGTAAATTTTCTATGCTTGTAGATCATGAAAAGAATGCTTTATGTGATAGTTATATTGTTGAATTCATTCATCATGCTACTGAAAATTATTATGAGGTACACTACAGGAAACAGCTACTTTGCCGTCTGCCACGGCGGACGGCAAAGGCTCGAAAGGCGGACGGCAAAGACCTTTGCCGTCAGCCGCGGACGGCAAAAGGCTCCGTCAAAGAAGGCTACGGCAAAGACCTACTTTGCCGTCTGCTTCCAGGCGGCGGACGGCAAAGGCTCTTTGCCATCTGCGGCGGACGGCAAAGAAGCGGACGGCAAAATGAGTAGTGTTAGTGTCCGTTAGGTGGCTAACGGCAGCCTTTGCCGTCCGCCAGCTGACGGCAAAGGCTGCAGGCTCTTTGCCATCTGTTGGCAGGTGGCAAAGAGACCAAATAGGCATTAATTCTGTTTCTTCTTATATCAATTCATTTTCACAGAAAATCAAACACATATATATATATATGACCAATATAGCATATCCAACACATATTACCAATACTCATGAACACATATATATCCAACACATGTTACCAATATATAGTCATGAACACATATATATCCAACACATATCCATGAACACATATCCAACAAATATTACAAGGAATGATCTAGAGCTAAATATCTATTTTCCTAAAAGACTATCTTATTACTAAGATCTTCTCCGGATCTTCTTCTTTTCTTCCAACCTGCATAACAAAAACACTAAGAAAGAGAGAATGGGTTAGGAGTAGAAATGTAGCATTTCACTTGGTGAAATGCAATGCCCTAGGAGCCGGTACTTGAGATCAAGATAATCAGCCAACCAGACCAAGTCCCAACACATCCAACCACCACCAGCTTAGAAGAGATAACTATTAAGGAGAGCTACAGAAGACCTCAAGGTATACTTGAGGGATTATGTGCTCAGACAGCCTGGAAGTGCCAGGGCTAGTTCATCACAGCACAGGGATAGTCACATGTAAATTAAGCCTAAGAGAGGGGGGCTCAGACCAGCATCACTGCCCAAATCAGATGTAGTATCTGTCTTATCAGTAGAAAACTAGGAAAGTAACAGCCAAAACCAAGTATAGCATCTGTTCATAGGCTATTAGAAAGAGACAAATAGGAATAGCCAAACCAAGTGGTATCTGTTCATATCAGTATTAGAAGTAAAATAACTAAGAACAAGTGAGTATCCGTTCATGAGTAAAGTAACTGACCAAAGTAACAACTCCAGGATCAACTAAACAGAACAGAGCAGTACAGGAGTATATATACTTCACAAATACACATAGATGGTCACTGACCAAAACCCTGACACAGCAAGAATCATCACAGAGAGCTCCAATACAAGTTGATGCTCATCTACAGCAGCTAACCACAGCTAATAGAGCCTCACATCCCACAAGATCAAGATCTAGAGCTATGCATTAGAGAGATCAGGAGGGGAGCAAGGAGAAGCTCACCAAAAGGAGTTGTAGCCGAAGTAGGATGCAGCCACACCATCACTATGGTGTGACCAGCATCACAACCAACACCACCACAACAAGCCGGAGCTTGCCAGAGAGCACCACAACGGCGGCACCAGTGAGAGCACGGGCACGAAGGCGCCAACCAGGGGCACCGCAGCACGGAGGCGCCACCCAGGGGCACCACCGCGCCACGGCACATCCAGCACCGCCGGCGACGTGGGCACATCTAGCACCACCGCGCCACAGCACATCCAGCACCGCCGGCGACGTGGGCACATCCAGCACCACCGCGCCACGGCACATCCCACAACCACAACCACGACACATTCAAGTTGTGAAGTGCCATTCATGTGTCACTAACATGTGGCCCCAGGGCACTTTTTAGGTATACATCTTTCTGTGGTACCAAGTTAAAAAAAATCTTGGTACTAGTTGGCCCCAGACGCACAGAGGTCAGGTTTCTGAATATAGCAATGAGCTGCTTCGGAGGTTCTGGCTGAATCCAAATCTGCAGCAAGAACATACATGCACAACTGAAACTGGTAGAGAAGACATGGTATGACGATGCAGAAGATTTATATTTAAGTGGTGCGCAGAAATTAAGTATACCATTTGGTACCCAAAACACAGAGTCAGTGTTGACAGGTTCCTGGCACCAACACTCGTTGACAGGCATTCGCTAAGCGCGAATGGCTCTTGCCATGCCTTGGCTTTAGAAGCGAGTACTAAACCGCGAAGCTCAGGAACGTAGCCAAAGCGCACTGGAGGGTTATTGAAGAGCCAACATTTGCACTCCACTTGTCTAAGCTTGGGGACAGAGACGAGCTCGATCCGTGTGCACAAAAGGCCGATGAACACAAGCTCCTGGAGCTCAGAGCACGGCACATCGATCTTGAGCGTGGAGTGCAGATCAAGCAATCTGCAGAATCTCAAGCTGAGGTGCCTGAGCCTACTGCAAGTGCTAATGAGGTCAGGTGAGGGGAAGACGTGTAGAAGCTGAGGACGAGCACCTTGAGGGCACCACTCTCGCACACTCCCTCGGCGGGAGGCACCCAAGTGAGCAAGGCCCGCACCGCGCCCGTGAACGCGTCCATGACCTGGAGCGATGTGGCGCCGCGGAAGTGACCGGCGTCGAGGTGCACGAGCGAGAGGTGGCTGGGGAGGTGCCGCCACCGCGTGGAGAGCGCGCCGGCGCGGACCGCCTCGCGCAGGTGGAGGCGCTCGAGGATGTCGAGGAGGAGGTGGTCGGGGAGGGCGCTGATTCCGTCCTCGCCGACGTGGCCGGCGTTGCGCTTGGGCGGCGGCGACTCCATGGTCCCGACCGATTGACTGAAACCCTAGCTCGAATCAATGCGCCCCAGGCGGCGGCCTCCTGTTCGAGGTCGCGGCTCCCCCACCTTGTGCCTGCCGCGCGATCCGGTGGCGAGGCCCGCCGGGAGGTCGGTGGCGCCGCCCGCGGCATCCCCGGGGCGCCGGTCCCAGGCGACGGAGACGGAGAGCGGGTGCGAGGAGTCCGGGCAGCGGCCCCGCGGGGCCTCGGCGGGCGCCCGGGAGAGGGAGACCGCGGCGGCGAGGAACCCGGCGAGGCCGAAGAGGAGGCAGGCCGCGGAGACGGCCGGCGAGGAGAGGAGGTGGCGGAGCGAGGAGCGGCGGGGGCGGCGGTGGGTGCGGATCTGGTGGGCCTTGGGGAGGGGAGAGAGGGAGAGAAGAGATAACGGCGGGGGGGAGAGAGGGAGAGAAGAGATAACGTGCGGTGGGGGTGTGGATCTGGTTTGCCGTCCGCTATTTTGTCTCTTTGCCGTCTGCTAGCAGACGGCAAAGTGGGCGCGTTTTTTTTTTCGTAAACGGCTCGTTAGTGGGGGGCCACCTCTCTCTTTGCCGTCCGCCAGCTGACGGCAAAGATTCTTTGCCGTCCGCCAGCTGACGGCAAAGATTCTTTGCCGTCCGCCAGCTGACGGCAAAGAACTGACTGATGGCAAAGGCCTGTTTTGCTGTCTGCCATTTTCTTTGCCGTCTGCTTTTGGGTAGCTGATGGCAAAGACCTTCTTTGCCATCCGCTAGCAGACGGCAAAGAGCTGGCAGATGGCAAATTAGCTGATTCCAGTAGTGGTAGGAATATATGCTTGTAGGAATTGCAATAATATCAAGTTTCCTCTTTATGTGCTTAAAATCTTGAAGTTATGCTTGTTTTGCCTTCCTATGCTAGTTGATTATTGTTACCATAAGTTGTTTGCTCACAAAATCACTATGCATAGGAAGTGGGTTATAATTAAATGTGCTAGTCATATTCTTCATGATGCTCTCTTTATGTTTCAATTCTTATCTTTTATGCGAGCATCATTGAAATCATCATGCCTAGCTAGGGGCGTTAAACGTTAGCGCTTGTTGGGAGGCAACCCAATTTTATTTTTGTCCTTTGCTTTTGCTCCTGTTTAGTAATAAATAATTCATCTAGGCTCTGTTTTGATGTGGTTTATGTTTTAGTTAGTGTTTGTGCCAAGTAAAACCTATAGGATCTTCTTGGATGATAGTTATTTGATCTTGCTGAAAAAGACAGAAACTTTCTGCTCACGAAAACAATTTTTAAAAATTACCAGAAAGTGATAAAATACTGATTCCAATTGCAGTAGATCAATAATCAAATTATCTAGGTTATCCTATTTTGGCAGATTTTTCTGAGTTCCAGAAGTTTGCGTTTGATACAGATTACTACAGACCTTTCTGTTTTTGACAGATTCTGTTTTCTATGTGTTGTTTGCTTATTTTGATGAATCTATGAGTAGTACCGGCGGGTATGAACCATAGAGAAGCTGTAATACATTAGATTTTACACCAATATGAATTTAGAATGATTTCACAACAGTACCTAGGTGGTGATTTATTTTCTTATACTAACGGAGCTTACGAGTTTTCTGTTAAGTTTTGTGTTGTGAAGTTTTCAAGTTTTGGGTAAAGATTCGATGGACTATGGAATAAGGAGTGGCAAGAGCCTAAGATTGGGGATTCCCAAGGCACCTCAAGGTAATATTCAAGGATAACCAAGAGCCTAAGCTTGGGGATGCCCCGGATGGCATCCCCTCTTTCGTCTTCGTTCATCGGTAACTTTACTTGGAGCTATATTTTTATTCATCACATGATATGTGTTTTGCTTGGAGCGTCATTTTATTTTATTTTGTTTTTATTGCTGTTTGAATAAAATACCAAGATCTGAAATTCTTAAATGTTAAAGAGTCTTCACATAATTACATAATTATTCAACTACTCTTTGATTTTCACTTATATCTTTTGGAGTAGTTTTGTCATTTGCTCTAGTGCTTCACTTATACCTTTTTAGAGCACGATGGTGGTTTTATTTTGTAGAAATAGATGAACTCTCATGCTTCACTTATATTATTTTGAGAGTCTTTAGAACAGCATGGTAATTTGCTTTGGTTATGAATTTAGTCCTAATATGATGGGCATCCAAGATGGGTATAATAAAAACTTTCATATAAAGTGCATTGAATACTATGAGAAGTTTGATACTTGATGATTGTTTTGAGATATGAAGATGGTGATATTAGAGTCATGCTAGTGAGTAGTTGTGAATTTGAGAAATACTTGTGTTAAAGTTTGTGATTCCCGTAGCATGCACGTATGGTGAACCGTTATGTGATGAAGTCGGAGCATGATTTATTTATTGATTGTCTTCCTTATGAGTGGTGGTCGGGGACGAGCGATGGTATTTTCCTACCAATCTATCCCCCTAGGAGCATGCGCGTAGTACTTTGTTATGATAACTAATAGATTTTTGCAATAAGTATGTGAGTTCTTTATGACTAAAGTTGAGTCCATGGATTATACGCACTCTCACCCTTCCACCATTACTAGCCTCTCTTGTGCTGCGCAACTTTCGCCGGTATCATACACCCACCATATACCTTCCTCAAAACAGCCACCATACCTACCTATGATGGCATTTCCATAGCCATTCCAAGATATATTGCCATGCAACTTTCCACCGTTCCGTTTATTATGACACGCTCCATCATTGTCATATTGCTTTGCATGATCATGTAGTTGACATTGTATTTTTGGCAAAGCCACCATTCACAATTCTTTCATACATGTCACTCATGAGTCATTGCACATCCCGGTACACCGCCGGAGGCATTCATATAGAGTCATATTTTGTTCTAAGTATCGAGTTGTAATTCTTGAGTTGTAAGTAAATAAAAGTGTGATGATCATCATTATTAGAGCATTGTCCCAGTGAGGAAAGGATGATGGAGACTATGATTCCCCCACAAGTCGGGATGAGACTCCGGACTAAAAAAAAGAGGCCATAAAAAAAGAGAAAAGGCCCAAATAAAAAAAATGAAAAAATGAGAGAAAAAGAGAGAAGGGACAATGCTACTATCCTTTTACCACACTTGTGCTTCAAAGTAGCACCATGATCTTCATGATAGAGAGTCTCCTATGTTGTCACTTTCATATACTAGTGGGAATTTTACATTATAGAACTTGGCTTGTATATTCCAATGATGGGCTTCCTCAAATTGCCCTAGGTCTTCGTGAGAAAGCAAGTTGGATGCACACCCACTTAGTTTCTTTTTGAGCTTTCATACATTTATAGCTCTAGTGCATCCGTTGCATGGCAATCCCTACTCCTCGTATTGACATCAATTGATGGGCATCTCCATAGCCCGTTGATACGCCTAGTTGATGTGAGACTATCTTCTCCTTTTTGTCTTCTCCACAACCACCATTCTATTCCACCTATAGTGCTATGTCCATGGCTCACGCTCATGTATTGCGTGAAGATTGAAAAAGTTTGAGAACATCAAAAGTATGAAACAATTGCTTGGCTTGTCATCGGGGTTGTGCATGATTTAAATATTTTGTGTGGTGAAGATAGAGCATAGCTAGACTATATGATTTTGTAGGGATAGCTTGCTTTGGCCATGTTATTTTGAGAAGACATGATTGCTTTGTTAGTATGCTTGAAGTATTATTATTTTTATGTCAATACTAAACTTTTATATTGAATCTTTCGCATCTGAACATTCATGCCACAATAAAGAAAATTACATTGAATAATATGCTAGGTAGCATTCCACATCAAAAATTCTGTTTTTATCATTTACCTACTCGAGGACGAGCAGGAATTAAGCTTGGGGATGCTGATACGTCTCCAACGTATCTATAATTTTTGATTGTTCCATGCTATTATATTATCTGTTTTGGATGTTTATGGGCTTTATCATACACTTTTATATTATTTTTGGGACTAACCTATTAACCGGAGGCCCAGCCCAAATTGTTGTTTTCTTGCCTATTTCAGTGTTTCGAAGAAAAGGAATATCAAACGGAGTCCAAACGGAATGAAACCTTCGGGAGAGTTATTTTTGGAACGGAAGCAATCCAAGAGACTTGGAGTAGACGTCAGGGAAGCTTCGAGGAAGCCATGAGGCAGGGAGGCGCGCCCTACCCCCTAGGCGCGCCCCCACCCTTGTGGGCCCCTCGTGGCTCCCCTGACCGACTTCTTTCGCCTATATATGTCCATATACCCTAAAAACATCGGGGAGCAGAATAGATCAGGAGTTCCGCCGCTGCAAGCCTCTGTAGCCAACAAAAACCAATCGGGACCCTGTTCCGGCACCCTGCCGGCGGGGGGATCCCTCACCGGTGGCCATCTTCATCATCCCAACGATCTCCATGACGAGGAGGGAGTAGTTTACCCTTGGGGCTGAGGGTATGTACCGGTAGCTATGTGTTTGATCTCTCTCTCCCTCTCGTGTTCTTGAGGTGATACGATCTTGATGTATCGTGAGCTTTGCTATTATAGTTGGATCTTATGATGTTTCTCCCCCTCTAGTCTCTTGTAATGGATTGAGTTTTCCCCTTGAGGTTATCTTATCAGATTGAGTCTTTAAGGATTTGAGAACACTTGATGTATGTCTTGCATGTGCTTATCTGTGGTGACAATGGGATATCACGTGATTCACTTGATGTATGTTTTGGTGATCAACTTGCGAGTTCCGTGACCTCGTGAACTTATGCATAGGGGTTGGCACACGTTTTCGTCTTGACTCTCCGGTAGAAACTTTGGGGCACTCTTTGAAGTACTTTGTGTTGGTTGAATAGATGAATCTGAGATTGTGTGATGCATATCATATAATCATACCCACAGATACTTGAGGTGACATTGGAGTATCTAGGTGACATTAGGGTTTTGGTTGATTTGTGTCTTAAGGTGTTATTCTAGTACGAACTCTATGATAGATTGAACGGAAAGAATAGCTTCATGTTATTTTACTACGGACTCTTGAATAGATCGATCAGAAAGGATAACTTTGAGGTGGTTTCGTACCTACCATAATCTCTTCGTTTGTTCTCCGCTGTTAGTGACTTCGGAGTGACTCTTTGTTGCATGTTGAGGGATAGTTATATGATCCAATTATGTTATTATTGTTGAGAGAACTTGCACTAGTGAAAGTATGAACCCTAGGCCTTGTTTCAACGCATTGCAATACCGTTTGTGCTCATTTTTATCATTAGTTACCTTGCTGTTTTTATATTTTCATATTACAAATACTCATATCTATCATCCATATTGCACTTGTATCACCATCTCTTCGCCAAACTAGTGCACCTATACAATTTACCATTGCATTGGGTGTGTTGGGGACACAAGAGACTCTTTGTTATTTGGTTGCAGGGTTGCTTGAGAGAGACCATCTTCATCCTACGCCTCCCACGGATTGATCAACCTTAGGTCATCCACTTGAGGGAAATTTGCTACTGTCCTACAATCCTCTGCACTTGGAGGCCCAACAACGTCTACAAGAAGAAGGTTGCATAGTAGACATCAGTCCACCATATCTACCTATATGCGGTATTACCCTACCGTTCCAAGTAAATTTGCATGTGCCACCTCTAATTTCAAATGAACATCTGTTTTGTGTGTTTGGAACGCTCATGGAGCGACAGGGGGCGGTCAGTATCTTCCATGCTAAGCGGGTTATTCTCATGATGAGTGTTTATTCACTCGTCCTTGCACAAGAGGGGCCGGTAATAGGGATGCCCAGTCCCGAAATAAAAAAATTGCAAATAATTAAACGAAACTCCCACATGACTGTTGTTGGTATGGATGGTACCTGTGGATTCAGCTAGCCATGGAGTGTGTTTGTTGGTGGAGGGGGAGTAAACCTTTACTTTTACCGCTTGGGGACTGCCACTAATGTGTTTAGCAAGGAAGATATTGATAACTCTTGGTTGTAACGTTGACAAGAAGGTTGCACCTCCCAAAATTATATTTATCTCTAATTTAAGCTTTGAGATCAGGCACCTCTACAAATCCCTCGTTCCCTCTGCGAAGGGACTATCTATTTACTTTTATGTTGAGTCATCACCTTTTCGAACAAGCGCCAGACCTGAGAGCATTATTGTCATCCTCATGCATTGTGTCTAGTTAATGTTGAATGCATCATGACTGGATCTCCTCTACCATGAATTACAATGTTGAGTCGCTGCTTAAACTTTGGAGGTGCTTTGCATTTATGTTTTGCGGTCTCAGAAAGGGCTAGCAAGATACCATTATTGTCATATTATATAATGATTGTTTTCACAAAGTGTTGGCATTTGAGATATTTTATTATTGCTCGCCAGTTGATTATGCCATTGATACGAGTTAATATAATTTTTAAGAGTTATTGTTGACATGGTTAGTCATGATCTTTGCTGAAAACTTGGGTGCTACTTAAGCATATATATATATATATATATATATATATATATATATATATATATATATATATATATATATATAGATAGGGTCGCGCTATTCGTGACCCTGGGTGAGGAATAGTTATTCTTCACCCCCTCTCTATTTTGACATCAATGCACCGTATTTTTACGTTTCGTAAATTTTGTCTTATTTCATACGTAAAAAGAGAGCGTAAGAAAATATATACTTGCCGTAAAAAATATTTTATGTTACGTAAAGTTACGAACGTAAAAACATACATAAAATGCGATATTTCTGGTCTTATAACCTATTTTTTTGTTTTCTTATACCAAATTTTACGTAGTGAATCAATATGAATGTAACTATTTGTATTCCAAATGTAATTTATTTATGAAGCGATCGTAAGATTACCTCAGACGAAGAATAACTTATTCTGCAACCTGGGTGATGAATAGTATTACTATATATATATATATATATATATATATATATATATATATATATATATATATATATAAACAAGAACAAGAGAGTTCATAAAAGTTTTTCTTTATCACTTTTAGTTTGTCAACTGAATTGCTTAAGGACAAGCAATGGGTTAAGCTTGGGGGAGTTGATACGTCTCCAACGTATCTACTTTTCCTAACACTTTTTCTCTTGTTTTGGACTCTAATTTGCATGATTTGAATGGAACTAACCCAGACTGACGCTGTTTTCAGCAGAACTACCATGGTGTTGTTTTTGTGCAGAAATAAAAGTTCTCATATTTGGACTAAACTTTTTGGAGAATTATTTTGGAATATATAATAAATTATGGAGCCAAGACCCACTGGAGGGGGGCAGGTGCCCACAAGACACCAGGGCACGCCCACCCGCTCTAGCGTGCCCTGGTGGGTGGTGGGCCCTCGGGGCTCCACTGACCCTAATTCTGATGCTATAAAATTCTATGTTCGTAGGCTCACTGGTTGGTGATGAGTTGGATGAGATTCATCATGTAATCGAGTTAGTTTTGTTAGGGCTGTTGGGGAACATAGCATGCAATTTCAAAAAAAATCCTATGCTCACGCAAGATCTATCTAGGAGATGCATAGCAATGAGAGGGGGAGAGCATCTTCATACCCTTGAAGATTGCAATGCGGAAGCGTTTATCAACGCGGTTGATGTAGTCGTACACCTTCACGACCCATCCCGATCAAGTACCGTATGTACGGCACCTCCGCGTTAGCACACGTTCAGCTCGATGACGTCCTCGCCTTCTTGATCCAGCAAGACGGGAGAATTAGTAGATGAGTTCCGGTAGCACGACGGCGTGGTGACGGTGTTGGTGAAGAACAATCTCCGCAGGGCTTCGCCAAGCACTACGAAAACTATGACGGAGGATAAACTAGAGGGGCGGGGTTGCCGGCACACGGCTTGGTGATTCTCGATGTGTTCCAGGTGCTAGCCCAGCCCCTCTATTTAAATGTTGAGCCCTGGGGTCGAAACTTGGAGTAAAAGCCTCCTCAAAGTCGATTTTGCACGCAAGGAAGAGTCCTTCTCGGACTTCCAGGACAAGATGCCACGGTCCTTGCCGTCTGGCCCAGGCGCCATGGGCCTCGGTGTCTGGCCCAGGCGCCATGGGCCTCGGCATCTGGCCCAGGGCCAGACGCCAGGGTCCCGGCATTTGGCCCCCTGGCCTCCGCAAGACTCCTTTTGCTCCGACCAAAAGCCCCGTGGGCTTCACCCATTTGACCGAACCATATCATCCTATATATAAATCTTTACCTCTGGACCATTCCGGAGCTCCTTGTCATGTCCGTGATCTCATCCGGGACTCCGAAGAACATTCGATCACCAACATACATAACTCATATAGTACTATATCGTCAACGAACATTAAGCGTGCGGACCCTATGGGTTCAAGAACTATGTAGACATGACCGAGACACCTCTCTGGTCAATAACCAATAGCGGAACATGGATGCCCATATTGGCTCCTACATATTCTACGAAGATCTTTATCGGTCGAACCTTATGACAACATACGTAATTCCCTTTGTCATCGGTATCTTACTTGCCCGAGATTCGATCGTTGGTATCCTCATACCTAGTTCAATCTCGTTACCCGCAAGTCTCTTTACTCGTTCCGTAATGCATCATCCCGCAACTAACTCATTAGTCACATTTCTTGCAAGGCTTATAGTGATGTGCATTACCGAGAGGGCCAAGAGATACCTCTCCGATACTCGAAGTGACAAATCCTAATCTCGATCTATGCCAACCCAACAAACACCTTCCGAGACACCTGTAGAGCATCTTTATAATCACCCACTTACGTTGTGACGTTTGATAGCACACAAGGTGTTCCTCTGGTATTCGGGAGTTGCATAATCTCATAGTCAAAGGAATATGTATAAGTCATGAAGAAAGCAATAGCAATGAAACTTAACGACCATGCTAAGCTAATGGATGGGTCTTGTCCATCACATCATTCTCCTAGTGATGTGATCCCGTTCATCAAATGACAACACATGTCTATGGTTAGGAAACTTAACCATCTTTGATTAACGAACTAGTCAAGTAGAGGCATACTAGGGACACTTTGTTTTGTCTATGTATTCACACATGCATCAAGTTTCCCGTTAATACAATTCTAGCATGAATAATAAACATTTATCATGATATAAGGAAATATAAAATAACAACTTTATTATTGCCTCTAGGGCATATTTCCTTCAGTCTCCCACTTTCACTAGAGTCAATAATCTAGTTCACATCGCCATGTGATTTAACACCAATAGTTCACATCATCATGTGATTTACACCCAAAGGGTTTACTAGAGTCAGCAATCTAGTTCACATCGCCATGTGATTAACACCCAAAGAGTACTAAGGTGTGATCATGTTTTGCTTGTGAGAGAAGTTTAGTCAACGGGTCTGCCACATTCAGAGCCGTATGTATTTTGCAAATTTTTCTATGTCTACAATGCTCTGCATGTAGCTACTCTAGCAAATTGCTCCCACTTTCAATATGTATCCAGATTGAGACTCAGAGTCATCCATATCGGTGTTAAAGCTTGCATCGACGTAACTCTTTACGATGAACTCTTTATCACCACCATAACCGAGAAATATTTCCTTATTCGACTAAGGATAATTTTGACCGCTGTCCAGTGATCCACTCCTGGATCACTATTGTACCCTCTTGCCAAACTCATGTGGTACACAATAGGTCTGGTACACAGCATACCATACTTTATAGAACCTATGGCTGAGGCATAGGGAATGACTTTCATTCTCTTTCTATTTTCTACCGTGGTCGGGTTTTGAGTCTTACTCAACTTCACACCTTGCCACACAGGCAAGAACTCCTTTGACTGTTCCATTTTGAACTACTTCAAAATCTTGTCAAGGTATGTACTCATTGAAAAATCTTATCAAGCGTCTTGATCTATCTCTATAGATCTTGATGCTTAATGTGTAAGCAGCTTCATCGAGCTCTTTCTTTGAAAAACTCCTTTCAAACACTCCTTTATGCTTTCCAGAAAATTCTACATCATTTCCGATCAACAATATGTCACTCACATATACTTATCAGAAAGGCTGTAGTGCTCCCACTCACTTCCTTGTAAATACAGGCTTCACTGCAAGTTTGTATAAAACTATATGCTTTGATCAACACATCAAAGCGTATATTCCAACTCCGAGATGCTTGCACCAGTCCATAGATGGATCGATGGAGCTTGCACATTTTGTTAGCACCTTTAGGATTGACAAAACCTTCTGGTTGCATCATATACAACTCTTCTTTAAGAAATCCATTAAGGAATGCAATTTTTGACTTTCATTTGCGAGATTTCATAAAACGTGGCAATTGCTAACATGATTCGGACAGACTTAAGCATCGATACGAGTGAGAAAATCTCATCATAGTTGAAAGATCGTGGATGTCGCCTAGAGGGGGGGGGGTGAATAGGCGCTTTAAAATAATTACGGTTTATGCTTGAACAAATGCGGAATAAACCTAACGGTTAATTTGACAAGCACAAAACCTAAAACAACTACGTTCACCTCTGTATACCAACAACTTATGCTAAGCAAGATAAACAACTATGTGATAGTAAGATATATAACATGAAACACTATGGCTATCACAAAGTAAAGTGCATAAGTAAAAAGGCTCGGGTAAGAGATAACCGAGGCACGCGGAGATGACGATGTATCCCGAAGTTCACACCCTTGCGGATGCTAATCTCCGTTTGGAGCGGTGTGGAGGCACAATGCTCCCCAAGAAGCCACTAGGGCCACCGTAATCTCCTCGCGCCCTCGCACAATGCAAGATGTCGTGATTCCACTAAGGGACCCTTGAGGGCGGTCACTGAACCCGTACAAATGGCAGCCCTTGGGGGCGGTCACCGGAACCCGTCAAATTGCTCGGGGCAATCTCCACAACCTAATTGGAGACCCCGACGCTTGCTCGGAGCTTTACACCACAATGATTGAGCTCCGAACACCACAAAGGTTGGGGCTATCTCCCCAACGACACCATGAAGCTTCACCACAATGGAATATGGCTCCGAGGTGACCTCAACCGTCTAGGGCGCCCAAGCACCCAAGAGGAACAAGCTCAAGGGTACCAAGCACCCAAGAGTAATAAGCTTCTCAACTTGTAAGTTCCACGTATCACCGTGGAGAACTCAAACCGATGCACCAAATGCAATGGCAAGGGCACACAGAGTGCCCAAGTCCTTCTCTCCCAAATCCCACCAAAGCAACAAATGCTAGGGAGGAAAATGAGAGGAAGAATGAAGAAGAGAACACAAAGAACTCCAAGATCTAGATCAAAAGGGTTCCCCTCACATAGAGGAGAAAGTGATTGGTGGAAATGTGGATCTAGATCTCCTCTCTCTTTTCCCCCAAAAACTAGCAAGAATCTATGGAGGGATTTAGAGTTAGCAAGCTCGAAGAAGGTCAACAATGGGGGAAGAACACGAGCACAAAGGATAAGGTTCAATGGGGAAGAAGACCCCCTTTTATAGGAGGGAAAAAATCCAACCGTTATGTGCTCAGCCCACACACGAGCGGTACTACCGCTCCACAAGCGGTACTACCACTCGGGCGGAAGAAGCAGGGAAAAGAAGCAACAAAACATGAACCTTGGGGCGGTAGTACCGCTTAAGCGGTACTACCGCTCACCCCAGCGGTACTACCGCTGGAGGAGCAGAACACGGGACCAAATGAGGCAGGGCAGAGCAGAGTACGGCGGCAGTAATGCAGTACTGGTACTACCTCCCGACCGGAGCGGTACTACCACTTATAGGCGGTATTACCGCCCAATCGGGGCGGTACTACCGCTTATAGGCGGAACTGCCGTGCCATACTGTCGTGCAACTACTGCTCAACCCGACACGAAAAGTGCAAGACCCAAAATCTAGGCGGTAGTAGAGCAGTACTGGAGCGTTACTACCGCTTGACGCTACAAGCGGTACTACCGCTGCCACCGCGGTACTACCGCAGGGAGAAAAATAGAACTGCCATAACTTCTTCATAAGAGCTCCGAATTGAGCAAACTCAAGCTTGTTGGATAGAGGAAGACAAGTAGCATCAAAACAGCGTTATAGTAAGAAGAGGCAGGGAGGTATGCCTAAGATATAGAGGAGTGAACACTCCATCAGAGAAGAACCGGCATAACCTCCAACATCGAAAACATCATAGAAGATGCATGTGAACTCCGTTTTCGATGAACTCGAGCTTGTCATGAAAATGACCATAAGCTCCAAATCTCACAAGGAGAAGAACCAAACAAGAACCAATAAAGATGATGCAAGGATGCAATGGTTTGAGCTCTCTACAAATGATACGATCAAGCTACTCATCGAGAGCCCCCCTTGATAGTACGACAATCGATCCTATAACCCGGTCTCCCACAACTACCATGAGACCGGTAAAATAGAAAACCTATCAAGGGAAAACCTTTGCCTTGCGCATAGTCCACTTGAGCTGGATGATGATGATCTTGACTCCCTCAAGCTGGACCACCTTTCTTGATTGCGTTGGCTCAGTGAAGACTAGTGGATTGCTCCCCCATACTCCACTATGGGTGAGCCACTCTTCGGCACATCTTCACAAATCCATTGCCACCACAATGGACGGCAAGCTTCAAGCATAAGATCTCTTTGATGATGCTCCACTTGAACTTGCACACGCAAACTTGGTGACGAACACCATTTGATGTCATCCTCCATGGGTTGTATAATATCTTCCTCTTGACGCAAGCCCATGGAAACATACCTAACACCACATAGAACTCTCACGTAGACCATGGGTTAGTACACAAATCATAATGGACAATGCTTACCATACCATGGGATCGCTTGATCCCTCGGTACATCTTGTGCGCTTTGTGTGTTGAAACTTTCCAACTCTCTTCATTTGGATGATGTCTTGAAGGTAGACATGAATGATCACACAATCTTCTTCTTCAAGACATGCTTGCAATAAGCTCAACACTCACATGACCGATCTTTGGATAATTCCTTAATAGCACCTTGGTCAACTCATAAACTCCTTGAAACCAACACATGGACTTCAAGAGAAGCCTATGGACAAATCCTTCAAATATAACTCAATGCAACCATTAGTCCATAGAGATTGTCATGAATTACCAAAACCAAACATGGGGGCACCACATGTTCTTTCAGTAGTCAACACCTTGAACTTGTCGAAAACCTTTTGTGACAATTCGAGCTTTGTAGATAGTAACACTACTATCAACGTCCGTCTTCCTCTTGAAGATCCATTTATTCTCAATGGCTTGCTGGTCATTGAGCAAGTCAACCAAAGTCCATACTTTGTTCTCATACATGGCTCCCATCTCAGATTTCATGGCCTCAAGCCATTTTGCGGAATCTGGGCTCATCATCGCTTCCTCATAGTTCGTAGGTTCGTCATGGTCTAGTAACATGACTTCCAGAACAGGATTACTATACCACTTTGGCGCGGAACGTGCTCTGGTTGACCTACAAGGTTCGGTAGTAACTTGATCCGAAGTTTCGTGATCATTATCATTAGCTTCCTCACTAGTTTGTACATGCATCACGGGAAAGGTTTTCTGTGATGAGCTACTTTCCAATTCGAGAAAAGGTACAATTACCTCATCAAGTTCTACTTTCCTCCCACTCACTTCTTTCGAGAGAAAACTCCTTCTCTAGAAAGGATCCATTTTTAGCAACAAAGATCTTGCCTTCGGATTTGTGGTAGAAGGTGTACCCAACAATTTCTTTTGGGTATCCTATGAAGACGCACTTCTCCGATTTCGGTTCGAGCTTATCAGGATGAAACTTTTTCACATAAGCATCGCAACCCCAAACTTTAAGAAACGACAGCTTAGGTTTCTTGCCAAACCACAGTTCATACGGTGTCGTCTTAACGGATTTAGACGGTGCCCTATTTAACGTGAATGCAGCTGTCTCTAATGCATAACCCCAAAACGATAGTGGTAAATCGGTAAGAAACATCATAGATCGCACCATATCTAATAAAGTACGGTTACGACGTTCAGACACACCATTACGCTCTGGTGTTCCAGGTGGCGTGAGTTGTGAAACTATTCCACATTGTATTAAATGAAGGCCAAACTCGTAACTCAAATATTTGCCTCCGCGATCAGATCGTAGAAACTTTTATTTTCTTGTTACGATGATTCTCCACTTTACTCTGAAATTCTTTGAACTTTTCAAATGTTTCAGACTTGTGTTTTATTAAGTAGATATACCCATATCTGCTCAAATCATCTGTGAAGGTTAGAAAATAATGATACCCGCCGCGAGCCTCAACACTCTCGGACCGCATACATCGGTATGTATTATTTCCAATAAGTGAGTGGCTCACTCCATTGTTCCGGAGAACGGAGTCTTAGTCATCTTGCCCATGAGGCATGGTCTGCAAGCATCAAATGATTCACAATCAAGTGATTCCAAAAGTCCATCCACATGGAGTTTCTTCATGCGCTTTACACCAATATACCTAAACGGCAGTGCCACAAATATGTTGCACTATCATTATCAACTTTGCATCTTTTGGCATCAACATTATAAATATGTGTATCACTATGATCGAGATTCAATAAACCATTTATATTGAGTGTATGACCATAGAAGGTTTTATTCATGTAAACAGAATAACAATTATTCTTTGACATAAATGAATAACTGTATTGCAATAAACATGATCCAATCATATTCATGCTCAACACAAATACCAAATAACATTTATTTTAGGTTCAACACTAATCCCGAAGGTAGAGGGAGTGTGTGATGGTGATCGTATCAACCTTGGAATCACTTCCAACACACATCGTCACTTCGCTCTTAACTAGTCTCTGTTCATTCTGCAACTCCTATTTTGAGTTACTAATCTTAGCAACTAAACCGGTATCAAATACCTAGGGCTACTATGAACACTAGTAAAGTACACATCAATAACTTGTAAATCAAATATACCTTTGTTCACTTTGCCATCTGTCGGGGAAAACACGACACCTATGGGATCACTGGAATCCCTTCTATGGTCGGCGGGCGCGGGGTTGTGAGAAGAGCAGGTCTGACAGGAAGCACACGGATCGTTTACCCAGGTTCGGGCTGCGAGGATGCGTAATACCCTAGTCCTGCTTTGGTGGATGTATTGAGCGTTCTTGTGTTCTTGAGCTAGCTACGCGGTGTAACTTGCCCAAAAGAGCCGAATCCCTCTCCTGGTCGCCTCGGGCCTCCTTTTATAGGCAAAAGGGGTCGCCACAGTGGCACACAGGAGGTGGAAAGGTCTACAATGCGCGAGCTTATCACCCGGCGTTACAGGACAAAGCGCATTAAATGCGCTACTTAGGTGTCCATTAGCTTTATCGGGGACGGGAACGAGGCCCGTCCCGTCCGTCGCGGCCCCGCCTCGCATTGACACGCGCCCGGGCCAGCGAAGCGTGCGGTGCCATGTAGGCAGGCAGGCTGCTGAGGTGGCGCGGTGGTGGAGCCTTCACGAAGATCTGCATGCCACCATGCAGGTGCTTGCTGAGTCAGTGTAGAGGCCGCCCGTCGCCACGCAGGTGCCTGCCCAGCTGGTTGAGCTAGCACCTGCTTGGGAACGGCGGTGGAGTCTTGGCTGGTGCGGGCCTCGCTGTGGCCCTACTGATGCCCTCGGCAAGGGTCTTGCCGGGGGGCGGCAAGGGTCTTGCCGTGGCGCTGCGGTCATCCCCGGCAAGGCTCTTGCTGGGTGGTCTTGTAGGTTTCCTTGGCTAGAACCCCGCCGAGGACCGTCGTCTTCTCGTCCTCATCTGATCTCATGTATCTATGATCTTGACAAAGATCTGCATGCCACCACAGAGGTGCCTCCCGAGCCCTGGGTCCAATGTAGTTGTTGGTGACGTTTGCATCTGCCGGTGTCGGGCAATTTGCCCTGGCAAGCGCCTTGCCGGGGCCGCGGAGGCCGCCCCGGCAAGGGTCTTGCCGGGGGAGTCCACCTCGCCCCCTTGCTCTTTTATGCTTCTGGTCTTGGCGTTGCTTTGTTTGCCTTGCGCTTTGGTTTCTCTCTGGCTTCCCTCATCTGCCCTGCTAAGAATGGCCGTGGCACGTGGCTCTGACTGCCCGTGCACAAGTAAAGGGGTCAAAAGGAGAGACCCTACTTTTGTACACCGACACCATCCTTCTTATCCGCCATGTATTTGGGATAGTTCTTCCAGTGACCATTCCCTTTGCAGTAGAAGCACTCAATTTCAGGCTCAGGTCTAGCTTTGGGCTTCTTCACGGGAGTGGCAACTTGCTTGCTATTCTTTTCGAAGTTCCCCTTCTTTCTCTTGCCCTTTTTCTTGAAACTAGTGGTCTTGTTAACCATCAACACTTGATGCTATTTCCTGATTTCTACCTTCGCTGATTTCAGCATCGCGAAGAGCTTGGGAATCATTTTCGTCATCCATTGCATATTATAGTTCATCACAAAGTTCTATTAACTTGGTGATAGTGACTAGAGAACTCTGTCAATCACTATCTTATCTGGAAGATTAAGTCCCACTTGATTCAAGCGATTGTAGTACCCAGACATTCTGAGCACATGCTCACTAGCTGAGCTATTCTCCTCCATCTTGTAGGCAAAGTACTTGTCAGAGGTCTCATACCTCTTAACACGGGCATGAGTCTGACATATCATTTTCAGTTCTGGAAACATCTCATATGCTCCATAGCGTTCAAAACATTTTTGAAGTCCTCGTTCTAAGCCATACAGCATGGTGCACTAAACTATCAAGTAGTAATCATATCGAGCTTTGTCAAACGTTCATAATGTCTGCATCTGCTCCTGCAATAGGTCTGTCACATAGCGGTGCATCAAGGACATAATTCTTCTATGTAGCAATGAGGATAATCCTCAGATCACGGACCCAGTCCGCATCATTGCTACTATCATCTTTCAACATAGTTTTTCTCTAGGAACATATCAAAAATAAAATAGGGGAGCTATACGCGAGCTATTGATCTACAACATAGATATGCAAATACTATCAGGACTAAGTTCATGATAAATTAAGTTCAATTAATGATATTACTTAAGAACTCCCACTTAGATAGACATCCCTCGAGTCATCTAAATGATCACGTGATCCATATCAACTAAACCATGTCCGATCATCACATGAGATGGAGTAGTTTTCAATGGTGAACATCACTATGTTGATCATATCTACAATATGATTCACGTTTGACCTTTCGGTCTCAGTGTTTCGAGGCTATGTCTGCATATGCTAGGCTCGTCAAGTTTAACCCGAGTATTCTGCACGTGCAAAACTAGCTTGCACCCGTTGTATGTGAACGTAGAGTTTATCACACCCGATCATCACGTGGTGTCTCATCACGACGAACTGTCGCAACGGTGCATACTCAGGGAGAACACTTATACCTTGAAATTTAGTGAGGGATCATCTTATAATGCTACCGCCGTACTAAGCAAAATTAGATGCATAAAAAGATAAACATCACATGCAATCAAAATATGTGACATGATATGGCCATCATCATCTTGTGCCTTTGATCTCCATCTCCAAAGCACCGTCATGATCTCCATCGTCACCGGCTTGACACTTTGATCTCCACCGTAGCGTCGTTGTCATCTTGCCAACTATTGCTTCTACGACTATCGCTAACGCTTAGTTATAACGTAAAGCAATTACATGGCGATTGCATTTCATACAATAAAGCGACAACCATAAGGCTCCTGCCAGTTGTCGATAACTTTTACAAAAAATGATCATCTCATACAACAATTTATATCTCATCACGTCTTGACCATATCACATCACAACATGCCCTGCAAAAACAAGTTAGACATCCTCTACTTTGTTGTTGAAAGTTTTACGTGGCTGCTACGGGCTTCTAGCAAGAACCGTTCTTACCTACGCATCAATAACCACAACGATTTTTCGTCAAGTGTGTTGTTTTAACCTTCAACAAGGACTGGGCGTAGTCAAAGTCGATTCAACTAAAGTTGGAGAAACAGACACCCGCTAGCCACCTGTGTGCGAAGCACGCCGGTAGAACAAGTCTCATGAACGTGGTCATGTAATGTCGGTCCGGGCCGCTTCATCCAACAATACCGCCGCTTCACCAACATACATAACTCATATAGTACTATATCGTCAACAAACGTTAAGCGTGTGGACCCTACGGGTTCGAGAACTATGTAGACATGACCGAGACACCTCTCTGGTCAATAACCAATAGCGGAACCTGGATGCCCATATTGGCTCCTACATATTCTATGAAGATCTTTATCGGTCGAACCTTATGACAACATATGTAATTCCCTTTGTTATCGGTATGTTACTTGCCCGAGATTCGATCGTCGGTATCCTCATGCCTAGTTCAATCTTGTTACCAGCAAGTCACTTTACTCGTTCTGTAATGCATCATCCCGCAACTAACTCATTAGTTACATTGCTTGCAAGGCTTATAGTGATGTGCATTATCGAGAGGGCCCAGAGAGACCTCTCCGATACTCGGAGTGACAAATCCTAATCTCGATCTATGCCAACCCAACAAACACCTTCAGAGACACCTGTAGAGCATCTTTATAATCACCCAGTTACGTTGTGACGTTTGATAGCACACAAGGTGTTCCTCCGGTATTCGGGAGTTGCATAATCTCATAGTCAAAGGAATATGTGTAAGTCATGAAGAAAGCAATAGCAATAAAACTTAACGATCATTATGCTAAGTTAACGGATGGGTCTTGTCCATCACATCATTCTCCTAATGATGTGATCCCGTCCATCAAATGACAACACATGTCTATGGTTAGGAAACTTAACCATCTTTGATTAACGAGCTAGTCAAGTAGAGGCATACTAGGGACACTTTGTTTTGTCTATGTATTCACACATGTATCAAGTTTCCGGTTAATACAATTCTAGCATGAATAATAAACATTTATCATGATATAAGGAAATATAAAATAACAAGTTTATTATTGCCTCTAGGGTATATTTCCTTCAAGGGCTTGATCCCTAGTATCCACTATGTCCTGAGATTGATGTTTCTATGACTTTGCTATGCTTAATGCTTGTCACTAGGGCCTGAGTGCCATGATTTCAGATCTGAACCGTTTATGTTTTCACCATTATATCTATATTCTATATCCGATCTTGCAAGCCATATGCACCTATTACGTGTTATGATCCGTAAACCCCAAGGTGACAGTAATTGGGATACTTTCCGGTGATGGGCGTAGTTTGAGGAGTTCATGTATTCACTATGTGTTAATGCTTTGTTCCGGTTCTCTACTAAAAGAAGGCCTTAATATCACTTAGTTTCCTTATGGACCCCGCTGCCACGGGAGGGTTGGACAAAAGATGTCATGCAAGTTCTTTTCCATAAGCACGTATCACTATTTATGGAATACATGCCTACATTATATTTATGAACTGGAGCTAGTTCTGTGTCGCCCTAGGTTGTGACTGTTATTTGATGAATATCATCCAACGAATTCAGTGATCTAATGCCTGCGAGTTTTTCTTGTCCAACTTCAACTAATTTTCTCAAGTTTGAAAATAATTAATGGGTACATCATAGAAGATGTCCAAGATAATATATTTGTATGTGAAAGTTCTTCTCTTGCTCATACTAATCATTCATGAATTGCTTATATGACCAATATTGTGATTGTCAAGCTTCAATAGATTTCACTTTCTAAACCCAATGTGAAACTACTACTAAGCATGACATGAACATATAATTTCATCTTGATGATATTCAATTCATTCAATAATTTACTGATAGGATATAAGTGAAACACAAGCGTAAATGGCAAGATACTCCAAAAAGATATAAGTGAAGGTCAAGCGAGTAGTTAAGTAAATGGGTAACTATTTGAAGACTCTCTCATTTAAAAAACTTTCAGATCTAAGTATTTTATTAAAAAAGCAAGCAAAACAAAAATAAAATAACACTCCAAGAATAGCACAACTCATGTGAAGAAGCAAAAACTTAAGCTCAACCGATACTAACCGATAATTGTTGAAGAAGAAAGGTGCTGCCTAGAACTAATGAGCCATACAACCAGAAGGACTCGCGACATGCAATACAACCTCACGTGCTACCTAGAACTAATGAGCACCACATGTGTATATGATCGGTCGTTCATAAAAGATAAAAGTTGTAAATCTGAATAGAGTTCACAAAAATTGATAATAAATCACAAATTTAGAAAAGTTCATGAAATTTGTACAAAGTTCACGAAGTTTAAATAATCATGAATTTGAAAAATAAATCAGGGGCTAATAGTTCGTGCATCTGAAAAAGTTCAAAATTGGATAAAAATCATGAATTAAAAAGGGAAATGATTAGCTTCAACCGACTGATGTTTTATCGTCCATCCGCCTCCTCACGCACGCGACATGTGTCCGTGTGGGACCAGCTCATTCTTATTCTCACGCCAGCGACCACGCCTCCCATTCCCGAAGCTTCTTGCTGGAATCGTTTTCCCTTTCGTCTACCCCGTTTTCTCCCATCTCCCCCAATCTCTCTCCTGTGAGCCTGTGCTGCTCCTCCCTCTCTCATCTCCCCTCCCCTCCTTACTGTGGGGTTGCATCGGTTACACGGGACAAGTCTGGCAAGATTCATATTGACGGTGGCCGCTGCCTCACGCACGGGACATGCCTCGTCGGCTAGATCCATGGCATGCCTACTTCAAGGTTCCGGAGTTGTAGTCTAGGCCCAAATGGTACATGTGCGTGTCGCTCACCATCGAGGTTTGGATGAAATTCATGACATGATACTACAAGTGCTTCAGGCAGAATTTTTGCAACAAAGGTCTTGTTGCAGAAATACAGAGAAGAGGTCGTACATGTTGTTCTAATTTTTGCTACAATGGTCTTGGTGCAGGAATACAAAGAAATTTTTCAGGCAACAATGGTCTTGTTGCAGAAATGCAGAGCTAAGATCAGAGATGTTGCAATTTTTGCAACAAGGATCTTGTTGCAGGAATCTAGAAGAGGCGGGAGATGTTTTTGCAATTTTTGCAACAACGGTCTTGTTGCAGGAATTTAGAGAAGAGGCCAGAGATGCTTTTGCAATAATGATTCTGTTGCAATGAAGTTTTGCAACAACTTCTTTTTGCAGAAAATAAAGAGAAATAATCGGATGACTCGTGGCATACAATCAGACGGCTCATGACCCGACTGATTTTTTAAAAAGATCAGTTGGCGGACGCGTAGTAGACCCCAAAAAAAACATGGGCTAAAAATTCATGAATTTTAAAAGAACCACATATTTGAAAAAAGTTAATTATTTTAAAAATTGTTTACAAAAAATGAAAAGTAATGCCAAAAAATAAGAAAAGGGAAAAACTAAAAAAGAAAAAGAAAGAAGGAAATCGAAGAAAAAACGGAACAGGAACCGAGAAAACCCCAACTAGAAAACATAAAAAAAACATAAGTATATGGGACGGCCCGCTACAAAACCTAGGGTACTGGGAAGGTGGGGTTGCACCCCATACAAAAACACCCTTAACTGGTGCTTAATGCGTTGAATAGGGATTTGTGCACTGGGCTTGCGCATAGAGGGTTGAGGGGTCGCTATTGGTGAACTTCCCACACCTTACACGGGGAATAGGATCCATATATATAACACCCTTTCGCTTCAAATTGTCGACATGCCGCACATGTGGTTACCCAGATCATTATCGACAAGTGTTGAGTGATTGTTGCCTGATTTTTTTACTAGTTTTGAATTTGTTGTTTATGCCGAAAAAAAGAAACATCAATATTTATTTTCTTAAAACAATAAGCACTTCAAAAAATTTTGAGAACAAATTTTGAAAACAAAGTAGATTTTTTTAAATGCAAACATGTATTGAAATGTATGTGAGCATTTTTTGAAAAAAGCTCGCGTTTTACATAAAATTTGTGGACGTTTACTTTGGAAGTATGAAATTTTGTTTGAAATATTTCAAGAATTTTTAAAAGGTAAATTTTTTTGGAAATTGTAAAAAATGTAACACCACCATTTCTAAAATTCCATTTTTAACATTTATTGTAATTATTTTTAACATGGATTTTTTTTTATATTCAGAACATTCTAAATTTTAACTTTCAAGTAAATTCTTAAAATTTTCAAACATTTAAATAAACGAAAAATAAAACAGGGGAACCAGACAATGAAAAATAAAAAGAAAAAAAACTGGTAAATAAAACAACAAGAAAAGGAAAAAATGGACTGAAACCTTCTAAAATGTTCGCAAAACCGGATTCCTTCTGTATGTCTAATTGGGTCAGGTTTTTTTATTTATATATGTCGTGAAATTGTCACGGCAGATGTTCTAGTGTGAGGACTTAGTCGTGAGGCCAACGCATCTATGTGGTAGCTTGAGAGGGGTTGAGCGGAATCGAGAGACGCAACACAAGGCAAGGATTTAGACAGCTTCGGGCCCCGGGAAACATCGTCCGGTAACAACCCTACATGCTGTTTGTGGCTAGGTCTCATTATCATCACGAGGGAGTCGACGTAAACCGGCTCTCCTCGTTATGTCTAGCCCTAGAGATTGTTTTTCTCCCCCCTCTTGTGGTGCCCTGCCCCTCCTTATATATGTTGGAGGGGCGGGTTACATGTGGAGTCCTATTAGGATTAGGACTAGCCTACCTTCTAATACAAATCGGATACAAGTCCGGGTCTTAACTCCTTGTAAGGTAAATATTCTTCACGCCTTTCCTCTTAAACCGGCCCACCATTAATATAAACCGGCCTTCTGGGCCTTGGGCCTTGTCATCCGTCCACCGCCCGCCGGGTTACCAGTGAGTCATAATGTTCAGGCAGGTGGCTTGTAAACCGTCTGGTTAGGGCGGGTCGCCACTGAACCGCCAAGTGTCAACCGGGTCTCAAGTAAACCGCCAAGCCCAGCCGGGTCATATTTCCGGCCGGTTCATACCGCGGGATATATCCCTGACATTAGCCCCCAGTTTAATTTGGATTTATCCATGTTAAACTGATCCTGTAAAACAAACACAAGAACAAAATTGACAGGCTGTGCTCCGGGTTAAAAATTCTTGAAAACCGGCACCTGATCATCCTTAAATCCTTGTCATTTCCTCCTTCTAGAAAATCCGGGTTAGTAGACCAACTTCATAATCAATTTGTTTGTAGGAAAAATGTTGTAAATAAAGAATCCATTTGACTCGGCCTTTAATGCTCTGACTTGACAAAAATATTGGTCTTCAAATATTCAACTGATATTCTGCCGGCTTGAAAATATAAAACTTGCCGATCTATGATTTCCAAAATCGCCGGGTTATAAAAACTGGTAATTCCGGGTCATGATTATTTCTAACGCCGGTTCATGATTATTGCCAACGCCGGTTCATGATTATTGATGACGCCGGATTATGATTGTTGCAGCCACCGGGTCATAATGATTGGTGATGCCGGGTCAATCTGGTTTGCTCAAAACTGAAAATTGGAAGATATTTCTTCCTTATGATAATCATGTAGATTTGAGCAGTGATGTGTAGCCCCCAAGGGTCGGGTCATTATGCAATAATGAGCTGGGACTTGATATATACTTTAATGAAAATAACATCATATGATGTAACTCCCATCATGGGGCTTGAACTCACGTCCACAAGGTTAAGAGCTTTGTGCTTTACCAACTGAGGAGTGGAGCCTTCAATATAATGGATTAAAACTTGTGTACCTTGAATTATTGACAGGAGCAATTGGTAGCCCCCAAGGGCCGGCTCATATAATTTGATGAGTCGGGTCTTTAATAAGGTGATGAAAAAATGACTTTGCATTAGTCCTCAAGTGTCATGGTGCATGCTTGCAGCGACATGAGACTTGCATATTTGATGCAATCTCAACTTGAATAATGTAGCCCCCAAGTGCCGAGTCGTAAGCCTGCAGCGACTCGGGACTATTTCTTTCATTGTAAAATAAATCATATCCATTGATAAAATAATAGCCATTGCGCTAAAGCGACTTTGAAAACTTCAATCATAATACTGGTTATTAATAACCATAAAAATCCAGCCATGTTGGCTATTAAAAATTTGAATAATATAATCCAGTTTGGAAAACCGGTTCCTGTGATATTGAATCGTACTGCCGGTTTAGGATACCTGTGCAATCAGGGTGATAACCCAATCTTGAGTACTGATAACTCCTCCCATATTTTGCCGGTTTATGATAAAACCGTACCGGGTTGTAATAAACACCGGATTATCCATATATAACACTAGCGACTTGTAGTCGAAACCGGACCGGGTCAATAAGCGCCGGATTATAACTGATCATGTACTGACAACTTGTAGTTGAAAGCCAAGCCGGGTCAATAAACGCCGGTTTATCATAAAATATTATAAACCTTATCAAAAGAGAAAAACTTTGACAAACCAAAGCATAAAAAGAACATGCGAGGCTTTCATGGGCTGCCAGGCCCAAAATCGAGGCTTTTCATGGGCTGCCAGGCCACTGAGTTAAACCATTTGACTTGTCAAACGTTTGGCGGGTCATACCAGGTTTACCTGGACGGAGTGGCTTACTTAAAGAAGGCAGGATAACCCGGGGTTTTAGGTGAATACACCTGGCTTCCAAGCCTGGCTTGATAGCCTATTACAAGGGTTAAAACTCTTTGTTGCTGTGCAACAAAAGAGCCCCCAGGTAACATTTTGAGATGTGCTCAGTCGGTGCCTATATTTGAGTTGTGCTGTGCAACATACTCTCTTTGGCCCCTCATGATAATATTGGCTTGATAGCCGGATTACCGAAGTAACCAGAGCTGTGCTCTTATGATAATATTGGCTTGATAGCCGGATCAATGGGTAATCAGAACTCCGCTTTATAAACAGAAACCTCCAAGTGATATATTTCTGAGCTGTGCTCGCCGGGTGCCTATGTTTGAGTTGTGCTGGGCAACAAACTCTCTTTGGTCCCTTTAATTTTTCCTGAGAACTCGAACTTGCGAGAGATTATTCTTTTGAACAGGAATTCTTAAACCGGATATTGAGAGCTTCAAAGCTTTGTGGGAGACAGCTTTCCCTTGAACCGGATTTTAAACCAGAATCCTTTTTAAGCCGGCAATTTTCTGACAGCTGGTTTAGGGTCCTGCATTAGATAACTTTGCAAGCCGGAGTAATTGCTCTTAAAGAAAGTAATATATAATAAAAATATACTGTATGAATTTCACCTGATATGTTAGGCCAGTATTTATCCGCCACGAAGTTTATGTTCAGTTGACCATCATGGTGAAGCGGCGCGGTAAACTGTGCGAACGGGCAAGTGAGCCGCATTGTGTTGATATACGCCGAACCGCGGAGGCGGACGGAAAAAACAACCGCAACATTAAAGGCAGTATGGACGCGGGCGAGTCACTACCGCTCTTGCAGTGACCAAATGTCCTGATGTATTTGGACCTTATGATCCTCATCGGTGTCCGTTAGCCAACCCGGCACGTCGAATAGGCCGGACCGCAGGGCAGACAGTAAAACGACCGCAACATCAGAGGCAGCACAGACACATGAGTCGGCCACGGCGTTGTAAACCGCGCGAGCGGGAGAATCGGCCGCGGGGGCGGACAATAAGTCAATCGCATGTGTTGATGTAGCAAGGGTGGCAACCTGCGCAAGATGAGCGCTAGCGCAAAAATAATATTTGCTCACGCCCCTTTTGCAACACCTTTTTATAAAGAATAATGGCCCTGCGAAAAAATATCATAGACCAAGTAATTGTTCTTAAAAGAAAAATGTATCAATGAAAATATACCGGATTAATTTCACCTGATACGTTTTGCCAGAAATTATCCGCAGCAGAATTTGATGATTACTGTGGTGAAACTGAAGTCAACTGCAGGCAAGTCGTAGATGCTCGCAATTCTTGGTGTGTATACACCGATCAATATTAAATCCATCCTGGGCGCGGCTAGCATCTTCTCTGATAGTAGTCATGTACGTGATCGTTCCATCAAAAAACTGCCAATGCACATATCCTGACATTATAGTTGACCTTTTGACTTGATCTTCCAGGTGAATACTTGATGCCTTATTGCCAGATGCACATGTTGTCAACTCATCCATGGGGAGTAGCTCCCTGGTGACTTTGGCAAATGTATAAACCCTGGCGGCTCAGTAACTCATATTCTCCTTTTGGTGTTTTTATACGAACAGTAACACAGACACATGTACGTACTAGAAGTAGAACTAGTACTCATGTGGAACGGCGCGACTGCGGCAGTTTAACAGATGCTTTATGGAGCCGCCCAGGATTTGGTCTTTGCAAAACTCACGAATGTTGACACGGATGGATATGACGCGATGCATAACTGCTGCAACTGCTCACGGCAAGGGCGTCTTTGCGACAGAGAGTCGCCATCGTAGCCAGCCGCGACGCGCGAGACAAGACAACGGGCAGCTGGCCTATAAGAAAGCTGGTACGCAGCCCGGGCAGAGACGAGGCGATCAGAAGCCGGAGCGAAGCACGGTGAGCCAGTAGCGGGGGTCGTACGCGGGTCGTATCTGGACACGGTGGCGGTGACTTGGCCGGGGCGACTCGGAGTCCGCCCGTAGGGGGCAGCGAGAGCTGACTCAGAGGCAAGGACCGCAGCGGCAGCTCTGGAGGAAAACGAGGCCGCAGTCGGCTCAGCGAGGTCGCAATTGCGGCGACTCATAGAGGCGGGTCAAAGCACCTATAGCAGGGCCGGCTCGGGGTACAGCCGTGGTGTCAGCAGCTCGGCGCGAGGCGGCTGTAGCGTGGTAGCTCGGTTCGGAGTGACATAGAGGCGCGCCGGCGACTTGACGGAGACCAGCAAACTCGCCCGCGGAATCGCGCGGGGACATGCCGCAGCAGCAGGTTGATGTGAGGCGGCCTGGAGAATTGGAGATAACGCGAGACGGAAGCGGCTCCAGGCGATGCCGCCGCGGCGGTTTGATGCGTCGGCAGAGGCCGCAACTGCGGAACGGCGCGGAGGTGACCGGCGGCTCAGCACGGCACGATGAGGCGGCGGCAGCCGCGTAGGTGACGACGGCGGCCGGAGGTGGGGCCGCGTAGGTGACGACGGGATGGCGGCTCAAGATCGATCATGGTGGAGTCCAAGTCCAAATCCCTGTCCACATCCTCTTCTCGGTCGCTGTCGGTTTGACTCTCCGTGTCTTCCCGGTCGTGGCCTCCTCCCGTTTGTTTTTGGCCTTTGTTTTTTCGGTGAAACTTGATCTCGTAGACAACAAAAAACGACAGACAGAACTCAGCGGATCCAGCCGTAACCTCGGAGCGTTTTGACCACACACATAAAGCAGATTAACTTCTTGTCGATCTCGGACTTGGCGTAGGGGCGGTTTCGACGGATCTCATCACGTCTGGCAGCTCAACGATGGAACCCTAGCTTCTCTTGAACTTGATCTTTTTAAACTTTGTTCCGATGGCTCGTTGACGATATAAATCTTCACAGCGAACGCGTAAAATCTGTTGTTGACGTGGAACTTTCAGCGCCGGTTCTTCATTATCCTGATGATTGCGAGCTTCTCGAACCCGAGAAAAAAAATCCCTTCAAGAACTCAACACCACCGTGCGCGAGCCCCACGATGGGCGCCAACTGTCGTGGAATTGTCACGGCAAATGTCCTAGTGTGAGGACTTAGTTGTGTGGCCAACGCATCTATGTGGTAGCTTGAGAGGGGTTGAGCGGAATCGAGAGACGCAACACAAGACAAGGATTTAGACAGCTTCGGGCCCCGGGAAACATCGTCCGGTAACAACCCTACATGTTGTTTGTGGCTAGGTCTCATTATCATCATGAGGGAGTCGCCGTAAACCGGCTCTCCTCGTATGTCTAGCCCTAGAGATTGTTTTTCTCCCCCCTCTTGGGGTGCCCTGCCCCTCCTTATATATGTTGGAGGGGCGGGTTACATGTGGAGTCCTATTAGGATTAGTACTAGCCTACCTTCTAATACAAACCGGATACAAGTCCGGGTCTTAATTTCTTGTAAGGTAAATATTCTTCACGCCTTTCCTCTTAAACCGGCCCACCATTAATATAAACCGGCCTTCTGGGCCTTGGGCCTTGTCATCCGTCCACTGCCCGCCGGGTTACCAGTGTGTCATAATGTTCAGGCAGGTTGCTTGTAAACCGTCTGGTCAGGGCGGGTCGCCAGTGAACCGCCAAGTGTCAACCGGGTCTCAAGTAAACCGCCAAGCCCGGCCGGGTCATATTTCCGGCCGGTTCATACCACGGGGTATATCCCTGACAATATATGAAGCAAGGACTATTCAATATTTTATTATAAGCATAAGTTGTATTGGAATTCACTCCCACTTGGGCATTGCTCCGTGTGATTAAACAACACCTTGTCTGAGAGGGCGACAAATAGGATTAGCCATGGCCCATGGGTACTGTGTTGTCATTCTTTTTTCCTTCTCATCATCGACACCGATCAATACCCAGCCCCCCCCCCCCCCCCCCCCCCCACACACACACCGAGGAAGTGAACGAAACAGCCAGAAGCTGGGACTTCACAGAGAATTGGGAAAGTGAACATTGTCCAAAAAAAGTTGGTAATGAGTTCGTTGTCATTAACATGAAAATAATTTCATCTCAAAAATATAAAATAAAAATAATAATAACACTGCAAATGACAATCCTGAATGTGCGCCACCTTACGAAAATGCAACCAGATGGGTGCCAAGCGCCATTGAGGGCCGTCAAATCTGGAGTTTGATGGTGTGTCTGGTGCGCTGCCCTGGCCAAATTCTTTCAACAATAATGGCTTCACCGTTGGTAAGCTACTTTGTAAGTCTGACAACAAGCATATCAGCGATGGAGCCATGTCGAGTTAGGGTGAAGAGGAGATCCGTTAAATTTTTTTCCTGGTGTTTGCTGCGGTTGTGCTGGAGCAAGTAACGAGCGTTGGAGTCAAGCTCAAGAGTGTCGTCGGTCTTGACTGTAATTTTCTTTCTTGACGGTCCTTTGTGCAAAGGCTAGCTTTCAGATGTCTTTTTACGAGTTTTGTCGGGTCGATGTCTTCGTGGGGTAAATACTTTGATCATTTAATATTAATTAGACATGTACTACCATAAAAAAAACTAAATGGAACGCTTTTTTTTGGAAGTAGCAGAGAGTAGGGAAATACTACAAGTTTCTTTTTTAGAAATAGTACAAGCTGGACCTCGAGGACTGAACAACATTGGGCCTTTAGCCCATCGGTGGCATCATTGCCCCTCATCGCGCCGTCGGATGCCCAAATAAGCAGCTCCCCCTTTGCGAGCTGCAGTCCCTAATCGAAGCAGCAGCAGCGCTGCAACCGGCAATGGAAGCAATCAAGCGGATCCACTCCGAGCCGCAGTCCGCGATCGAAGCGGCTCCCTTTTTTAGTGGCAGTCTGGAATCAAAGCAGTCCTTTCCGGATTACAATCAGAGACAGCCCCCTTTCGAATTCAGTCTCCGAGTTTCCATTGGTGGCGGGGACCTAGCAGATATATAAATATATCTGGCCTGGCGGCACCGTGGCACCCGCCAATATCCTGAGGAGACCAAGTCGCGGCAACTCGTGAGCCTTCAGCTTGCCGAATTTCGGAGGAGACGAGCAAAATCCATCCGAATTCCGGCGATGTCGAGCTCTCTTCGACGGCCAGCGGCTGCCAGACCGATGGCCAAATCATCCGCCAAGGGCCTCAACAGCCATAACCGATGGTCCTCTCTAGCCAATCTGGTGAGTTACTAATTATCCTATATATCTTTCTTTTTTTTCTGTACTCTTGCAGATGAAAAAATAGGAGCATGGTAGAAAAAGTGTGGCCAAAATTGCTTTTCTGGTGTGGAAAATAGCACAATTGCGTATTTGCTCGTGAAAAAACAGGACTTTTTTTTTCTAAGTCGAGGCTGTATGTTAGAAATCACTCTAATTTCTCTTCCTTCCATGCCAGATACCGGAAGAAGAGGAAAGCTATTATCAAGATGACCGGCTCAGCAATTTGCCTGATGATGTGTTGCTAAATATCGTAGAGCGACTTGATATTGCGGATGCTGCAAGAACCAGCACCCTCTCCAGACGTTGGAAGCCGATCCCTTCTATGCTCCATGAAATTTCCATAAAGGTTGGTTCCGTCGACCCGGAGCACGACAGGACCTGCGATGAGGTGGTTCGGGCCAATGCAACCATCCTTGGGGCGACTAGGAGCCTTCTGGAAAACAGGATGGCAAATCTACACGCCATTCGGTGCATGAGATTCTTCTTGGGAGATGCATCCACTACAGTTGGCCAGACTGTCAGGAACACCATATCGACGAAGAAGGTTGGTTTGGCTGAGTTTGATATCTTGACAGAGAAGGTGACTAAAAGATGCACCCATGACGATATGGTCACTTACGGGAGGCAGCTCATGGCATTTGTTGATGCTTGTCCAGACACATTCTGTGGTCTCACGCGACTCAAGCTGGAGAATGTGATGCTAGGTGGATCAGACTTCCCTAAAATCTTCAGTATATGCAAGCGACTGGTGTTCCTCCGCTTGGACAACTGCAACATGGGGTTGATGTCCTTGCTAGAATTGCAACACCCGCAGCTCCGCGAACTCGAGATGGAAAATATTCAATTTGAGAGGGTTGATCTGAACTGTCTACCAGAGCTCACAACGCTGACTTTTTCTTGGTGGGCCTCTCCGCGTGATCCTTTGTCTTTTGGTTATGTCCCACTGCTCCAGACCGTGAGCATCGCTAATACCACTCTTTCATACCACAAGATGCTCAAGTTAAGTGAAGTCCTTGGCAATGCCGCCATAAGCAACCTGCACTTGAACTTTGAAAGTGAAAAGGTTAGTAAATTAGAGTATTGTTGATGATGCACATAATATTCCGTGGTCATGCCTTTATTTTGTGAGGTTCTAGTCTTCAATCTGGTTAATATCTTTTGCAGATTTGGGTTAAACCTGAAGGCCCGAAAGAATTGTCGCAGGTGTTCAACAAACTAAGGCTTGTGCATTTGGCTGACATTTCGGAAGACTGTGATCTGACTTGGACGATGTTCATTCTGCAAGGCGCACCTTCCCTTGAGGAGCTACGCATCACGGTAAAGTCTTCAATTTGTAACTAATCTCCAGAAAAAAGAAGAACTCAGTCCTGCTGCATGCTGAAGTTACAATTTGTATTGTCTCATCTAAAACTTGCAGCGCCGCATTAAAATGCTCGAGTAATTATGTAAATTTGTTTCTTACATTGTTGGATGCAAATGTGTTGCAGGTGTGGGATAGGTGCCTACTGTTGAGGGATAAGACCGAGAGGAAGTTGCAAAGGTACAGCGAGGAGAAGAAGGACGCAGGCACAGAGTGGGAAACGTCTGCATCAGATTTCAAGCATCACAATCTTTCGGTGCTCAGGATCATTGGGTTTCAATCAGAACACAAGTTTGTGGAATATGTCACTGCTGTCATGGAAGCAGCAGTGAATCTGAAGGACATATACCTGCTTGAGAAACCAATGTGTGACACGTGTACCCGCATGAAGATCAAGGACAGATACCCACGGACAACAAAGCGGAGGAACTTGATCAGGAGTTATTTCAACATGGATATGCACCCGCTTTTAAGGATTCACTTCCCGGTTCGAACAAAATAAAGCCATGGATGTGTTGGACCACAAGAGATTTGTGTTACGGTTCTGATGAGCACTTGCTATTATTTGTGTTTGCCTATGTTATCGTGTGTTTACATTTTGGCAAGGCTGCACATTGCTAAGAAACTAAAGTAGTCTTGCTACGGTTTCCATCTCACCCTATTAATTTATTTGCTCAAACTGCTTATTTGTTACTCCCTCCATTCGGAAATAAGTGGCGTGGTTTTGGTTCAAATCTAAACTAAAACCATGCCACTTATTTCCGAACAGAAGGAGTATTATTTGGCAGTGGTTTATAAATCGAGCCACCATATTAATCCACATCATTTGAATTTGAATTATTTAGACAAATAAATATAGAATCAACAGGTATGATAATGAGTTATTTATTTTACGTACACATATTCGTTTGCTATGTTTTGTGTTTGTCATGGACATCCATGCATTGGTTGTGTTTTTTTGTAAAATAAAAATTGTAGAATTCTAATTTGTTGTTTAGTTTTATTCGCAACTACCTTAGCACGTGGCAGAAAAAATTGGATTGGTAGAATTCTAATTTGCGAGTAAGATTAAATAATGCCAAAGTTATATCAATGGTATGAGTCCATACTTCTTACGGAGTTGGAAAATAATCCACAAATAGATTTGTATTAATATAGTTTTTTTCTACGAAACTGATCCAGATCTATTATCAAAGTTCACCGGAAGTACAAAGCATCTCAAATATAATAAAACTTACATCAAGATTTCAAGATCACCGAACAATCACTACTGGCACCAGAACGAGCCGACGGCGCGTTGTTGTCGCCGCTCCCCTGTCGAAACCGACTTAACCTTGTCGATGACAGCCTGGAAGTCTTCGTGCGCGTGCCCCAAGGACCGGTCACTAGTAGGAAATGGGGCTTTTACCCCGATTTGTAAGGGCCTTTTGTCCCGGTTTTCGAACTGGGACTAAAGGGTCGTTACTAAAGCCCTAACCCTTTAGTCCCGGTTCTTACATGAACCGGGACAGAAGGTCCTCCACGTGACCGCTGCTGCCAGCCCAGGCAGGGGGGCCTTTGGTCCCGGTTGGTGCCACCATCCGGGACTAATAGGCAGGGCCTTTTGTCCCGGCTGGTGTCACCAACCAGGACCAATAGTCATCCACGCGTCAGCATTTCAGGGGCCGGGGTTTTTGTTTTTTTTGAAGGGGGGGGGGGGGTTGGGGGGGTTTTGGGGGGGTTAATTTAGGTGTTTCATATATTGTGTTAGCTAGCTAATTAATAGAGAGAAGTGTCCTCTCTTATCTCCGTGCTTGGTCGACGCTACCTACTATATACATATGGAGAGGACTAGACACGCTCTAGCTAGTAATCAAATGAAGGAAACAGAAGATCGTCATGAACATATGCATACAGAGAGAAGTGATATCGACCACCTCTCCTTCTCCGAGAGATTGGTCGAACAACAAGTTCTCGTATATCTATCCGACACTACCGGCTACATATATACAATAATTATCTCTTACAATACAATCTCCTAATTAAATTGTAAGAACACAGGGTCCACATAGTATTCTCCGTTTTCAGCGATCACGTGGTCAAGGAAGAATGCCGCCAATTCCTCTTGAATTCCTCGCATACGATCTGGTGCTAGGAGTTCATCCCGCTTCCGAAACATCTAATTTGAAGAAGGGGGTCAATACATATATATATGAATAAATGAAACTCAACAGAAATGATGGTAATAAAATAAAATTGTGAATATTATTGCTTACGCACTTCATATTGTTCGTCAGAGTAGCCCCGCTCACAGGTCGTGTAGCGGATGGACTCGCAAACGTAGTATCCACAGTAATTATTCCCGGCTTCCTGCCACAACCACTTTACAAAAAATAGAGGTCAATCAAACTGATAAGCAAGCATGCTAAATGGTATTGATGAAACTAGCGCTTGAATCACTAGGAGATGCGCGGAACATGCTACTATAGTACTTACTTTCGGGTGTTTAAATTACTTGATATCAGGAAATGAACAAAGTTGCTGATATGGTGGATAATGATCGATTTAACTTACTTCTCGAGCATTTGAGTCATGTTCGCATAGTCCTGGGGATCTTTTCGTCTCGAGTCTAAGACGGTTACTACTCCCTGCTCAAGCTTAATCTCTAGGAGAATATAGTGGAAGCTGCGCATGCATGCATAAGTCATCAATTACATTACCATAACCTGGACTAATAAGGGAAACCGAATATGCAGAAGACAGTAACACTCACTTGAAGTTGTAAGTAAAGAGTATTATATCTTTGTTTTGATTTACTACCAACGATCGTAGCAAGTTGGCCTCGGCTTCTTTGGGATGTTTTTCAACCGTATATGCATCTATGAGATTTGTGTTAATGAACCCAATATCACCGATTTGTCTTTTCTTCAATTCGGCGATCTTCAATCTGCATAATATAGTGAGGATAATTATAAAAACATGCAATGAAAGAGCTGACCTATATAGAGAGACTTAATGACAGAAGAAGTACTACTTACAGACAGTAGCAAGTGATCGTTGTTTTATCGAGGGCCTTTTGATTGTAAAACTGGAAGAAATCCTCAAATGGAACATTCAGCAGTTCAATTCCAACGAGGTCATGCTCCGGTTTAACTCTCAGCGTCAAAGTATTCATCCCATCAGACTCTCTGCAGGTTTTCATGTACCAATCATGTAATCTTCGCATCATCGTTGTTAGAGATCTTTCATATTTGACGAGAGGCTTCCCGTAATGGTATTTGTGTTCGTCCACCTCCATGATTTCATAATGTACATCGTCGGGCAGGTAATCTCCAAGATTGCTATAACCGGCCACCATCCTCGGATCATTAGCGACGATGTCTTTTGACACCTTGAGCGGGGGGCACGATTGGTTCGCTTGTTCGCCGAGCTGGGCAATTTTTTCCCCAGCTCGTCGTTCTTTTAACCTTTGATCACTGACAGTACTTCCCGACCGCTCCGCTTCGGCATATGTCTTTGCAAGAATGCGCTCATAGTTGCCTCTCGGCGGAGACTTTGGTGGTTTTGTCAGGGCAGCCAGAGTGCGCTTTGCTTTCACCGGATCTACCTCCTCCTCCGGAGGTGGATGTTTCTTTGCTTTCTCCCCTTCAAAGAAGTTTGCCACTTCGGCTCGCACGATCTTCCTGGTTTGCTCCTCGGTCCTCTCGTATGGTAACTTCTCTAGAGTCTTCAGAGAAGGACTGAATCTGTATTGCCTCCCGCCTCTGGCAGCTGTACTGCTAGACGCCGGCAGAGTAGACGGAGTGGCCGCGGCTGTCTTCTTTCGTTTCTTACGAGGCGGAGGAGAAGGACTACGACGCGCCGGAGCAGCCGGAGCGTCGGCGGGTTTATTCCACCCTTGCTGACGAGGCAGAGGAGGAGGAGGCTGGCTGCTCTGGCGCGCCGGCGCAGGCGGAGAAGGAGGCGGAGTGCCGCCACGCGCCGGAGAAGGAGGCTGACTGCCCTGATCAGTCGCCGGAGGAGGAGGCGGAGGAGGAGGCGGAGTGCCCTTACTCGCCGGAGCCATCCAGTTCGGAAGGTTTATGAGCTCCTTCGGCCATAGGCATGGAGTCTTCAGAGCAGAACCCATCCGAGTCTCCCCTTCACCGGTAAGGTGGTCAAGCTGGAGGTCCTCAAATCCCTCCGTTATTTCATCCACCATCACCCTAGCATATCCTTCTAGAATCGGCCGGCAGTGGTAGGTTGCGGCGGGTTCAAGAGGTAAAACAGAGCCAACAGCCGCCTTGACTTTGAAGTTCTGCCATTGCGCCATAAGGTGGCAATGTTGAGACTCCGTGATAGCATCCACGGGGTAGCTAGCAGGAGCCGTCAAGACATGCTCTGGCTGAAGCAGCCCGGTGGAAGCCACGCTGCTTCTCCGCTGAGATGGCGGTGTAGCTTCGGGGGTAGTTTCGGCATGTCGATTGCCGTCTCGTTCCTCTAGCGCTTGAACCCTTTCGTGCAGCTTCTGAATTTGGATCTGCTCCACTTTTTTCCTCCTCTCCTGGCTTTTGTAACCGCCCGCGTCCGGAAAACCAGCCTTCCACGGAACGGAGCCTGGCGTGCCGTGTGTCCGTCCAGGGTGCTCAGGATTCCCGAGGGCCATTGTGAGCTCGTCTTTCTCTCTGTCTGGAACGAACGTCCCTTCCTGCGCTGCATCGATATATTGCTGAATCTTCTTGACTGGTATTCTCAAAAGCTCGTTCGTCCAAACGCACCTCCCTGATACAGGGTCCAAGGTTCCGCCAGCCCCGAAGAACCAAGTCCGGCAACGGTCTGTCCAGTTCATTGTCTGTGGATCGATCCCTTTTTCAAGCAGATCATTCTCAGCCTTGGCCCACTTAGGCCGGGCTTTGAGGTAGCCACCTGACCCCGTGCGATGGTGAAGCTTCTTCTTCGCAGCATTCTTCTTGTTTGTCGCTGACATCTTCTTACTCTTTTCTGATGTCTTGTTGGCCACAAATGCGGGCCAGTGATCTCTGATCTTCTCATACCGACCGATGAATTCTGGTGTCTCTTCTTTGTGGACAAACGTTTTCAGCTCATTCTTCCACCTCCTGAATAGGTCTGCCATCTTCTTAAGAGCATGAGACTTGATTAATTGCTCTTTAACTGGCTTCTCCGGATCCTCCTCTGGCGGTAGGGTGAAATTTGCCTTCAGCTCAGTCTAAAGATCATCTTTCTGCATATCATTGACATAAGACACCTCAGGGTCTTCCTTCTTAGGCTTATACCATTGGTGGATGCTGATCGGGATCTTGTCTCTAACTAGAACCCCGCACTGAGCAGCAAATGCATCCTTTGTCCGGATGGGTTCAATCGGTTGGCCGTCGCGCGCGATTGCTGTGATCTCAAACCTTTCATCCAAGCGCAACTTTCTCTTCGGGCCTCGTCTCTTTACCGAAGTTGTGCTCGATCCGGAGGGCTAGAAAAAATAAGAAAGACAAGTGTTAATATATGTGTACATACCAAAACAATGAATGCATCAATTAGCTAGTCAGCACAGGCTTAACTAATATATTTACCTGGCCGGACTCTGTTCGGTCACCGGAGCCGTCACCACGGGCTCCTTCTTGCACCAGCATTGGGTCACTGGAGCCATCATAATCATGTCTTCCCTCCTCCACTCTTCGATCACCGTAGCCTGCTTCTTCACCCTATTCTTTCAGACCATCATTGTCATTAAGATACGACAAGATATCACCTCCGGCTAAGATTATGTCCCCCAACACCTCTTCTGCTTGCTCGTCTCGTCCGTGCTCCATTGTTTCTGCAAATATTACAACATGGCAATTATTACACAAACATGACAGCAGGTGGATATATTAGTGCAAACGTAGACCTAGCTTATTCCGGGTTTGGGGTGGCCTCGGCAACGCTTCAACGGTAAGGGCGCGGCGGGAGGGGGTAGGAGACCGACATCGTTTTTTCTAGGGTTTGGGTGTCCTCGAGAGTTTTGGTCGAGCGAGAGGGCCGGGGAGTGCTCCCGTGGTATAAGTTATCACGGTCGAGAGGGGGTATAAATATCGACCGTCCATCATGTCGAAGTTATCTGGGAGGGAGTTATATATATCGACAACGACGACATACATACATGGGAAAATAATGTTATCGGGGAGGGGGTATATCGACCCCCCCCACGTGTTGAAGTTATCGGGAGGGGGTTATATCGACAACGATGACATACGTACATGGGAAAATAATATTATCGGGGAGGGGGTATATCGACCCCCCTCGTGTTGAAGTTATCGGGAGAGGGGTATATCGACGACGACAGACCCGATAAAACATAAGAAAACGAAGAAGAAATAAAAAGAGGAGAAGAAGAAAAGGAATAGAGGAGAAGATCGAAGAAAAAAAGAAGAAAAAAAGAGGAGAAGAAGAAAGGAATAGAGGAGAGAAGAAGAAAAAATATAATTTTTTCTATTTTTTCTTCTTCTCTTCTATTCCTTTCTTCTTCTCCTCTTCTTTTTCTTCCTTTTTCCTCTTCTTATTTATTTCTCCTCTTCTTCCTCTCCTCTTCTTCTCCTTTCTTCCTATTTCATCATTATTCATATTTCATTGTTCATATTTCATCATGTTCATATTTCGAAAAAAGTAAAGGTTTTGCCTAATGCATTGTTCATATTTCATCATGTTCTATGAACAAAAAAACATCATATTTCATCCACATCCATGCATACATCATATATTTGATCATCTATGAAAAAAACATCATATTCTATAAAAAATCATTACATATATATATATATGAACAAAAACAATTATGATAACAAGCATATATATCATCATATATATAAAAAACAAGCATATATATATATGAAAAAACAAGAAAAAATGCTAGGGAGGGCGTCGGGGCAGGGGCACGGCTGACGGCGAGGGCGCAAGCAACGGCGACGGCGACGACGGGCACGGGCGACGGCGACGGCGGCGGGCGGCGGGCGTCGTCGGGGCAAACTGCAGATGAACTCTGAAAAATTTCCTAAGTGTTTGCTTATATAGCAAAGCCTTTAGTCCCGGTTCGTGGCACCAACCAGGACTAAAGGTAGGCATTAGTCCCGGTTGGTGCCACCAACCGGGACCAAAGCCCTCTTTTCAGCAGCGCAAAGGGCGGGAAGCGGCGCCTTTGGTCCCGGTTGGTGGAACCAACCGGGACTAAAGGGGGGGCATTGGTCCCGGTTGGTGCCACGAACCGGTACCAATGCACTCCTTTAGTCCCGGTTGGTGGCACCAACCGGGACCAAAGGCCTCTTGCTGCCCGCGTCGCGGCCAAAACTTTAGTCCCACCTCGCTAGTTGAGAGGGGCTCGGAGTGGTTTATAAGCCCTGCTGCGGCTGCTGTCTCGAACTCCTCTCTATAGCAGGCTTCTGGGCCTAACTTTGGCGCGCTGCCCGTTGAGCCCTCCAGCCCTTCTGGGCCTGTATTTGCAAACCCGAGGGTTGGAGGGCCCAGCGGGCAGCGCCACAACAATTTTTTTACTGTATTTAGTTTTTTTGTTTTCTTTTTTGCTTTATTTATTTTGTTTTCTTTCTACTTACAACAAAAAAACTTATTTTTTTATATTTTTTTCTAATTACTTATTTATTTTACTTTATGATAATTCTTTTTGCTATTAAAGTTTCTATCAAAAAAAGTTCTTTATGAAAATTCTTTTTGCTGTATTTAGTTTTTTTTTGTTTTCTTTTTTGCTTTATTTATTTTGTTTTGTTTCTACTTACAACAAAAAACTTATTTATTTTATTTTGTTTCCAATTAATTATTTATTTTACTTTATGATAATTCTTTTTGCTATTAAAGTTTCTATCAAAAAAAGTTCTTTATGAAAATTCTTTTTGCTTTTAATGATTTTGAACAGAAAATACTTCGATAATTTTAGTTGCATATATTTTATATGATTTTAGTTTCAATAATACTAGAGGTTTCTTATAATGTTTTGAACAGAAAATACTTTGTTAATTTTAGTTTCATAAATTTTATTAAAGTTTATTTTATTTTGTCGGAGCACAAGAAGTCCGGAGTTGTAATAAGTTATTAAAAATAAAAAAGAGGCGCAATGCTCGTTGATTTGCTTCAAGCCTTTCAGAATAGTGTAGACTGCACTGCACATAGCTCCATGCAGTCTACCTTATTCCTCAAGGCTTGAAGCTAAGCAACGTGAGCATTGCGCCTCTTCTTCATCGTCTCTGCACTCAGGGCTTATAAACCGCTCCTAGTGCCTCTCAGCTAGCGAGGTGGGACTAAACAACTGCTTAGTAAGAAACTCTAGTACCGGTTCGTGCCACGAACCGGTACTGAAGGTGCTCATGGGGCCACAGCCTCATTAGTACCGGTTCGTGGCACCAACCGGGACCAAAGGATGGAATTGGTCCCGGTTTGTGCCACCAACCGGGATCAATGGCCTTGCACAGCGGCGTGGTGGTGGGAGTTTACTCCCACCTCGCTAGCTGAGAGAGAGCCGCACCTGTTTATAAGGTGCGGTGCGCCTGAGTTGTCGAGCTCCTCTCTAAAGCAGGCTTACGGGCCTAACCTCTCTGTACATGCCTGTGGGCCTACTGGGCCTTCTGCGGGCCTGAATCCTGGCCCATGGATGGGTTTCTAATCGTATTCAGGCCGTGGTGGCCCAGTAGGTGGCATAATTTTTAATTTTTGGCCTGTTATTTTTCATGCATTTACTAATTATTTTGAGCTATAAGACCCTAAAATTGAAAAGCATTTCAAATGAACTCTGAAAAGGTTGAAAGTTGGCATGGTATCATCATTTCATCCACATAGCATGTGCAAGAAATTTGAGAGGGTTACGGCAAAAACTAGATGCACTTCGTGTACAAAACGGACAATGGTATCATACTCGTCTGTTACAAAGTTGGCATGGTATCATCATAATAGTTGCGGGAGAAAGTCTTCACTTTTTCTTCGCTTGTGTCATTTGCTTATTGCGCCGTAACCATGGATAATCTTCATCGTTTATCAGGATGCTTGGGTCAGCCTTGACTTTGAAGGGAGGAATTTCATGAAACTTTTCATAATCTTCAAACATGTCTGTCTTGCCCTCCACTCCCACAATGTCCCTTTTTCCTTAAAGAACTATGTGGCGCTTTGGCTCATCGTATGATGTATTCGCTTCCTTATCTTTTCTTTTTCTCGGTCTGGTAGACATGTCCTTCACATAGATAACCTGTGCCACATCATTGGCTAGGACGAACGGTTCGTCAGTGTACCCAAGATTGTTCAGATCCACTGTTGTCATTCCGTACTGTGGGTCTACCTGTACCCCGCCTCCTGACAGATTGACCCATTTGCACTTAAACAAAGGGACCTTAAAATCATGTCCGTAGTCAAGTTCCCATATGTCCATTATGTAACCATAATATGTGTCCTTTCCCCTCTCGGTTGCTGCATCAAAGCGGACACCGCTGTTTTGGTTGGTGTTCTTTTGATCTTGGGCGATCGTGTAAAATGTATTCTCATTTATCTCGTATCCTTTGTAAATCAATACAGTCGAAGATGGTCCCCTGGACAACGAGTACAACTCATCACAAACAGTGGTGTCACCTCTGAGACGTGTTTCCAACCAACTGCTGAAAGTCCTGATGTGTTCACATGTAATCCATATGTCACACTGCTCCGGGTGTTTGGAGCGCAGACTGTTCTTGTGTTCATCGACATACGGGGTCACCAAGGTAGAGTTCTGTAGAACTGTGTAGTGTGCTTGAGACCAAGAATATCCGTCCGTGCATATTATTGAGTCCCCTCCAAGCGTGCCTTTTCCAGTCAGTCTCCCCTCATACCGCGATTTAGGGAGACCTATCTTCTTAAGGCCAGGAATGAAGTCAACACAAAACCCAATGACATCCTCTGTTTGATGGCCCATGGAGATGCTTCCTTCTGGCCTAGCGCGGTTACGGACATGTTTCTTTAGGACTCCCATGAACCTCTCAAAGGGGAACATATTGTGTAGAAATACGGGCCCCAGAATGACAATCTCGTCGACTAGATGAACTAGGACGTGCGTCATGATATTGAAGAAGGATGGTGGGAACACCAGCTCGAAACTGACAAGACATTGCGCCACATCACTCCTTAGCCTTGGTATGATTTCTGGATCGATCACCTTCTGAGAGATTGCATTGAGGAATGCACATAGCTTCACAATGGCTAATCGGACGTTTTCCGGTAGAAGCCCCCTCAATGCTACCGGAAGCAGTTGCGTCATAATCACATGGCAGTCATGAGACTTTAGGTTCTGGAACTTTTTCTCTGGCATATTTATTATTCTCTTTATATTCGACGAGAAGCCAGTCGGGACCTTCATACTGAGCAGGCATTCAAAGAAGATTTCTTTCTCTTCTTTCGTAAGAGCGTAGCTGGCAGGACCTTCATACTGCTTCGGAGGCATGCTGTCTTTTTCGTGCAAACGTTGCAGGTCCTCCCGTGCCTCAGGTGTATCTTTTGTCTTCCCATACACGCCCAAGAAGCCTAGCAGGTTCACGCAAAGGTTCTTCGTCACGTGCATCACGTTGATTGAAGAGCGGACCTCTAGCTCTTTCGAGTAGTGTAGGTCCCAAAATATAGATTTCTTCTTCCACATGGGTGCGTGTCCCTCAGCGTCATTCGGAACAGCTAGTCCGCCGGGACCCTTTCCAAAGATTACGTGTAAATCATTGACCATAGCAAGTACGTGATCACCGGTACGCATGGCGGGCTTCTTCCGGTGATCTACCTCGCCTTTGAAATGCTTGCCTTTCTTTCGACATTGATGGTTGGTCGGAAGAAATCGACGATGGCCCAGGTACACATTCTTCCTGCATTTGTCCAGGTATATACTTTCAGTGTCATCTAAACAGTGCATGCATGCGTGGTATCCCTTGTTTGTCTGTCCTGAAAGGTTACTGAGAGCGGGCCAATCATTGATGGTTACAAACAGCAACGTGTGTAGGTTAAATTCCTCCTATTTGTGCTCATCCCACGTACGTACACTGTTTCCATTCCACAGCTGTAAAAGTTCTTCAACTAATGGCCTTAGGTACACCTCAATGTCGTTGCCGGGTTGCTTAGGGCCTTGGATGAGAACTGGCATCATAATGAACTTCCGCTTCATGCACATCCAAGGAGGAATATTATACATACATAGAGTCACGGGCCAGGTGTTGTGATTGCTGCTCTGCTCCCCGAAAGGATTAATGCCATCCGCGCTTAAACCAAACCATACGTTCCTTGGGTCAGCTTCAAACTCAGCCCAGTACTTTCTCTTGATTTTTTCCACTGCGACCCGTCAGCGGGTGCTCTCAACTTCCCGTCTTTCTTACGGTCCTCACTGTGCCATCGCATCAACTTGGCATGCTCTTCATTTCGGAACAGACGTTTCAACCGTGGTATTATAGGAGCATACCACATCACCTTCACAGGAACCCTCTTCCTGGGGGGCTCACCGTCAACATCACCAGGGTCATCTCGTCTGATCTTATACCGCAATGCACCGCATACCGGGCATGCATTCAGGTCCTTGTACGCACCGCGGTAGAGGATGCAGTCATTAGGGCATGCATGTATCTTCTGCACCTCCAATCCTAGAGGGCATACGACCTTCTTTGCTGCGTATGTACTGTCGGGCAATCCGTTATCCTTTGGAAGCTTCTTCTTCAATATTTTCAATAGCTTCTCAAATCCTTTGTCAGGCACAGCATCTCTGCCTTCCACTGCAGCAATTCCAGTACGGTACCGAGCTTTGTGTTGCCATCTTCGCAATTGGGGTACAACCCTTTTTTGTGATCCTCTAACATGCGATCGAACTTCAGCTTCTCCTTTTGACTTTCGCATTGCGTCCTTGCATCGACAATGACCCGGCGGAGATCATCATCATCGGGCACTGGTTCCTCTTGATCCTCAGCAGCTTCCCCCCTAGCAGCATCATTGGGCACATCGTCTGGTTCCTCTTGATCTTCAGCAGCTTCCCCCGTTGCAGCATCACCGTATTCAGGGGGCACATAGTTGTCATCGTCCTCTTCTTCTTCGTCGTCTTCCATCATAACCCCTATTTCTCCGTGCCTCGTCCAAACATTATAGTGTGGCATGAAACCCTTGTAAAGCAGGTGGGTGTGAAGGATTTTCCGGTCAGAGTAAGACTTCGTATTCCCACATATAGGGCATGGACAACACATAAAACCATTCTGCTTGTTTGCCTCAGCCACTTCGAGAAAATCATGCACGCCCTTAATGTACTCGGAGGTGTGTCTGTCACCGTACATCCATTGTCGGTTCATCTGCGTGCATTATATATAATTAAGTGTGTCAAAAACCATTACAAAACATCATGAATAGATAATTAAGTGACCAAATTAATAGAAGTTCATCATCACATTAAAACCAAAGTACATACATAGTTCTCATCTAACAACATATATATAGCACTCCAGAGCATCTAATTAATTAAACCATACATTGAAACTATGTAAAACATTTCAATGTGAAAACAAATGCGATCATAATCGCAACCAAGGTAACAATTGATCCAACGGCATAATGATACCAAGCCTCGGTATCAATGGCATATTTTCCAATCTTTCTAATCTTCAAGCGCATTGTATCCATCTTGATCTTGTGATCATCGACGACATCCGCAACATGCAACTCCAATATCTGAAGGAAATATGCCCTAGAGGCAATAATAAAGTATTATTTATTTCCTTATATCATGATAAATGTTTATTATTCATGCTAGAATTGTATTAACCGGAAACATAATACATGTGTGAATACATAGACAAACAGAGTGTCACTAGTATGCCTCTACTTGACTAGCTCGTTAATCAAAGATGGTTATGTTTCCTAGCCATAGACATGAGTTATCATTTGATTAACGGGATCACCTCATTAGGAGAATGACGTGATTGACTTGACCCATTCCGTTAGCTTAGCACTCGATCGTTTAGTATGTTGCTATTGCTTTCTTCATGACTTATACATGTTCCTATGACTATGAGATTATGCAACTCCCGTTTACCGGAGGAACACTTTGTGTGCTACCAAACGTCACAACGTAACTGGGTGATTATAAAGGTGCTCTACAGGTGTCTCCGAAGGTACTTGTTGGGTTGGCGTATTTCGAGATTAGGATTTGTCACTCCGATTGTCGGAGAGGTATCTCTGGGCCCACTCGGTAATGCACATCACTATAAGCCTTGCAAGCATTGCAACTAATGAGCTAGTTGCGGGATAATGTATTACGGAACGAGTAAAGAGACTTGTCGGTAACGAGATTGAACTAGGTATTGAGATACCGACGATCGAATCTCGGGCAAGTAACATACCGATGACAAAGGGAACAACGTATGTTGTTGTGCGGTCTGACCGATAAAGATCTTCGTAGAATATGTGGGACCCAATATGAGCATCCAGGTTCCGCTATTGGTTATTGACCGGAGAGGTGTCTCGGTCATGTCTACATAGTTCTCGAACCCGTAGGGTCCACACGCTTAACGTTACGATGACAGTTATATTATGAGTTTATGTGTTTTGATGTACCGAAGGAGTTCGGAGTCCCGGATGAGATCGGGGACATGACGAGGAGTCTCGAAATGGCCGAGATGTAAAGATCGATATATTGGACGACTATATTCGGACTTCGGAAAGGTTCCGAGTGATTCGGGTATTTTTCGGAGTACCGGAGAGTTACGGGAATTCGTATTGGGCCTTAATGGGCCATACGGGAAAGGAGAGAAAGGCCTCAAAAGGTGGCCGCGCCCCTCCTCATGGTCTGGTCCGAATTGGACTTGGGAAGGGGGGCGCTCCCTTCCTTCTTTCTCCTTCTCCCTTCTCCTATTCCAACAAGGAAAGGAGGAGTCCTACTCCCGGTGGGAGTAGGACTCCCCCTCCTGGCGCGCCTCTCCTCCCTAGGCCGGCGGCCTCCCCCTTGCTCCTTTATATACGGGGGCAGGGGGCACCCCATAGACACAACAATTGATCATTGATCTCTTAGCCGTGTGCGGTGCCCCCCCACCATATTACACCTCGATAATATCGTAGCGGTGCTTAGGCGAAGCCCTGCGTCGGTAGAACATCATCATTGTCACCACGCCGTCGTGCTGACAAAACTCTCCCTCAACACTCGGCTGGATCGGAGTTCGAGGGACGTCATCGAGCTGAACGTGTGCTGAACTCGGAGGTGCCGTGCGTTCGGTACTTGATCGGTCGGATCGTGAAGACGTACGACTACATCAACCGCGTTGTGATAACGCTTCCGCTTTCGGTCTACGAGGGTACGTGGACAACACTCTCCCCTCTCGTTGCTATGCATCACCATGATCTTGCGTGTGCGTAGGAATTTTTTTGAAATTACTACGTTCCCCATCAGTGGTATCAGAGTCTGGTTTTATGCGTTGATGATATGCACGAGTAGAACACAAGTGAGTTGTAGGCGATATAAGTCATACTGCTTACCAGCATGTCATACTTTGGTTCAGCGGTATTGTGAGATGAAGCGGCCCGGACCGACATTACGCGTACGCTTACGCGAGACTGGTTTCACCGTTGCGAGCACTCGTTGCTTAAAGGTGACTGGCAGGTGTCTGTCTCTCTCACTTTAGTTGAATCGAGTGTGGCTACGCCCGGTCCTTGCGAAGGTTAAAACAGCACCAACTTGACAAACTATCGTTGTGGTTTTGATGCGTAGGTAAGAACGGTTCTTGCTAAGCCCGTAGCAGCCATGTAAAACTTGCAACAACAAAGTAGAGAACGTCTAACTTGTTTTTGCAGGGCATGTTGTGATGTGATATGGTCAAGACGTGATGCTATACTTTATTGTATGAGATGATCATGTTTTGTAACCGAGTTATCGGCAACTGGCAGGAGCCATATGGTTGTCGCTTTATTGTATGCAATGCAATCGCCATGTAATTGTTTTTACTTTATCACTAAGCGGTAGCGATAGTCGTAGAAGCAATAGTTGGCGAGACGACAACGATGCTTCGATGGAGATCAAGGTGTCACGCCGATGACGATGGTGATCATGACGGTGCTTCGTAGATGGAGATCACAAGCACAAGATGATGATGACCATATCATATCACTTATATTGATTGCATGTGATGTTTATCTTTTATGCATCTTATCTTGCTTTGATTGACGGTAGCATTATAAGATGATCTCTCACTAAAATTTTAAGATAAAAGTGTTCTCCCTGAGTATGCACCGTTGCGAAAGTTCTTCGTGCTGAGACACCACGTGATGATCGGGTGTGATAGGCTCTACGTTCAAATACAACGGGTGCAAAACAGTTGCACACGCGGAATACTCAGGTTAAACTTGACGAGCCTAGTATATGCAGATATGGCCTCGGAACACAGAGACCGAAAGGTCGAGCGTGAATCATATAGTAGATATGATCAACATAGTGATGTTCACCGTTGAAACTACTCCATCTCACGTGATGATCGGACATGGTTTAGTTGATATGGATCACGTGATCACTTAGAAGATTAGAGGGATGTCTATCTAAGTGGGAGTTCTTAAGTAATATGATTAATTGAACTTAAATTTATCATGAACTTAGTCCTGATAGTATTTTGCAAATTATGTTGTAGATCAATAGCTCGCGTTGTTGCTTCCCTGTGTTTATTTTTGATATGTTCCTAGAGAAAAATTATGTTGAAAGATGTTAGTAGCGAAGATGCGGATTGGATCCGTGATCTGAGGATTATCCTCATTGCTGCACAGAAGAATTATGTCCTTGATGCACCGCTAGGTGACAGACCTATTGCAGGAGCAGATGCAGACGTTATGAACGTTTGGCTAGCTCAATATGATGACTACTTGATAGTTTAGTGCACCATGCTTAACGGCTTAGAATCGGGACTTCGAAGACGTTTTGAACGTCATGGACCATATGAGATGTTCCAGGAGTTGAAGTTAATATTTCAAGCAAATACCCGAGTTGAGAGATATGAAGTCTCCAACAAGTTCTATAGCTAAAAGATGGAGGAGAATAGCTCAAGCAGTGAGCATGTGCTCAGATTGTCTGGGTACTACAATCGCTTGAATCAAGTGGGAGTTAATCTTCCAGATAAAATAGTGATTGATAGAATTCTCTAGTCACCATCACCAAGTTAGTAGAACTTCGTAATGAACTATAGTATGTAAGGGATGACGAAAGTAATTCCCGAGCTCTTCGCGATGCTGAAATCGACGAAGGTAGAAATCAAGAAAGAGCATCAAGTGTTGATGGTTAACAAGACCACTAGTTTCAAGAAAAGGGCAAAGGGATAGAAGGGGAACTTCAAAAAGAACGGCAAGCAAGTTGCTACTCAAGTGAAGAAGCCCAAGTCTGTACCTAAGCCTGAGACTAAGTGCTTCTACTGCAAAGGGACTGGTCACTGGAAGCGGAACTGCCCCAAGTATTTGGTGGATAAGAAGGATGGCAAAGTGAACAAAGCTATATTGGATATACATGTTATTGATGTGTACTTACTAGTGTTTATAGCAACCCCTCGGTATTTGATACTGGTTCAGTTGCTAAGAGTAGTAACTCGAAACAGGAGTTGCAGAATAAACAGAGACTAGTAAAAAGGCGAGGTGACGATGTGTGTTGGAAGTAGTTCCAAGATTGATATGATCATCATCGCACACTCCCTGTACTTTCGGGATTAGTGTTGAAACTAAATAAGTGTTATTTGGTGATTGCGTTGAGCGTGAATATGATTTGATCATGTTTATTGCAATACGGTTATTCATTTAAGTTAGAGAACAATTGTTGTTCTGTTTACATGAATAAAAACCTTCTATGGTCATACACACCAACGAAAATGGTTTGTTGGATCTCGATTGTAGTGATACACATATTCATAATATTGAAGCCAAAAGATGCAAAGTTAATAATGATAGTGCAACTTATTTGTGGCACTGCCGTTTAGGTCATATTGGTGTAAAGCGCATGAAGAAACTCCATACTGATGGGATTTTGGAATCACTTGATTATGAATCACTTGATGCTTGCGAACCGTGCCTCATGGGCAAGATGACTAAAACGCCGTTCTCCGGAACTATGGAGAGAGCAACAGATTTGTTGGAAATCATACATACAGATGTATGTGGTCCGATGAATATTGAGGCTCGTAGCAGGTATCATTATTTTCTGACCTTCACAGATGATTTGAGCAGATATGGGTATATCTACTTAATGAAACATAAGTCTGAAACATTTGAAAAGTTCAAAGAATTTCAGAGTGAAGTTGAAAATCATCGTAACAAGAAAATAAAATTCCTACGATCTGATCGTGGAGGAGAATATTTGAGTTACGAGTTTGGCCAACATTTGAAACAATGCGGAATAGTTTCGCAACTCATGCCACCCGGAACACCACAGCGTAATGGTGTGTCCGAACGTCGTAATCGTACTTTATTAGATATGGTGCGATCTATGATGTCTCTTACCGATCTACCACTATCGTTTTGGGGTTATGCATTAGAGACAACTGCATTCACGTTAAAATAGGGTACCATCTAAATCTGTTGAGACGACATCTTATGAACTGTGGTTTGGCAAGAAACCAAAGTTGTCGTTTCTTAAAGTTTGGGGTTGCGATGCTTATGTGAAAAAGTTTCATTCTGATAAGCTCGAACCTAAATCGGAGAAATGTGTCTTCATAGGATACCCAAAGGAGATTGTTGGGTACACCTTCTATCACAGATCCGAAGGCAAGATATTCGTTGCTAAGAATGGATCCTTTCTAGAGAAGGAGTTTCTCTCGAAAGAAGTGAGTGGGAGGAAAGTAGAACTTGATGAGGTAATTGTACCTGCTCCCTTATTGGAAAGTAGTTCATCGCAGAAACCAGTTTCTGTGATGCCTATACCAATTAGTGAGGAAGTTAATGATGATGATCATGAAACTTCAGATCAAGTTATTACTGAACCTCGTAGATCAACCAGAGTAAGATCCGCACCAGAGTGGTACGGTAATCCTGTTCTGGAAGTTATGTTACTAGACCATGACAAACCTACGAACTATGAAGAAGCGATGGTGAGCCCAGATTCCGCAAAATGGCTTGAGGCCATGAAATCTGAGATGAGATCCATATATGAGAACAAAGTATGGACTTTGATTGACTTGCCCAATGATCGGCGAGCCATTGAGATTAAATGGATCTTCAAGAGGAAGACAGACACTGATAGTAGTGTTACTATCTACAAAGCTAGAATTGTCGCAAAAGGTTTTCGACAAGTTTAAGGTGTTGACTACGATGAGAGTTTCTCACTCGTATCTATGCTTAAGTCTGTCCGAATCATGTTAGCAATTGCCGCATTTTATGAAATATGGCAAATGGATAAACAAAACTGCATTCCTTAATGGATTTATTAAAGAAGAGTTGTATATGATGCAACCAGGAGGTTTTGTCAATCCTAAAAGTGCTAACAAAATATGCAAGCTCCAGCGATCCATCTATGGACTGGTGCAAGCATCTCGGAGTTGGAATATACGCTTTGATAAGTTGATCAAAGGATATAGTTTTATACAGACTTGCGGTGAAGCCTGTATTTACAAGAAAGTGAGTGGGAGCACTACAGCATTTCTGATAAGTATATGTGAATGACATATTGTTGATCGGAAATAATGTAGAATTATTCTGCAAAGCATAAAGGAGTGTTTGAAAGGAGTTTTTCAAAGAAAAACCTCGGTGAAGCTCACTACTGGAATCAGCTAATTTGCCATCTGCCAGCTCTTTGCCGTCAGCTAGCTGACGGCAAAGAAGCTCTTTGCCATCAGCTACCCAAAAGCAGACGACAAAGAAAAGGCTGATGGCAAAGAATCTCTGCCATTTGCCAGCTCTTTGACGTCTGCCAGCAGACGGCAAAGAATCTTTGCCATCCGCTGGCAGACGGCAAAGAGTGAGGTGGCCCCCACCCCCCGCTTGTTTGGAAAAATCTTAACGGCCCACCTCTTTGCCGTCCGCTAGCAGACAGCAAAGAGGCAAAAAGGCGGACGACAAAGGCTGGCGGACGGCAAATAGGGCACTTTACTAACGGCAGGTACCCCTCGCCCGTTACTCACTTCCTCCTCGCCCTTCTCCTCCCACCCCACCGCCGCCGCCCGCCGCGCGCCGCCGCCCCGTCGCCCCACCGCCCCGGCTCCCCGCCGCCCCACCGCCCCGTCGCCCCCCCGCCCCGGCCCCCCGCCGCCCCGCGCCCCACCGCCGCCCCGGCCCACAGCCGCCCCGGCCCCCCGCCGCCCGGGCCCCCGCCGCCCCGCCTCCTCCACCGCCCCGCCCCGTCGCCGCCCCCTCCCCGACCCGTCGCCGCCCCCCACAGTGAGCCCCTGCCATTTTTTTTGTTTTTCTTTTCTGTTTAGATAAGGTTTTTTAGTTTAAGTTTTTTCAGTTTAGAATTAATTAGTTTAGGTTATTTAGTTTAATTAGTTTAGGTTTAATTAGTTTAAATAGTTTAGTTTTAATTAGTTTAGGTTTTTAGTTTAGGTTTAGGTTAAGTAGAAGGGGGAAGAAGAAGAAGAAGAAGAGGAGGAGGAGGAGGAGGAGGAGAAAGAAGAAGAAGAAGAAGAAGACCCGTGGCCTCCCCGCCACTCCGGCGCCCCCTCCTCCACCCGGCCGCCCCGGCGCCCCTCTCCTCCACCACCGCGGCCGCCCCACCCCTCCGGTGCCCCCTCCTCCACCCGGTGAGATCTCTTGTTTTTTTTCTGTATTTTAAGTTTAGTTTAGGTTTATTTTAGGTTTGGTTTAGTTTAGGTTTAGAGCATAGATAGCATCTTCTCTACTATAATTGTGTATAATCTCAATTCTCACTAGTAGTCTTATTAGTTAGTACATTATGCTTTTTATGTGTCTTTTAAATAATGTAGTGCCAGATTTCTCAACTCATTGCCATATAATGAATTATTATTGTTATATTATTAATAGATGATGGAACAAAAACTATTTCCCTTCAAAGTGAAAAATCTTTCAGTGAAGTAAATATTAGTGCACGAGTTATTTTATATACAAGAAAAAAAATTGGCATGTCGTGGTAGAATTAGTATTTGTCATAAATGAATTCAAATGCATTTCCAATAGAAAATGTAATACACATATCTAGTGAACTGTAAACGAAAGTTATCCACAGACTCCTTGTAGGGGTTGTATAAAATATTATGAAAATATGGTGCAACTATGATTTGTTGCCACAAGTATTCCAATGTGATCATACAAGAAGGAACTTTAGGTTTAGTTTTGGTTAAGAAGAAAGAAGAAAGATGAAAAAAAGAAGAAGATAAAGAGGAGAAAGAAGAAGTGTATTTTCCCCCTATTTTTAGATTACTATGCTCTTTTTTCAACATTTTCAGTTTTCTTTCATGTCTAAAGAAATCCCTAGTTTTGAAGGGTGCCAATTGCCATTGCCAACTAACCTACCAAATTAACTAAGTGTTGTTGATGTTGTTGAGCACAAGTGCATTGCTTTTTTTTCTCAGTTTTCTTTCATGTCTAGAAACTTGGCTCTATGTTTATAGATATGCTTCTAGCTAGATACTAATTGGTCTCTTCTGCTGCTTATTAGAGATGGGGGGAGGCCGTCACCGCTGTCTCCGCTCTGCCACACCGAAGTACGAGTTGGATGCTTTCGAGTTCTTCAGTATCATACTTGGGACTTCCTCCAAGAGGCAGGTATATAGAAGGAGAGATCTCCCCTTCACCCATCTCATTATGATAACTCTGTTGTTTGCTACATCACTCCTTGTCCCAAACTGCAGAGGCTGCCTGACACTTATATGAACATGCTGGGTGAAGATCCGCCAAATAATGTGAAGCTGCGACAGGCCGGCAGCGGGGTTCGCAGGCTGTGGGACGTGGAGTTGGTGATCAAGGAGGGCCACATGTACCTGTGTCATGGCTGGGAGAAGTTCTACCGTGCGTACGACCTGCGGCTGGGGTACTTCCTTCTCTTCAGGCACGACGACGACGCCAACATGCTCATCGTGAAGGTGTTCAACGCGACTATGTGTCGCATGAGCTACGCTGACGACGATGATGCCGGTACGTTCTGCCTCTTCTTATTCCTCTACATTTGGCTTTGTCTTGCATCGATTGTTAACGGTCATTAATTGTTGCATTAGGACAGGCAATGGGAGCAGCAGCAGCGACACTGGCTACAGCCAAAGCAGCAGCGATTCTGGCTGTAGCAAAAGCAACATCGATTCTGGCTGTAGCAAAAGCAGTAGCGATTCGGGCTGCAGCAAAGACAGCAAGGAGGATGATCCGGACTGGAGTGGGGAAGAAGAGGAGCAGAGTGGGCATCCGGCTGAGGATGACCTCCTAGCGATGGTGGTGGCCGACCAAGGGCAGGAGATGGTGGTGGCGCACCATGGGCAAGAGATGGTGGTGGCTGAGGATGACCTAGCGATGGTGGTGGCGCCGGCGATCCCACAGCTGGACGACATGACCACGCCAATTGTGGTAGAAGACTACATCCCACTGCCTCCACCGCCTCCACCGCCTCGCCGCTCTTGGCGCATCAGGCTGAGGAAGGAGAAGGAGAAGAACAATGAGAACTGAACTATGTCAGGTATGTCAGATCTCCAAAATGATCTATATATAGTTTGCTCTAATATGCTTAGTTACCTATGTTAGCTCTAATATGCTTAGTTACATATGTTAGCTCTAATATGCTAAGTTATCTCTACTATGCTTAGTTTCCTATAGGTTAGCTCCAAAATTACTTATGTTAGCACAAAATGACCAAGTTTACATAATAAGCTTATAGTCTTCTTCTTCTTCTTCCAAAATGACATAAGTTAGCTCTAATATGCTTATTTCTTATAGTCTTCTTCTTCTTCTTCTTCTTCTTCTTCTTCTTCTTATTATTATTATTATTATTATTATTATTATTATTATTATTATTATTATTATTATTATTATTATTATTATTATTATTATTATTATTATTATTATTATTATTATTCTAGTCTTCTTCTAGTATTCTTCTAGTCTTCTTCTTCTTCTTCTTCATTTTCTTCTAGGTTAGCTCCATTTTACTTAAGTATGCTTATTTCTTATAGTCTTCTTCTTCTTCTTCATTTTCTTCTTCTTTTTCTAACATCTTGTTTATCATTTTGCAGATTTGATTTAATTCACGGAAGCTTGCATGGATGGAGTGCTTCTTTTCCATTTGTGCTTTTATTTTGTATCAATGAACTTGCATGGTTGGAACTTGTTATATGGATGGATGGACAACGGTGTAGGATGAATAATGAGAAACTTTTGTAATATGTAAGGATGGAACTATATATGTGTTGGTTATGTATGTATATATGATGAAACTTGTGTGTTGGATATGCTTGTTGTGTATATATGTGAATTGCTGTGTATATCTCTGTATATCTATGAATTGCTGTCAAATTGAATGAATTAAATTAAAAACAGGGCTGTACAGGCTCTTTGCCGTCTGCCACCGACGGCAACGGGCTCTTTGCCGTCCGCCGCGGACGGCAAATAAGCCACGTGGCAACCACCTGTGCTTCCTGGCAGCTGACCCATTTGGTCAGTTTGCCTACAGTGGCAGACGGCAAAGGCTTGAAGCTCTTTGCCGTCAGCCGCGGACGGCAAAGGCTGCCGTTAGACGCCTAACGGACTAACAGCGAATTTATTGCCGTCGGCTTTCTTTGCCGTCCGCCGCTGATGGCAAAGGCCCCTTTGCCGTCCGCTTCAGAAAGCAGACGGCAAAGCAGCTGTTTACCGTAGCCTTCTTTGCCGGAGCCTTTTGCCGTCCGCGGCTGACGACAAAGGTCTTTGCCGTCCGCCTTTCGAGCCTTTGCCGTCCGCCGTGGCAGACGGCAAAGTAGCTGTTTCCTGTAGTGGCTGCTTACATATTGAGCATCAAGATCTATAGAGATAGATCAAGACGCTTGATAAGTTTTTTCAATGAGTACATACCTTAACAAGATTTTGAAGTAGTTCAAAATAGAACAGTCAAAGAAAGAGTTCTTGCCTGTGTTACAAGGTGTGAAATTGAGTAAGACTCAAAGCCCGACCACGGCAGAAGATAGAAAGAGAATGAAAGTCATTCCCTATGCCTTGGCCATAGGTTCTATAAAGTATGACATGCTGTGTACCAGATCTATTGTATACCCTACACTGATTTTGGCAAGGGAGTACAATAGTGATCTAGGAGTAGATCACTGGACAGCGGTCAAAATTATCCTTAGTGGAATAAGGATATGTTTCTCGATTATGGAAGTGACAAAAGGTTCGTCGTAAAGGGTTACGTCGATGCAAGTTTTGACACTAATCTAGATGACTCTAAATCTCGGTCTAGATACATATTGAAAGTGGGAGCAATTAGCTAGAGTAGCTCCATGCAGAGCATTGTAGACATAGAAATTTGCAAAATACTTACGGATCTGAATGTGACAGACCCGTTGACTAAAATTATCTCACAATCAAAACATGATCACACCTTAGTACTCTTTGGGTATTAATCACATAGCGATGTGAACTAGATTACTGACTCTAGTAAACCCTTTGGGTGTTGGTCACATGACGATGTGAACTATGGGTGTTAATCACATGGTGATGTGAACTATTGATGTTAAATCACATGGCGATGTGATGGGTGTTAATCACATGGTGATGTGAACTATTGATGTTAAATCACATGGCAATGTGAACTAGATTATCGACTCTAGTGCAAGTGGGAGACTGAAGGAAATATGCCCTAGAGGCAATAATAAAGTATTATTTATTTCCTTATATCATGATAAATGTTTATTATTCATGCTAGAATTCTATTAACCGGAAACATAATACATGTGTGAATACATAGACAAACAGAGTGTCACTAGTATGCCTCTACTTGACTAGCTCGTTAATCAAAGATGGTTATGTTTCCTAGCCATAGACATGAGTTGTCATTTGATTAACGGGATCACCTCATTAGGAAAATGACGTGATTGACTTGACCCATTCCGTTAGCTTAGCATTCGATCGTTTAGTATGTTGCTATTGCTTTCTTCATGACTTATACATGTTCCTATGACTATGAGATTATGCAACTCCCGTTTACCGGAGGAACACTTTGTGTGCTACCAAATGTCACAACGTAACTGGGTGATTATAAAGGTGCTCTACAGGTGTCTCCGAAGGTACTTGTTGGGTTCGCGTATTTCGAGATTAGGATTTGTCACTCCGATTGTCGGAGAGGTATCTCTGGGCCCACTCGGTAATGCACATCACTATAAGCCTTGCAAGCATTGCAACTAATGAGCTAGTTGCGGGATGATGTATTACGGAACGAGTAAAGAGACTTGCCGGTAACGAGATTGAACTAGGTATTGAGATACCGACGATCGAATCTCGGGCAAGTAACATACCGATGACAAAGGGAACAACGTATGTTGTTATGCGGTCTGACCGATAAAGATCTTCGTAGAATATGTGGGAGCCAATATGAGCATCCAGGTTCCGCTATTGGTTATTGACCGGAGAGGTGTCTCGGTCATGTCTACATAGTTCTCGAACCCGTAGGGTCCGCACGCTTAACGTTACGATGACGGTTATATTATGAGTTTATGTGTTTTGATGTACCGAAGGAGTTCGGAGTCCCAGATGAGATCGGGGACATGACGAGGAGTCTCGAAATGGCCGAGACGTAAAGATCGATATATTGGACAACTATATTCGGACTTCAGAAAGGTTCCGAGTGATTCGGGTATTTCTCGGAGTACCGGAGAGTTACGGGAATTCGTATTGGGCCTTAATGGGCCATACGGGAAAGGAGAGAAAGGCCTCAAAAGGTGGCCGCGCCCCTCCCCATGGTCTGGTCCGAATTAGACTAGGGAAGGGGGGGCGCCCCCTTCCTTCTTTCTCCTTCTCCCTTCCCTTCTCCTATTCCAACAAGGAAAGGAGGAGTCCTACTCCCGGTGGGAGTAGGACTCCCCCTCCTGGCGCGCCTCTCCTCCCTAGGCCGGTGGCCTCCCCCTTGCTCCTTTATATACGGGGGCAGGGGGGCACCCCATAGACACAACAATTGATTATATACGTGTGAGGTGCCCCCCTCCACCATATTACACCTCAATAATATCGTAGCGGTGCTTAGGCGAAGCCCTGCGTCGGTAGAACATCATCATTGTCACCACGCCGTCGTGCCGACGAAACTCTCCCTCAACACTCGGCTGGATCGGAGTTCGAGGGACATCATCGAGCTGAACGTGTGCTGAACTCGGAGGTGCCGTGCGTTCGGTACTTGATCGGTCGGATCGTGAAGACGTACGACTACATCAACCGCGTTGTGATAACGCTTCCGCTTTCGGTCTACGATGGTACGTGGACAACACTCTCCCCTCTCGTCTCTATGCATCACCATGATCTTGCGTGTGCGTAGGAAATTTTTTGAAATTACTGCGTTCCCCATCAATATCATCTTCTCCTCCTGATTTTTTTATTTTTTCCTTCAAGTAATTGTTTTCTTCTTCAACTAAGTTTAACCTCTCGACAATATGGTCGGTTAGAATTTCCGGTTCAACCACCTCCTAGATAAATAAAATCTATGTCACGTTGGTCGGTACATTTGTCATAAACAATAAATGAACCAAATAGTTATAAAAAGATAATATATACCACATCCGAATCATAAACAGGACGAGGGCCGACGGGGGCGGATACCAAAACCATCGCAATGTAATAAGAAGGAATAATAAAAGTAACAAAATTAGACAAGTATCTATCTAAAGTAAGAATTTTTTTCCTTTCAGAAAGAAGATAAGAACAAGAGGCTCACCACGGTGGTGCTGGCGACGAGATCGGCGCGGGCGATCGACGGCGGTGAAGACGGGGACGGGACGTGACGGACCGCTAAACCTAGACAAATCTCGGGGAAAATGGAGCTCGGAGGTCGAGTTTCGAGAGGAGAAAGATTAACTAGTGTGGCTCAGACATTTCATCGAACACCTCATGTGCATAGGAGGTGAGCTAGAGCACCCAAATGCCCTCCCCTCGCCGGCCAGAAAAAACAGAGCACTGTGGTGCTCAGCTGTGGCGATGGGGTATATATAGGGAACTCATTGGTCCCGGTTCGTGGCACCAACCGGGACTAAAGGCCTTTGGTCCCGGTTTGTGCCATGAACCGGGACCAATGACCCCTTTAGTCCCGGTTGGTGGCACCAACCGGGACCAAAGGCCTTGTGCTGCCCCGCGTCAAAAGTTTAGTCCCACCTCGCTAGTTGACAGGGCTCGAGAGTGGTTTATAAGCGCTGATGCGCCCACCCTCTCGAACTCCTGTCAAATGCAGGCTTTCGGGCCTAACAGTTCTCTTTGCCTGTGGGGCCTACTGGGCCTTCTGCGGGCCTGAATCCTGGCCCAAGTATGGGTTTCAAGTCGTATTCACGCCGTGGTGGCCCAATAGGTGGCATAATTTTTTTTCTCTGTTTTTTGTTTTCTCTTTTGCTTTATTTGTTTTGTTTTGTTTCTACTTACAACAAAAAAATTATTTATTTTATTTCTATTTACTTATGTATTTTACTTTAATTATTTTATTTTTATTTATTTTACTGCTGCTATTTTTATTTAATTTATTAAGGTTTATTTATTTTAGTTACTATAGTTTATTTTATTTTATTTTATTAAGGTTTATTTATTTTTATTTATTTTATTAAGGTTTATTTATTTATTTACTATAAAAAAATGAACATAGATGCGCCTATAGAGAAAATTCAACCTAAATTCATAATAAATTTCTATGAAATTCAAAGAAATTTACTGTGAATTTAGGTCAAATTCCCTGTATAAGGGCATCTATTTTCACTTTGAGAGGAGCTCAACAAGGCAGAGAGGGACGGACTTATAAACTGGTGTGAGCGCCCTTCGGTTGGCGAGGTGGGACTAAACACTGGCCGCAAGTAGGACTAGCCCTATAGTCCCGGTTTGTGGTATGAACCGGGACTAAAGGGCTGTGGGCCAGGAGCGTGGCCCATTGGTCCCAGTTTGTCCCACCAACCGGGACCAAAGGGTCCGGACGAACCGGGACCAAAGGGTCCGGACGAACCGGGACCAATGCCCCCACGAGGCCCGGCAGGCCCCTAGACGCACGAACCGGGACCAATGCTCACATTAGTCCCGGTTCGTGACTGAACCGGGACCAATGCTCACATTAGTCCCGGTTCGTGACTGAACCGGGACTAATGTGAATATTGCCCTGTGACCAAAGCCCAGTTTTCTACTAGTGGGTGTCCTGGAGCTGCAGTCATTGTTGAACCCTTGCATAGATGTGAAGCATCTGACATCAAATCCCGCCACATGGCGAGTTACTCTAACCTCATCACCTCAAGGAGACGGCGGGAATCTACGCCTGAGCTCCGTCGAGTACGTTCAGACGGACCAACTCGAGGAGTATCGGAGCCAGGAAGACAAATTCGAAGAAGTAGCGTCACCATCCGCCCAAGCGCCACACATGCAAGGACTAAAGAACCCTAACCTAATAAACTACTAACTGAAGCGGAGGCACCGGTATTCCCCTCCCTGTCACCGACGGCAACAAGTGTCAGACAGAAGGGAGGCGAATCCACGGGCTCGCCGGTGAAGCTTGTATCTAGATATCATCTACTAACTATAAAGGATTATACAAACCAGTTACAAAGATCCATGATTGTGGTCCGGGCCTTCGGCTCCATTAGACTTTGTATGGCAACGGGAAAGACAGAGAGTTTGCCCTAACCGGGTTGGTGATCTGTCTTATATGTTTTGCCATGACCTGAAAGTGACATGGCAAATAAAGCTTCGTTTTTGCCATGGCCTTTTTCACTTCAACATACGCGGCAAATGAACTAGTCTTTTGTATGCAACATTTGGTGATCTTTCTTATATTTTTTAGACCAATGAGAATTTAATGGTAATTGTTTTGTTATAAATTGTGGGCAATTTTGTGTTTTTGATCATTGCCAATTTTGCAACCACTGCAAAAATTCTGTTTTTTTATCATGGCAAATATACTTTGTAACTATAAAAAATCAAAAAAAATGCCATGTGTTTTTGAGAGAAAAAATTTGTTTTGTCATGGAAAATTATGATGACAAAGTGGTAAACTATAATGAAAACGCCATCAGATTTGCCAATAAGTTGCCATGGCAAATTATTCTCTGTTAATAATATACCATAGCAAATTATGAAAAGGCAAAAATTTATTTCTTATTTTCCATGGCAATTATACCTTTATTGACATGGAAATTTTACCTAAAACACCCTAGCATTTTTTTCTTTTTTTTTGCTATGAAATTTTTCACTTCACTGACATGGCAATTTACATATAACGTCCTGGCAAATTCTTTTTTCTTCTTATTCTTGCTATGTAATTTTTAGTTTTTCATTAAATGTCAAATTACCTATATTTGCCACGGCAATTTTTTAACCTTTCCATACATGTCACTACAATCGGTAATGGCAATTTTAAGCAACCTTTTTTTGCCACCATGCATGTACAAGAAATTGCCATGACCTTTTCCTTTTGGGTCATTGCAAAAATAATAATTCTTTTTACCCATGGCAATTTTCCTGCTTTTTAAAGTTGATGGCATTTTTTCATACCACGGCAAAAACTAGGCTTTATTTATCACAGCAAAAAAATCTGGGCCTTTTAATTTGTTTCATTAGAACGGTCTCATTGTTTCTTTTTCTGTTTTTGCAGGAAAACACCTGCATGGGCGAGGAGGATGCATTTGAGCTGTCGGGTTCCCCTACTGAACGGAATCATTCGTGGGGATCGATCCCTCCTAGTGAAGTTTCGGCCTGGAAGTCCCCAGGCCGAATGTACGCGCATTATCGGCATCCAAAAACTATACTTAGATGTGTAAAAAACAAGAAACTGTATAGATTATAAATTGGTATCCAATTTTTCTTAAAACAAACTGATAGACTTATACATGTGCATGTATAAGCATAAAAAATTAAAAAAATAAGTCAAATAGAAATTAGTAAATAGACACAAAATTTTCATAGAACTATTATTTAAACGTCACACTCAAGTTGGAATATGTTGTTTTCTATACTACTGTAAGAAAAAGAGTCAATTACACTGCTGGTGTCACAAGTTGGCATGAATGTTCACTTTGGTAGTACAAGTTGTGGGCTACATCAAAGTGGTGAAAAAACTTGCCTCGATTGTGCACGTACGGTGCTTTTCTTAGTTTTATACGAAGCAGGCGTTGACCAAGTAAGCCAGTGTGGCATTAGTTTTTAATGGAAATCCCCTTCAGTTAACAAGTGTCGAAATCTTCAGTTACCAAGTGTCGAAATCTTCAGTTATCAAGTGTCGAAAAATATTCAGTGAAATTTCAGAAAAATTGTAATTGATTCTTTTTTTACGGGGAATGCTATAGCAGATAGAACTGTCAAACGTGCATACATGTGTTGTAACCACGTCACTGAAAAATGCCTCAGCGTGGTTGGCTCCAGTAATGTCCTTCCTGTAAGAGCAGAGATGACAAGTGTTAAACAAGCAACTAATCATTCAGAAAGGCAAGCACTTTCTTCTCTCTCTATATATATATTGCAATGCCTAGTAATAATATCCACAGGGTGGTAAAACCGGATAGTAGCATGCTTTTGTTCTTCTGCCTTACACGTTGATGAAGAAACCAACATCTGAAAGACATTTAACATTGGCATCCACTGGCAGGAGCTAATGAAATATGTCGCAGTGCAGTATCGAAGTTAGCCCACCAGTAGAACATCCTGAAAGCAGAGCCTGCCACGTCCTTGGAAAACGAGGAAATTAGAGCACGCTACAGTTTCGTTACTAGCCACATGCTAAGCATATCGTGCTGATAAGAATGCATACATTTTCATTTCATTTGCGTTTAACCTGTTCAAATCTTCAATTAACAATGCACATTCATTTGCAGTCAACCTGTTCAATTCTTCGGTTAACAACTGTCCAAATCTTAAGTTAACAAGTGTCAACAAATTCAGTTAAAAAGTGTCAAAAATTCAGTTAGGTCAAGTGCCAAATCTACAGATGAAGGGGGGGGGGGGGGGGGCTTAACATCACGCCATCTAAAAAGCATCTGATGACGAAATCATCACGAAAGTCAATGTTTCTCGCCGTAGAACCATCTGATGAAAACCTACGAGAACCAGGGGTTGCGGAGGGGAAAAGTAGAGGCCGTCCACCGTATACAGGGGCTGCCTCGCCGGAAGCTCACCGGTGGGGATCCATCATCGCCGCCGCCAATCACCGCCGCCATCTAGATCGCCGCCGCCTCCGCCTTCACACGATCGAGAGAAGACACAAGACGAGAGTGTTTTGATTAGAGAACAAGAGAATAGACACAGAGATGTAAATGAACAGTTGTTCTCTTTATTGATGATGTGATCACATATATATACAGTTTGAGGGGATGCCATTAGAGAGGTGTCCGTACAGAGAGACACCTGTCCGGCGAACCGACGCTACAGTTGCCAAAGCAAGTGCCTGCGGTTAAATAAACCGGGGATTAATCCCTTAATCCTAACACTCCCCCTAATCACTACTTTATTTAGTAGACATCATCTTGAAAAGCTCCTCGAAAAAACCCGTGGGAAAAATGTGAGGAGTATAGTGTTTGATATGTTGCCAAAACTCCTTCAAACCCAGTGGGAAAAATAAGGAGAAAGTGATGCAACATATAATGGTTATTGTCTCTTTCAACTCAATACAAGAAAACCCATAGAATCAAGAGAACAATAAATATGTCGTATATACTTTCCTAAAAACCCCGGCGGGGAAAACAGAAAGTATGACATATGATCTCATGTTGATATTACCTCATTAAAAAGCTTTATGAGAACCTGTAAAGTAAACTCATGAAGGAAAAAAGAGTATAATATGATGCTTTAACCAGGAACAATTCAGGAAGATACTCCCCCTGATTCTTGCATATTCCGAAGTCTCCATATACCAATTCCATGAACATGTTTCTGGAACATAGAAATTAGTAGAGACCTGGTGAACAAATCAGTCGCATGATTTGACTTGCAAGATATGCAATATAGTGATATTGCTTATTATGTAACCTGTTTGCATCCGGGCAACACAAGAAACATTATCGTTGAGATAATTGTTGGTGGATGTAGCCATGAGGTCTGTTTTAAAGACTCTTCATGAGAGGGCTACCACACCTAGTATGAACACTAAGGTTGTCTACGATATGACATAGTGGGGATCTGATCGATGTATCCAATGATACCGGTGTTCACATTTCTGCGAAACTGAAAAAACCAGGACAAGATGATTGATACCTTGGAGATATCGAAAGATATTCTTGAGTACCAATCAATTGTCTTTGGTGGATCCAATGGCATTATGGAACGTTGAGTCCCAATATCTCATTTCCATCATCTCTTGGTCTAAATAGACCTTTCTCTATGTCTAAAAAATGAACTACCATGAGAGTTATGGATGGATAGGATTTGTTCACAATGAATTTCTCCAATATAATTTGGATATAGACAACATAGTATACCATAATGTATAAATGAAGGTGCTCAAGTTGTAGTAACGAGCGGTATTTTGGTTTATCCAAATCCTTCATTTTGAACTCTGCCATTTAGATGATTACATGTGTCGTCATTGCAGACACACAAACATGGGTAATCATCGTTGTAGGTGTAATCCTTGTGTAGAAGGATCTCACTACATCAGTTGTACCATATGTACCGACAACAATAAGTCGTATGGTGACTTACTGATTTTACGCAATGTATGTTGCATTTTGTATTTTGATTCAGAATTGAGATTCCACCGGAAATCAATCGTATATGTCTGAACCTAGTGTTCCACATGGATATGTAATCACTACATCTATCAACTGCAGAGATAGATGATTTTGAACTGCCAATGATATATGTTATCGGAATGAGATTCCACCTCTGGAGAATAGTTGGGTATCTGCGTGAACCCTTGTGCTACAATACTTGCTCTTTGTTTCACCACCTCGTTGTTCTCAATTCTGTTTTTAGAAGAAAACTGGTGTAGGTATTGCTTATGAATACCTTCCCATTATTGAGCAAGATCAATTCTACCTAGATTATACCCTTTGCTTGAGTTCAGTCTGAGTGTTGTTCACACTTTGCCATGGCCATGGTCTTTGGATCTGAATCATTTGAAAGGTTTTTGCAATCTAGTTGAGAAATGTATGTCGACAATTATAGACTTTCAGTTATATGATTCTCCAGAATCTATATATCAATATATAGTTGATGGAAATATCGTTACCCATAGTGACTGCTCGCAATTTCCCAATGCGATTGAGTCGGGTATTCCGATGTCCCGGTCAGTGTGTGCACTATGACCTGGGTTGGTGGAGATTTCCCGTCCACTGGGTGTATACTACCCGTTAGGTGTCTGTCAACGTGAAGTTGACTTGCACTTACTGATTCTCAAGTCTTGATATCATTGCTTGCGATAAGCTGAATCCTGATGTACGTTTTCCATACATCTCCCCTTGTTGCTTTGAACGGGGAGTAGAGTGGATTTTGTTGGTACCTCCACTCTTTCAGGCGTACTTTTGCAGGATTGTAGGATTGTGTGTGATACGTCTCCAACGTATCTATAATTTTTTATTGTTCCATGCTATTATATTATCAGTTTTGGATGTTTAATGGGCTTTATTATACACTTTTATATTATTTTTAGGACTAACCTATTAACCGGAGGCCCATTCCAAATTGCAGTTTTTTGCCTATTTCAGTGTTTCGCAGAAAAGGAATATCAAACGGAACCCAAACGGAATGAAACCTTCGGGAGAGTAATTTTTGGAACAAACGTGATCCAGAGGACTTGGAGTGGACGTCACGAAAGAAGCGAGGAGGCCACGAGGCAGGGAGGCGCGCCTGCCCCCCTGGGCGCTCCCCACCCTCGTGGGCCCCTCGCAGCTCCACCGACCTACTTCTTCCTCCTATATATACCCCGAAAACATCCAAGAGAATCATAGATCGGGAGTTCCGCCGCCGCAAGCCTCTATAGCCACCAAAAACCAATCGGGACCCTGTTCCGGCACCGTGCCGAAGGGGGGATCCATCACCGGTGGCCATCTTCATCATCCCGGTGCTCTCCATGACGAGGAGGGAGTAGTTCACCCTCAGGGCTGAGGGTATGTACCAGTAGCTATGTGTTTGATCTCTCTCTCTCTCTCGTATTCTTGATTTGGCACGATCTTGATGTATCGCGAGCTTTGCTATTATAGTTGGATCTTATGGTGTTTCTCCCCCTCTACTCTCTTGTAATGGATTGAGTTTTCCCTTTAAAGTTATCTTATCGGATTGAGTCTTTAAGGATTTGAGAACACTTGATGTATGTCTTGCATGTGCTTATCTGTGGTGACAATGCGATATTCACGTGATCTACTTGATGTATGTTTTGCTGATCAACTTGCGGGTTCAGTGACCTTGTGAACTTATGCATAGGGGTTGGCACACGTTTTCGTCTTGACTCTCCGGTAGAAACTTTGGGGCACTCTTTGAAGTACTTTGTGTTGGTTGAATAGATGGATCTGAGATTGTGTGATGCATATCGTATAATCATACCCACAGATACCTGAGGTGACATTGGAGTATCTAGGTGACATTAGGGTTTTGGTTGATTTGTGTCTTAAGGTGTTATTCTAGTACAAACTCTATGATAGATCGAACGGAAAGAATAGCTTCGTGTTATTTTACTACAGACTCTTGAATAGATCGATCATAAAGGATAACTTTGAGGTGGTTTCGTACCCTACAATAATCTCTTCGTTTGTTCTCCGCTATTAGTGACTTTGGAGTGACTCTTTGTTGCATGTTGAGGGATAGTTATATGATCCAATTATGTTATTATTGTTGAGAGAACTTGCACTAGTGAAAGTATGAACCCTAGGCCTTGTTTCCTAGCATTGCAATACCGTTTACGCTCACTTTTATCATTAGTTACCTTGCTGGTTTTTTAATTTCAGATTACAAAAACCTATATCTACCATCCATATTGCACTTGTATCACCATCTGTTCGCCGAACTAGTGCACCTATACAATTTACCATTGTATTGGGTGTGTTGGGGACACAAGAGACTCTTTGTTATTTGGTTGCAGGGTTGTTTGAGAGAGACCATCTTCATCCTACGCCTCCCACGGATTGATAAACCTTAGGTCATCCACTTGAGGGAAATTTGCTACTGTCCTACAAACCTATGCACTTGGAGGCCCAACAACGTCTACAAGGAGAAGGTTGCGTAGTAGACATCAAGCTCTTTTCTGGCGCCGTTGCCGGGGAGGTTAGTGCTTGAAGGTATATCTTTAGATCTTGCAATCGAATCTTTTAGTTTCTTGTTTTATCACTAGTTTAGTCTATAAAAGAAAATTACAAAAAAATGGAATCGAGGGTGCCTCATATGCTTCATCTTTTTAATGTCTTCCGTGAAAATAAGGATTCCGGAAATTGTGCTCAAGTACTAGAAGAAGAATTACATAGAATGCTTGGCATAAAATATGTGAATGATGAGCATGATTGCAATGTTGTTAGTATGAATTCTTTGAATACCCATAATGCTAATGATATGCAAAGCCACAAGCTTGGGGATGCTATGTTTGATGAATACGATATTTTTTGTCCCCCATGTTTTGATGAGCAAATTTATTATGATGAAAGCATGCCTCCTATTTATGATGATGATTGTGATGATACGTATGCCATAAAGAATAAACATAACCATGAAACTTTTCATCATGATTTTAATTTTCAATTGGATTATGCCTCACATGATAGTTATTTTGTTGAGTTTGCTCCCACTACTATTCATGAGAAGAAGTTGCTCATGTGGAGAGTAATAAAATTTCTATGCTTGTAGATCATGAAAATAGTGCTTTATGTGATAGTTATATTGTTGAATTAATTCATGATGCTACTGAAATTTATTATGAGGGAGGAATATATGCTTGTAGGAATTGCAATAATATCAAGTTTCCTCTCTATGTGCTTAAAGTTTTGAAGTTATGCTTGTTTAGCCTTCCTATGCTAGTTTATTATTGTTCCCATAAATTGTTTGCTCACAAAATCCCTATGCATAGGAAGTGGGTTAGACTTAAATGTGCTAGTCACATTCTTCATGATGCTCTCTTTATGTTTCAGTTCTTATCTTTTATGTGAGCATCATTGAAATCATCATGCCTAGCTAGGGGTGTTAAACGATAGCGCTTGTTGGGAGGCAACCCAATTTTACTTTTGTCCTTTGCTTTTGCTCCTGTTTAGTAATAAATAATTCATCTAGCCTCTGTTTAGGTGTGTTTTTATGTTTTAATTAGTGTTTGTGCCAAGTAGAACCTTTGGAAAGACTTGGGTGAAGTCTTTGTGATCTTGCTGTAAAAAGCAGAAACTTTTTGCTCACGGATTAGCTGCCATGTTTTACTGGAGAGTGATTTTAGGTTGATTCTTTTTGCATTGATTAATAGAAAAATTACTCAGGTCCACCAATTTATTTCAGAATTTTTGGAGTTACAGAAGTATTCGAATGATACAGATTACTACAGACTGTTCTGTTTTTGACAGATTCTGTTTTCTATGTGTTGTTTGCTTATTCTGATGAATCTATGAGTAGTATCGGAGGGTATAAACCATAGAGAAGTTGGAATACAGTAGATATTACACCAATATGAATTTAGAATGAGTTCATAACAGTACCTAAGTGGTGATTTATTTTCTTATACTAACGGAGCTTACGAGTTTTCTGTTAAGTTTTGTGTTGTGAAGTTTTCAAGTTTTGGGTAAAGATTCGATGGACCATGGAATAAGGAGTGGCAAGAGCCTAAGATTGGGGATGCCCAAGGCACCCCAAGGTAATATTCAAGGACAACCAAGAGCCTAAGCTTGGGGATGCCCGGGCATCCCCTCTTTCGTCTTCATTCATCGATAACTTTACTTGGAGCTATATTTTTATTCACCACATGATATGTGTTTTGCTTGGAGTGTCATTTTGTTTTATTTTGTTTTGCTTGATGTTTGAATAAAATAAAAATATCTGAAATTCTTAAATGTTAGAGAGTCTTCACTTAGTTACATAATTATTCAACTACTCATTGATCTTCACTTATATCTTTCAGAGTAGTTTTTCGTTTGCTCTAGTGCTTCACTTATATCTTATTAGAGCACGGTGGTGGTTTTATTTTATAGAAATTATTGATCTCTCATGCTTCACTTATTTTTGAGAGTCTTTAGAACAACATGGTAATTTGCTTTGGTTATAAAATTAGTCCTAATATGATGGGCATCCAAGTTGGGTAAAATAAAAACTTTCATATAGAGTGCATAAAACACTATGATAAATTTGATACTTGATAATTGTTTTGAGATATAAAGGTGGTAATGTTAGAGTCATGCTAGTTGGGTAATTATGAAATTGAGAAATACTTGTGTTAAAGTTGGCAAGTCCCGTAGCATGCACGTATGGTGAACGTTGTGTGACAAATTTGAAGCATGGGGTGTTCTTTGATTGCCTTCCTTATGAGTGGAGGTCAGGATCGCGCGATGGCTAACTCCTACCAACCCTTCCCCTAGGAGCATGCGTAGTAGTACTTTGCTTCGAGGGCTAATAAACGTTTGCAATAAGTATATGAGTTCTTTATGACAATGTGAGTCCATGGATTATACGCACTCTTACCCTTCCGCAATTTGCTAGCCTCTACGGTACCGTGCATTGCCCTTTCTCACCTTGAGAGTTGGTGCAAACTTCGCCGGTGCATCCAAACCCCGTGATACGATACGCCCTATCACACATAAACCTCCTTATATCTTCCTCAAAACAGCCACCATACCTACCTATTATGGCATTTCCATAGCCATTCCGAGATATATTGCCATGCAACTTTCCACCGTTCCATTTATTATGACACGCTCCATCATTGTCATATTGCTTTGCATGATCATGTAGTTGACATCGTATTTGTGGCAAAGCCACCTTTCATAATTCTTTCATACATGTCACTCTTGATTCATTGCACATCCTGGTACACCGCCGGAGGCATTCATATAGAGTCATATCTTGTTCTAAGCATCGAGTTGTAATTCTTGAGTTGTAAATAAATAGAAGTGTGATGATTTCCATTATTAGAGCATTGTCCCATGTGAGGAAAGGATGATCGAGACTATGATTCCCCCACAAGTCAGGATGAGACTCCAGACGAAATAAAAAAAAGGAGAAAAAAGAGAGGCCAAAGAAGCCCAAATAAAAAAAAGAAAAAAAGAGGCCAAAGAAGCCCGAATAAAAAAATGAGAGAAAAAGAGAGAAGGGACAATGTTACTATCCTTTTAACACACTTGTGCTTCAAAGTAGCACCATGTTCTTCATGATAGAGAGTCTCCTATGTTGTCACTTTCATATACTAGTGGGAAATTTTCATTATAGAACTTGGCTTGTATATTCCAATGATGGGCTTCCTCAAAATGCCCTAGGTCTTCGTGAGCAGGCAAGTTGGATGCACACCCACTTAGTTTCTTTTTGATGAGCTTTCATACATTTATAGCTCTAGTGCATCCGTTGCATGGCAATCCCTACTCCTCGTATTGACATCAATTGATGGGCATCTCCATAGCCCGTTGATTAGCCGCGTCAATGTGAGACTTTCTCCTTTTTTGTTTTCTCACATAATCCCTATCATCATACTCTACTCCACCCATAGTGCTATGTCCATGGCTTACACTCATGTATTGCGTGAGGGTTGAAAAGGCTGAAGCGCGTTAAAAAGTATGAACCAATTGCTTGGCTGAAACCGGGGTTGTGCATGATGGGAGCATTTTGTGTGACGAAAATGAAGCATGGCCAAACTATATGATTTTGTAGGGATAAGCTTTCTTTGGCTATGTTATTTTGATAAGACATAAACTGCTTGGTTAGCATGCTTGAAGTATTACTATTTTTATGTCAATATTAAACTTTTATCTTGAATCTTTTGGATCTGAATATTCTTGCCACAATAAAGAAGATTACATTGATAATTACGTTAGGTAGCATTCCACATCAAAAATTCTGTTTTTATCATTTACCTACTCGAGGACGAGCAGCAATTAAGCTTGGGGATGCTTGATACGTCTCAAACGTATCTATAATTTTTATTGTTCCATGCTATTATATTATCTCTTTTGGATGTTTAATGGGCTTTATTATACACTTTTATATTATTTTTGGGACTAACCTATTAACTAGAGGCCCAGTCCAAATTGCTGTTTTTTTGCCTATTTCAGTGTTTCGCAGAAAAGAATATCAAACGGAATCCAAACGGAATGAAACCTTCTGCAGAGTGATTTTTGGAACAAATGTGATCCAGAGGACTTGGAGTGGACGTCCAGAAAGAAGCGAGGAGGCCACGAGGCAGGGAGGTGCGCCTGCCCCCCTGGGCGCGCCCCCACCACCGTGGGCCCCTCGCAGCTCCACCGACCTACTTCTTCCTCCTATATATACCCATATACCCCGAAAACATCCAGAGAATCATAGATTGGGAGTTCCGCCGACGCAAGCCTCTGTAGCCACCAAAAACCAATCGGGACCCTATTTCGGCACCGTGTCGGAGGGGGGATCCATCACCGGTGCCCATCTTCATCATCCCTGCGCTCTCCATGACGAAGAGGGAGTAGTTCAACCTCAGGGCTGAGGGTATGTACCAGTAGCTATGTGTTTGATCTCTCTCTCTCGTGTTCTTGATTTGGCACGATCTTGATGTATCGCGAGCTTTGCTATTATAGTTGGATCTTATGATGTTTCTCCCCCTCTACTCTCTGTAATGGATTGAGTTTTCCCTTTGAAGTTATCTTATCGGATTGAGTCTTTAAGGATTTGAGAACACTTGATGTATGTCTTGCATGTGCTTATCTGTGGTGACAATGGGATATTCACGTGATCTACTTGATGTATGTTTTGGTGATCAACTTGCGGGTTCAGTGACCTTGTGAACTTATGCATAGGGGTTGGCACACATTTCGTCTTGACTCTCCGGTAGAAACTTTGGGGCACTCTTTGAAGTACTTTGTGTTGGTTTGAATAGATGAATCTAAGATTGTGTGATGCATATCGTATAATCATACCCACGGATACTTGAGGTGACATTAGGGTTTTGGTTGATTTGTGTCTTGAGGTGTTATTCTAGTACAAACTCTATGATAGATCGAACGGAAAGAATAGCTTCGTGTTATTTTACTACAGACTCTTGAATAGATCGATCATAAAGGATAACTTTGAGGTGGTTTCGTACCCTACAATAATCTCTTCGTTTGTTCTCCGCTATTAGTGACTTTGGAGTGACTCTTTGTTGCATGTTGAGGGATAGTTATATGATCCAATTATGTTATTATTGTTGAGAGAACTTGCACTAGTGAAAGTATGAACCCTAGGCCTTGTTTCCTAGCATTGCAATACCGTTTACGCTCACTTTTATGATTAGTTACCTTGCTAGTTTTATAATTTCAGATTGCACCTGTATCACCATCTCTTCGCCGAACTAGTGCACCTATACAATTTACCATTGTATTGGGTGTGTTGGGGACACAAGAGACTCTTTGTTATTTGGTTGCGGGGTTGTTTGAGAGAGACCATCTTCATCCTACGCCTCCCACGGATTGATAAACCTTAGGTCATCCACTTGAGGGAAATTTGCTACTGTCCTACAAACCTATGCACTTGGAGGCCCAACAACGTCTACAAGGAGAAGGTTGCGTAGTAGACATCAAGCTCTTTTCTGGCGCCATTGCCGGGGAGGTTAGTGCTTGAAGGTATATCTTTAGATCTTGCAATCGAATCTTTTAGTTTCTTGTTTTATCACTAGTTTAGTCTATAAAAGAAAATTACAAAAAAATGGAATCGAGGGTGCCTCATATGCTTCATCTTTTTAATGTCTTCCGTGAAAATAAGGATTCCGGAAATTGTGCTCAAGTACTAGAAGAACAATTACATAGAATGCTTGGCATAAAATATGTGAATGATGAGCATGATTGCAATGTTGTTAGTATGAATTCTTTGAATACCTATAATGCTAATGATATGCAAAGCCACAAGCTTGGGGATGCTATGTTTGATGAATATGATATTTTTTGTCCCCCATGTTTTGATGAGCAAATTTATTATGATGAAAGCATGCCTCCTATTTATGATGATGATTGTGATGATACATATGCCATAAAGAATAAACATAACCATGAAACTTTCATCATGATTTTAATTTTCAATTGGATTATGCCTCACATGATAGTTATTTTGTTTATTTTGCCCCCACTACTATTCATGAGAAGAAGTTGCTCATGTGGAGAGTAATAAAATTTCTATGCTTGTAGATCATGAAAATAGTGCTTTATGTGATAGTTATATTGTTGAATTAATTCATGATGCTACTGAAATTTATTATGAGGGAGGAATATATGCTTGTAGGAATTGCAATAATATCAAGTTTCCTCTCTATGTGCTTAAAGTTTTGAAGTTATGCTTGTTTAGCCTTCCTATGCTAGTTTATTATTGTTCCCATAAATTGTTTGCTCACAAAATCCCTATGCATAGGAAGTGGGTTAGACTTAAATGTGCTAGTCACATTCTTCATGATGCTCTCTTTATGTTTCAGTTCTTATCTTTTATGTGAGCATCATTGAAATCATCATGCCTAGCTAGGGGTGTTAAACGATAGCGCTTGTTGGGAGGCAACCCAATTTTACTTTTGTCCTTTGCTTTTGCTCCTGTTTAGTAATAAAAAATTCATCTAGCCTCTGTTTAGGTGTGTTTTTATGTTTTAATTAGTGTTTGTGCCAAGTAGAACCTTTGGAAAGACTTGGGTGAAGTCTTTGTGATCATGTTGTAAAAAGCAGAAACTTTTTTGCTCACGGGATTAGCTGCCATTTTTTACTGGAGAGTGATTTTAGGTTGATTCATTTTGCATTTGATTAATAGGAAAATTAATCAGGTCCACCAATTTATTTCAGAATTTTTGGAGTTACAGAAGTATTCGAATGATACAGATTACTACAGACTGTTCTGTTTTTGACAGATTCTGTTTTCTATGTGTTGTTTGCTTATTCTGATGAATCTATGAGTAGTATCGGAGGGTATGAACCATAGAGAAGTTGGAATACAGTAGATATTACACCAATATGAATTTAGAATGAGTTCATAACAGTACCTAAGTGGTGATTTATTTTCTTATACTAACGGAGCTTACGAGTTTTCTGTTAAGTTTTGTGTTGTGAAGTTTTCAAGTTTTGGGTAAAGATTCGATGGACCATGGAATAAGGAGTGGCAAGAGCCTAAGATTGGGGATGCCCAAGGCACCCCAAGGTAATATTCAAGGACAACCAAGAGCCTAAGCTTGGGATGGCATCCCCTCTTTCGTCTTCATTCATCGATAACTTTACTTGGAGCTATATTTTTATTCACCACATGATATGTGTTTTGCTTGGAGTGTCATTTTGTTTTATTTTGTTTTGCTTGCTGTTTGAATAAAATACAAATTCTGAAATTCTTAAATGTTAGAGAGTCTTCACTTAGTTACATAATTATTCAACTACTCATTGATCTTCACTTATATCTTTCAGAGTAGTTTGTCGTTTGCTCTTGTGCTTCACTTATATCTTATTAGAGCACGGTGGTGGTTTTATTTTATAGAAATTATTGATCTCTCATGCTTCACTTATTTTGAGAGTCTTTAGAACAACATGGTAATTTTCTTTGGTTATAAAATTAGTCCTAATATGATGGGCATCCAAGTTGGGTAAAATAAAAACTTTCATATAGAGTGCATAAAACACTATGATAAATTTGATACTTGATAATTGTTTTGAGATATAAAGGTGGTAATGTTAGAGTCATGCTAGTTGGGTAATTATGAAATTGAGAAATACTTGTGTTAAAGTTGGCAAGTCCCGTAGCATGCACGTATGGTGAACGTTGTGTGACAAATTTAAAGCATGGGGTGTTCTTTGATTGCCTTCCTTATGAATGGAGGTCAGGATCGCGCGATGGCTAACTCCTACCAACCCTTACCCTAGGATAATGCGTAGTAGTACTTTGCTTCGAGGGCTAATAAACGTTTGCAATAAGTATATGAGTTCTTTATGACAAATGTGAGTCCATGGATTATACGCACTCTTACCCTTCCGCAATTTGCTAGCCTCTACGGTACCGTGCATTGCCCTTTATCACCATGAGAGTTGGTGCAAACTTCGCCGGTGCATCCAAACCCCGTGATACGATACGCCCTATCACACATAAACCTCCTTATATCTTCCTCAAAACAGCCACCATACCTACCTATTATGGCATTTCCATAGCCATTCCGAGATATATTGCCATGCAACTTTTCACCGTTCCATTTATTATGACACGCTCCATCATTGTCATATTGCTTTGCATGATCATGTAGTTGACATCGTATTTGTGGCAAAGCCACCTTTCATAATTCTTTCATACATGTCACTCTTGATTCATTGCACATCCTGGTACACCGCCGGAGGCATTCATATAGAGTCATATCTTGTTCTAAGCACCGAGTTGTAATTCTTGAGTTGTAAATAAATAGAAGTGTGATGATTTCCATTATTAGAGCATTGTCCCATGTGAGGAAAGGATGATCGAGACTATGATTCCCCCACAAGTCAGGATGAGACTCCAGATGAAATAAAAAAAAGGAGAAAAAAGAGAGGCCAAAGGAGCCCAAATAAAAAAAAGAAAAAAAGAGGCCAAAGAAGCCCAAATAAAAAATGAGAGAAAAAGAGAGAAGGGACAATGTTACTATCCTTTTAACACACTTGTGCTTCAAAGTAGCACCATGGTCTTCATGATAGAGAGTCTCCTATGTTGTCACTTTCATATACTAGTGGGAAATTTTCATTATAGAACTTGGCTTGTATATTCCAATGATGGGCTTCCTCAAAATGCCCTAGGTCTTCGTGAGCAGGCAAGTTGGATGCACACCCACTTAGTTTCTTTTTGATGAGCTTTCATACATTTATAGCTCTAGTGCATCCGTTGCATGGCAATCCCTACTCCTCGTATTGACATCAATTGATGGGCATCTCCATAGCCCGTTGATTAGCCGCGTCAATGTGAGACTTTCTCCTTTTTTGTTTTCTCACATAATCCCTATCATCATACTCTACTCCACCCATAGTGTTGTGTCCATGGCTTACGCTCATGTATTGCATGAGGGTTGAAAAGGCTGAAGCGCGTTAAAAAGTATGAACCAATTGCTTGGCTAAAACCGGGGTTGTGCATGATGGGAGCATTTTGTGTGACGAAAATGAAGCATGGCCAAACTATATGATTTTGTAAGGATAAGCTTTCTTTGGCTATGTTATTTTGATAAGACATAAACTGCTTGGTTAGCATGCTTGAAGTATTACTATTTTTATGTCAATATTAAACTTTTATCTTGAATCTTATGGATCTGAATATTCTTGCCACAATAAAGAAGATTACATTGATAATTACGTTAGGTAGCATTCCACATCAAAAATTCTGTTTTTATCATTTACCTACTCGAGGACGAGCAGCAATTAAGCTTGGGGATGCTTGATACGTCTCAAACGTATCTATAATTTTTATTGTTCCATGCTATTATATTATCTCTTTTGGATGTTTAATGGGCTTTATTATACACTTTTATATTATTTTTGGGACTAACCTATTAACTAGAGGCCCAGTCCAAATTGCTGTTTTTTTGCCTATTTCAGTGTTTCGCAGAAAAGAATATCAAACGGAATCCAAACGGAATGAAACCTTCTGCAGAGTGATTTTTGGAACAAATGTGATCCAGAGGACTTGGAGTGGACGTCCAGAAAGAAGCGAGGAGGCCACGAGGCAGGGAGGTGCGCCTGCCCCCCTGGGCGCGCCCCCCACCACCGTGGGCCCCTCGCAGCTCCACCGACCTACTTCTTCCTCCTATATATACCCATATACCCCGAAAACATCCAAGAGAATCATAGATTGGGAGTTCCGCCGACGCAAGCCTCTGTAGCCACCAAAAACCAATCGGGACCATATTTCGGCACCGTGTCGGACGGGGGATCCATCACCGGTGCCCATCTTCATCATCCCTGCGCTCTCCATGACGAAGAGGGAGTAGTTCAACCTCAGGGCTGAGGGTATGTACCAGTAGCTATGTGTTTGATCTCTCTCTCTCGTGTTCTTGATTTGGCACGATCTTGATGTATCGCGAGCTTTGCTATTATAGTTGGATCTTATGATGTTTCTCCCCCTCTACTCTCATGTAATGGATTGAGTTTTCCCTTTGAAGGTATCTTATTGGATTGAGTCTTTAAGGATTTGAGAACACTTGATGTATGTCTTGCATGTGCTTATCTGTGGTGACAATGGGATATTCACGTGATCTACTTGATGTATGTTTTGGTGATCAACTTGCGGGTTCAGTGACCTTGTGAACTTATGCATAGGGGTTGGCACACATTTCGTCTTGACTCTCCGGTAGAAACTTTGGGGCACTCTTTGAAGTACTTTGTGTTGGTTTGAATAGATGAATCTAAGATTGTGTGATGCATATCGTATAATCATACCCACGGATACTTGAGGTGACATTAGGGTTTTGGTTGATTTGTGTCTTGAGGTGTTATTCTAGTACAAACTCTATGATAGATCGAACGGAAAGAATAGCTTCGTGTTATTTTACTACAGACTCTTGAATAGATCGATCATAAAGGATAACTTTGAGGTGGTTTCGTACCCTACAATAATCTCTTCGTTTGTTCTCCGCTATTAGTGACTTTGGAGTGACTCTTTGTTGCATGTTGAGGGATAGTTATATGATCCAATTATGTTATTATTGTTGAGAGAACTTGCACTAGTGAAAGTATGAACCCTAGGCCTTGTTTCCTAGCATTGCAATACCGTTTACGCTCACTTTTATGATTAGTTACCTTGCTAGTTTTATAATTTCAGATTGCACCTGTATCACCATCTCTTCGCCGAACTAGTGCACCTATACAATTTACCATTGTATTGGGTGTGTTGGGGACACAAGAGACTCTTTGTTATTTGGTTGCGGGGTTGTTTGAGAGAGACCATCTTCATCCTACGCCTCCCACGGATTGATAAACCTTAGGTCATCCACTTGAGGGAAATTTGCTACTGTCCTACAAACCTATGCACTTGGAGGCCCAACAACGTCTACAAGGAGAAGGTTGCGTAGTAGACATCAAGCTCTTTTCTGGCGCCATTGCCGGGGAGGTTAGTGCTTGAAGGTATATCTTTAGATCTTGCAATCGAATCTTTTAGTTTCTTGTTTTATCACTAGTTTAGTCTATAAAAGAAAATTACAAAAAAATGGAATCGAGGGTGCCTCATATGCTTCATCTTTTTAATGTCTTCCGTGAAAATAAGGATTCCGGAAATATTGCTCAAGTACTAGAAGAACAATTACATAGAATGCTTGGCATAAAATATGTGAATGATGAGCATGATTGCAATGTTGTTAGTATGAATTCTTTGAATACCTATAATGCTAATGATATGCAAAGCCACAAGCTTGGGGATGCTATGTTTGATGAATATGATATTTTTTGTCCCCCATGTTTTGATGAGCAAATTTATTATGATGAAAGCATGCCTCCTATTTATGATGATGATTGTGATGATACATATGCCATAAAGAATAAACATAACCATGAAACTTTTCATCATGATTTTAATTTTCAATTGGATTATGCCTCACATGATAGTTATTTTGTTGAGTTTGCTCCCACTACTATTCATGAGAAGAAGTTGCTCATGTGGAGAGTAATAAAATTTCTATGCTTGTAGATCATGAAAATAGTGCTTTATGTGATAGTTATATTGTTGAATTAATTCATGATGCTACTGAAATTTATTATGAGGGAGGAATATATGCTTGTAGGAATTGCAATAATATCAAGTTTCCTCTCTATGTGCTTAAAGTTTTGAAGTTATGCTTGTTTAGCCTTCCTATGCTAGTTTATTATTGTTCCCATAAATTGTTTGCTCACAAAATCCCTATGCATAGGAAGTGGGTTAGACTTAAATGTGCTAGTCATATTCTTCATGATGCTCTCTTTATGTTTCAGTTCTTATCTTTTATGTGAGCATCATTGAAATCATCATGCCTAGCTAGGGGTGTTAAACGATAGCGCTTGTTGGGAGGCAACCCAATTTTACTTTTGTCCTTTGCTTTTGCTCCTGTTTAGTAATAAATAATTCATCTAGCCTCTGTTTAGGTGTGTTTTTATGTTTTAATTAGTGTTTGTGCCAAGTAGAACCTTTGGAAAGACTTGGGTGAAGTCTTTGTGATCATGTTGTAAAAAGCAGAAACTTTTTTGCTCACGGGATTAGCTGCCATGTTTTACTGGAGAGTGATTTTAGGTTGATTCTTTTTGCATTTGATTAATAGGAAAATTAATCAGGTCCACCAATTTATTTCAGAATTTTTGGAGTTACAGAAGTATTCGAATGATACAGATTACTACAGACTGTTCTGTTTTTGACAGATTCTGTTTTCTATGTGTTGTTTGCTTATTCTGATGAATCTATGAGTAGTATCGGAGGGTATGAACCATAGAGAAGTTGGAATACAGTAGATATTACACCAATATGAATTTAGAATGAGTTCATAACAGTACCTAAGTGGTGATTTATTTTCTTATACTAACGGAGCTTACGAGTTTTCTGTTAAGTTTTGTGTTGTGAAGTTTTCAAGTTTTGGGTAAAGATTCGATGGACCATGGAATAAGGAGTGGCAAGAGCCTAAGATTGGGGATGCCCAAGGCACCCCAAGGTAATATTCAAGGACAACCAAGAGCCTAAGCTTGGGATGGCATCCCCTCTTTCGTCTTCATTCATCGATAACTTTACTTGGAGCTATATTTTTATTCACCACATGATATGTGTTTTGCTTGGAGTGTCATTTTGTTTTGCTTGCTGTTTGAATAAAATACAAATTCTGAAATTCTTAAATGTTAGAGAGTCTTCACTTAGTTACATAATTATTCAACTACTCATTGATCTTCACTTATATCTTTCAGAGTAGTTTGTCGTTTGCTCTTGTGCTTCACTTATATCTTATTAGAGCACGGTGGTGGTTTTATTTTATAGAAATTATTGATCTCTCATGCTTCACTTATTTTGAGAGTCTTTAGAACAACATGGTAATTTTCTTTGGTTATAAAATTAGTCCTAATATGATGGGCATCCAAGTTGGGTAAAATAAAAACTTTCATATAGAGTGCATAAAACACTATGATAAATTTGATACTTGATAATTGTTTTGAGATATAAAGGTGGTAATGTTAGAGTCATGCTAGTTGGGTAATTATGAAATTGAGAAATACTTGTGTTAAAGTTGGCAAGTCCCGTAGCATGCACGTATGGTGAACGTTGTGTGACAAATTTAAAGCATGGGGTGTTCTTTGATTGCCTTCCTTATGAATGGAGGTCAGGATCGCGCGATGGCTAACTCCTACCAACCCTTACCCTAGGATAATGCGTAGTAGTACTTTGCTTCGAGGGCTAATAAACGTTTGCAATAAGTATATGAGTTCTTTATGACAAATGTGAGTCCATGGATTATACGCACTCTTACCCTTCCGCAATTTGCTAGCCTCTACGGTACCGTGCATTGCCCTTTATCACCATGAGAGTTGGTGCAAACTTCGCCGGTGCATCCAAACCCCGTGATACGATACGCCCTATCACACATAAACCTCCTTATATCTTCCTCAAAACAGCCACCATACCTACCTATTATGGCATTTCCATAGCCATTCCGAGATATATTGCCATGCAACTTTTCACCGTTCCATTTATTATGACACGCTCCATCATTGTCATATTGCTTTGCATGATCATGTAGTTGACATCGTATTTGTGGCAAAGCCACCTTTCATAATTCTTTCATACATGTCACTCTTGATTCATTGCACATCCTGGTACACCGCCGGAGGCATTCATATAGAGTCATATCTTGTTCTAAGCACCGAGTTGTAATTCTTGAGTTGTAAATAAATAGAAGTGTGATGATTTCCATTATTAGAGCATTGTCCCATGTGAGGAAAGGATGATCGAGACTATGATTCCCCCACAAGTCAGGATGAGACTCCAGATGAAATAAAAAAAGGAGAAAAAAGAGAGGCCAAAGGAGCCCAAATAAAAAAAGAAAAAAAGAGGCCAAAGAAGCCCAAATAAAAAATGAGAGAAAAAGAGAGAAGGGACAATGTTACTATCCTTTTAACACACTTGTGCTTCAAAGTAGCACCATGGTCTTCATGATAGAGAGTCTCCTATGTTGTCACTTTCATATACTAGTGGGAAATTTTCATTATAGAACTTGGCTTGTATATTCCAATGATGGGCTTCCTCAAAATGCCCTAGGTCTTCGTGAGCAGGCAAGTTGGATGCACACCCACTTAGTTTCTTTTTGATGAGCTTTCATACATTTATAGCTCTAGTGCATCCGTTGCATGGCAATCCCTACTCCTCGTATTGACATCAATTGATGGGCATCTCCATAGCCCGTTGATTAGCCGCGTCAATGTGAGACTTTCTCCTTTTTTGTTTTCTCACATAATCCCTATCATCATACTCTACTCCACCCATAGTGTTGTGTCCATGGCTTACGCTCATGTATTGCATGAGGGTTGAAAAGGCTGAAGCGCGTTAAAAAGTATGAACCAATTGCTTGGCTAAAACCGGGGTTATGCATGATGGGAGCATTTTGTGTGACGAAAATGAAGCATGGCCAAACTATATGATTTTGTAAGGATAAGCTTTCTTTGGCTATGTTATTTTGATAAGACATAAACTGCTTGGTTAGCATGCTTGAAGTATTACTATTTTTATGTCAATATTAAACTTTTATCTTGAATCTTATGGATCTGAATATTCTTGCCACAATAAAGAAGATTACATTGATAATTACGTTAGGTAGCATTCCACATCAAAAATTCTGTTTTTATCATTTACCTACTCGAGGACGAGCAGCAATTAAGCTTGGGGATTCTTGATAAGTCTCCAACGTATCTATAATTTTTATTGTTCCATGCTATTATATTATCTGTTTTGGATGTTTAATGGGCTTTATTATACACTTTTATATTATTTTTGGGACTAACCTATTAACTAGAGGCCCAGTCCAAATTGCTGTTTTTTTGCCTATTTCAGTGTTTCGCAGAAAAGAATATCAAACGGAATCCAAACGGAATGAAACCTTCTGCAGAGTGATTTTTGGAACAAATGTGATCCAGAGGACTTGGAGTGGACGTCCAGAAAGAAGCGAGGAGGCCACGAGGCAGGGAGGCGCGCCTGCCCCCTGGGCGCGCCCCCCACCACCGTGGGCCCCTCGCAGCTCCACCGACCTACTTCTTCCTCCTATATATACCCATATACCCCGAAAACATCCAAGAGAATCATAGATTGGGAGTTCCGCCGCCGCAAGCCTCTGTAGCCACCAAAAACCAATCGGGACCCTATTTCGGCACCATGTCGGACGGGGGATCCATCACCGGTGCCCATCTTCATCATCCCTGCACTCTCCATGACGAAGAGGGAGTAGTTCAACCTCAGGGCTGAGGGTATGTACCAGTAGCTATGTGTTTGATCTCTCTCTCTCTCGTGTTCTTGATTTGGCACGATCTTGATGTATCGCGAGCTTTGCTATTATAGTTGGATCTTATGATGTTTCTCCCCCTCTACTCTCATGTAATGGATTGAGTTTTCCCTTTGAAGGTATCTTATTGGATTGAGTATTTAAGGATTTGAGAACACTTGATGTATGTCTTGCATGTGCTTATCTGTGGTGACAATGGGATATTCACGTGATCTACTTGATGTATGTTTTGGTGATCAACTTGCGGGTTCAGTGACCTTGTGAACTTATGCATAGGGGTTGGCACACATTTCGTCTTGACTCTCCGGTAGAAACTTTGGGGCACTCTTTGAAGTACTTTGTGTTGGTTTGAATAGATGAATCTAAGATTGTGTGATGCATATCGTATAATCATACCCACGGATACTTGAGGTGAAATTAGGGTTTTGGTTGATTTGTGTCTTGAGGTGTTATTCTAGTACAAACTCTATGATAGATCGAACGGAAAGAATAGCTTCGTGTTATTTTACTACAGACTCTTGAATAGATCGATCATAAAGGATAACTTTGAGGTGGTTTCGTACCCTACAATAATCTCTTCGTTTGTTCTCCGCTATTAGTGACTTTGGAGTGACTCTTTGTTGCATGTTGAGGGATAGTTATATGATCCAATTATGTTATTATTGTTGAGAGAACTTGCACTTGTGAAAGTATGAACCCTAGGCCTTGTTTCCTAGCATTGCAATACCGTTTACGCTCACTTTTATCATTAGTTACCTTGCTAGTTTTATAATTTCAGATTGCACTTGTATCACCATCTCTTCGCCGAACTAGTGCACCTATACAATTTACCATTGTATTGGGTGTGTTGGAGACACAAGAGACTCTTTGTTATTTGGTTGCAAGGTTGTTTGAGAGAGACCATCTTCATCCTACGCCTCCCACGGATTGATAAACCTTAGGTCATCCACTTGAGGGAAATTTGCTACTGTCCTACAAACTCTGCACTTGGAGGCCCAACAACGTCTACAAGGAGAAGGTTGCGTAGTAGACATCAGTGTGACACCTTTATAGTCAGTAAATGAATCTGGCAGGTTATTTGCAATGTGTTGCAAATCTTCCGAATGCATAGTTCAGATCCTTGAGTACGTGGAATTGAGGCAGAAATGTGTTGAACATTCCACTAATTTACTGGCATTTGATACGTCCATTTTGCATCATGTTTTCCTACTATTATTTATGATGTTCTTATGCATAATAATACTTTTTGGAGTAATTCTAATGCCTTTTCTCTGATAATATGCAAGGTACACACAAAGAGGGAGAATTCCGACAGCTGGAAATCTGGACCTGGAAAAGCTACGTCAGGCTACCTATTCTGCACAACTCCAAACAAGCTGAAACTTTACGGAGATTTTTTATGGAATATTTGAAAAATATTGCAGCAAATAAGTACCAGAGGGGTCCCACCAGGTGGGCACAACCCACCTGGGCGCGCCCATGTGGGTTGTGCTCACCCAGGCCCATCTCTGGTGCCCATCTTCTGGTATATAAGTCATTTTGACCTAGAAAAAATAAGGAGAGGACTTTCGGGACGGAGCGCCGCCGTCTCGAGGCAGAACTCGGGCAGGAGCACTTTTGCCCTCCGGCGGAGCGATTCCGCCGGGGGAACTTCCCTCTCGGAGGGTGAAATCATCATCATCATCATCATCACCAACAACTCTCCCATCTTGGGGAGGGCAATCTCCATCAACATCTTCAACAGCACCATCTCATTTCAAACCCTAGTTCATCTCTTGTGTTCAATCTTTGTACCGGAACTATAGATTGGTGCTTGTGGATGACTAGTAGTGTTGATTACATCTTGTAGCTAACTACTATATGGTTTATTTGGTGGAAGATCATATGTTCAGATCCAATATGCTATTTAATACCCCTCTGATCTTGAGCATGATTATCATGTGTGAGTAGTTACTTTTGTTCTTGAGGTCACAGGAGAAATCATGTTGCAAGTAATCATGTGAACTTGATATGTGTTCGATATTTTGATAGTATGTACATTGTGATTCCCTTAGTGGTGTCATGTGAACGTCGACTACATGGCACTTCTCCATATTTGGGCCTAAGGGAATGCATTGTGGAGTAGTTATTAGGTGATGGGTTGCGAGAGTGACAGAAGCTTAAACCCTAGTTTATGCGCTATTCCGTAAGGGACTGATTGGATCCAAAAGTTTAATGCTATGGTTAGAATTTATTCTTACTACTTTTCTCGTAGTTGCGGATGCTTGCGAGGAGGTTAATCATAAGTAGGAGGTTTGTTCAAGTAAGAACAGCACCTAAGCACCGGTCCACCTGAAGGAAATATGCCCTAGAGGCAATAATAAAGTTGCTATTTATATTTCCTTATATCATGATAAATGTTTATTACTCATGCTAGAATTGTATTAACCGGAAACTTAGTACATGTGTGAATACATAGACAAAACATAGTGTCCCTAGTATGCCTCTACTTGACTAGCTCGTTAATCAAAGATGGTTATGTTTCCTAACCATAGACATGTGTTGTCATTTGATGAACGGGATCACATCATTAGGAGAATGATGTGATGAACAAAGACCCATCTGTTAGCTTAGCATTATGATCGTTACAGTTTCATTGCTACTGCTTTCTTCATGACTTATACATGTTCCCCAGACTATAAGATTATGCAACTCCCGAATACCGGAGGAACACCTTGTGTGCTATTGATACGTCTCCAATGTATCTATAATTTATGAAGCATTCATGCTATTTTATTATATGTTTTGAATGATTACGGGCTTTATTTTACACATTTATATTATTTTTGGGACTAACCTACTAACCGGAGGCCCAGCCCATATTGCTGTTTTATTGCCTGTTTCAGTATTTCGAAGAAAAGGAATATCAAAGAGAGTCCAAACGGAATGAAACCTTCGGGAGAGTGATTTTTGGAAAGGATATGATCCGGGAGACTTGGAGTTCAAGCCAGGGAAGGTTCGAGGAAGCCAGGAGATAGGAGGGCGCGCCCACCCCCCCTGGGCGCGCCCCCTGTCTCCTGGGCCCCTCAAGCGTCCCCCGACCGACTTCTTTCGCCTATATATTCCCATATACCCTAAAACCATCGAATACGAAGATAGATCGGGAGTTCCGCCGCCGCAAGCCTCTGTAGCCACCAAAAACCTCTCGGGAGCCCGTTCCACCACCCTGCCGGAGGGGGGATCCCTCACCGGTGGCCATCTTCATCATCCCGGCGCTCTCCATGACGAGGAGGGAGTAGTTCACCCTCGGGGCTGAGGGTATGTACCAGTAGCTATGTGTTTGATATCTCTCTCTCATGTTCTCGATTTGGCACGATCTTGATGTATCGCGAGCTTTGCTATTATAGTTGGATCTTATGATGTTTCTCCCCCTCTACTCTCTTGTGATGAATTGAGTTTTCCTCTTGAAGTTATCTTATCGGATTGAGTCTTTAAGGATTTGAGAACACTTGATGTATGTCTTGTCGTGCTTATCTGTGGTGACAATGGGATATCACGTGATCCACTTGATGTATGTTTTGGTGATCAACTTTCGGGTTCCGCCCATGAACCTATGCATATGGGTTGGCACACGTTTTCGTCTTGACTCTCCGGTAGAAACTTTGGGGCACTCTTTGAAGTACTTTGTGTTGGTTGAATAGATGAATCTGAGATTGTGTGATGCATATCGTATAATCATGCCCACAGATACTTGAGGTGACAATGGAGTATCTAGGTGACATTAGGGTTTTGGTTGATTTGTGTCTTAAGGTGTTATTCTAGTACGAACTCTTGAATAGATTGATCCGAAAGAATAACTTTGAGGTGGTTTCGTACCCTACCATAATCTCTTCGTTTGTTCTCCACTATTAGTAGCTTTGGAGAGACTCTTTGTTGCATGTTGAGGGATTGTTATATGATCTATCTATGTTATTATTGTTGAGAGAACTTGCACTAGTGAAAGTATGAACCCTAGGCCTTGTTTCCTAGCATTGCAATACCGTTTATGCTCACTTTTATTATTAGTTACCTTGCTGTTTTTATATTTTCATATTACAAAAACCTATATCTACCATCCGTATTCCACTTGTATCACCATCTCTTCGCCGAACTAGTGCACCTATACAATTTACCTTTGTATTGGGTGTGTTGGGGACATAAGAGACTCTTTGTTATTTGGTTGCAGGGTTGTTTGAGAGAGACCATCTTCATCCTACGCCTCCCACGGATTGATAAACCTTAGTTCATCCACTTGAGGGAAATTTGCTACTGTCCTACAAACCTGTGCACTTGCAGGCCCAACAACGTCTACAAGAAGAAGGTTGTGTAGTAGACATCAGCTATCAAATGTCACAACGTAACTGGGTGATTATAAAGATGCTCTACAGGTGTCTCCGAAGGTGTTTGTTGGGTTGGCATAGAATGAGATTAGGATTTGCCACTCCATGTATCGAAGAGGTATCTCTCGGCCCTCTCAGTAATGCTCATCACTATAAGCCTTGCAAGCAATTTAACTAATGAGTTAGTTGCGGGATGAAGCATTACAGAACGAGTAAAGAGACTTGCCGGTAACGAGATTGAACTAGGTATGTCGATACCGACGATCGAATCTCGGGCAAGTAACATACCAATGACAAAGGGAACAACGTATGTTGTTATGCGGTTTGACCGATAAAGATCTTCGTAGAATATGTAGGAGCCAATATGAGCATCCAGGTTCAGCTATTGGTTATTGATCGGAGATGTGTCTCGGTCATGTCTACATAGTTCTCGAACCCGTAGGGTCCGCACGCTTAACGTTCGATGACGATTTGTATTATGAGTTATGTGTTTTGATGACCGAAGTTTGTTCGGAGTCCCGGATGAGATCACGGACATGACGAGGAGCCTCAAAATGGTCGAGACATAAAGATCGATATATTGGAAGGCTATATTCGGACATCAGAAAGGTTCCGAGTGATTCGGGTATTTTTCAGAGTACCGGAGAGTTACGGGAATTCGCCGGGAGAAGTAATGGGCCTTGTTGGGCTTTAGTGGAGAGAGGGAAGAAGGGCCACGAGGGGTGGGGGCGTGGCCCCCCCTTTCCTTCTCCCTCTCCCTCCTTTCCTTCTTTCCTACTCCGAAAAGGAAAGGGAATCCTACTAGGACTTGGGAGTCCTAGTAGGACTCCCTACACTTGGCGCGCCCCTAGGAGGGCCGGCCTCTCTCCCTCCCTCCTTTATATACGTGGGCAGGGGGCACCCCAAAGACACACAAGTTGATCTTTTAGCCGTGTGCGGTGCCCCCCTCCACAGTTACACACCTCGGTCATATCGTCGTAGTGCTTAGGCGAAGCCCTGCGCCGGTAACGTCATCATCACCGTCGCCACGCCATCGTGCTGACGAGACTCTCCCTCGGCCTCAACTAGATCAAGAGTACGAGGGATTTCATCGAGCTGAACGTGTGCTGAACGCGGAGGTGCCGTACGTTCGGTACTTGGATCGGTTGGATCGCGAAGACGTTCGACTACATCAACCGCGTTATCGAAACGCGTTAGCTTTCGGTCAATGAGGGTCCGTGGTCACACTCTCCCCTCTCGTTGCTATGCATCTCGTAGATAGATCTTGCGCGATCGTAGGAATTTTTTTGAAATTACCGCATTCCCCAACAGTGGTATCAGAGCCAGGTCTATGCGTAGATGTTATATGCACGAGTAGAACACAAAGAGTTGTGGGCGATAACAGACTGCTTACCAGCATGTCATACTTTGATTCGGCGGTATTGTTGGATGAAGTGGCCCGGACCGACATTACATGACCGCGTTCATGAGACTGGTTCTACCGACGTGCTTATGCACATAGGTGGCTGGCGGGTGTCTGTTTCTCCAATTTTAGTTGAATCGAGTGCGGCTCCGCCCGGTCCTTGTTGAAGGTTAAAACAACACACTTGACGAAAAATCGTTGTGGTTTTGATGCGTAGGTAAGAACAGTTCTTGCTAGAAGCCCGTAGCAGCCACGTAAAACTTGCAACAACAAAGTAGAGGACGTCTAACTTGTTTTTGCAGGGCTTGCTGTGATGTGATATGGTCAAGGCATGATGTGATGTAAATTGTTGTATGAGATGATCATGTTTTGTAACATAGTTATCGGCAACTGGCAGGAGCCATATGGTTGTCGCTTTATTGTATGCAATGCAATCTCCATGTAATTGTTTTACTTTATCACTAAGAGGTAGCGATAGTCGTAGTAACAATAGTTGGCGAGATGACAACGATGCTACGATGGAGATCAAGGTGTCGCGCCGGTGACGATGGAGATCATGACGATGCTTTGGTGATTGAGATCATGAGCACAAGATGATGATGGCCATATCATGTCACATATTTTGATTGCATGTGATGTTTATCTTTTATGCATCTTATTTTGCTTAGTACATCAGTAGCATTATAAGATGATCCCTTACTAAATTTCAAGGTATAAGTGTTCTCCCTGAGTATGCACCGTTGCTACAGTTCGTCGTGCCGAGACACCACGTGATGATCGGGTGTGATAAGCTCTACGTTCACATACAACAGGTGCAAGCCAATTTCGCACACGCAGAATACTCGGGTTAAACTTGACGAGCCTAGCATATGCAGATATGGCCTCAGAACACTGGAGACCGAAAGGTCGAGCGTGAATCATATAGTAGATATGATCAACATAGTGATGTTCGCCATTGAAAACTACTCCATCTCACGTGATGATCGGACATGGTTTAGTTGATTTGGATCACGTGATCATTTAGATGACTAGAGGGATGTCTATCTAAGTGGGAGTTCTTAACTAATATGATTAATTGAACTTTAATTTATCATGAACTTAGTCTTGATAGTATTTTGTAAATTATGTTGTAGATCAATAGCTCGCGTTATAGCTTCCCTATGTTTTTTTATATGTTCCTAGAGAAAACTAAGTTGAAAGATGATAGTAGCAATGATGTGGACTGGGTTTGTGATCTGGGGTGTATCCTCATTGCTGCATAGAAGAATTATATCCTTGATGCACCTCTAGGTGACAGACCTATTGCAGGAGCAGATGCAGACGTTATGAACGTTTGGCTAGCTCAATATGATGACTACTTGATAGTTTAGTGCACCATGCTTTACGGCTTAGAACCGGGACTTCAAAAACATTTTTGAAACGTCACAGAGCATATGATATGTTCCAAGAGCTGAAATTGGTATTTCAATCTGATGCCCGTGTCAAGAGGTATGAGACCTTTGACAAGTACTTTGCCTAAAAGATGGAGGAGAATTGCTCAACTAGTGAGCATGTGCTCAGAATGTCTGGGTACAACAATCACATGAATCAAGTGGGAGTTAATCTTCCAGATCAGATAGTGATTGACAGAGTTCTCTAGTCACCATCACCAAGTTACTGGAACTTTGTGATGAACTATAGTATGCAAGTGATGACAAAAACGATTCCCGAGCTCTTCGTGATGCTGAAATCGACGAAGGTAGAAATCAAGAAAGAGCATCAAGTGTTGATGATTAAACAAGACCACTAGTTTCAAGAAAATGGCAAAGGGAAAGAAAGGGAACTTCAAGAAGAATGGCAAGCAAGTTGTCACTCCCGTGAAGAAGCCCAAGGCTGGACCTAAGCCTGAAACTGAGTGCTTCTACTGCAAAGGAAATGGTCACTGGAAGCGGAACTACCCCAAATATTTGGTGGAAAAGAGGAATGGCAAAATGAACAAAGGTATATTTGATATACAGGTTATTGATGTGTACCTTGCTAGTGTTCATAGTAGCCCCTGGGTATTCGATACTTGTTCGGTTGCTAAGATTAGTAACTCGAAACAGGAGTTACAGAATAACTAGAGACTAGTTAAGGATGAAGTGACGATGTATGTTGGAAGTGGTTCCAAGATTGATATGATCATCATCGCACACTCCCTATACTTTCAGGATTAGTGTTGAACCTAAATAAATGTTATTTGGTGTTTGCGTTGAGCATGAATATGATTAGATCATGTTTTTTGCAATACGGTTATTCATTTTAGAGAATAATTGTTATTCTGTTTACATGAACAAAACCTTCTATGGTCATACACCCAATGTTGATGGTTTATTGAATCTCGATCGTAGTGATACACATATTCATAATATTGACGCCAAAAGATGCAAAGTTGATAATGATAGTGCAACTTATTTGTGGCACTGCCGTTTAGGTCATATTGGTGTAAAAGCGCATGAAGAAACTCCATGTTGATGGGCTTTTGGAATCACTTGATTATGAATCATTTGATACTTTCGAACCGTGCCTTATGGGCAAGATGACTAAAACTCCGTCTCCGGAACAAGGGAAAGAGCTAAATGACTCACTGGAAATAATACATACCGATGTATGCGGTCCGATGAGTGTTGAGGCTCGTGGCAGGTATCATTATTTTCTTACCTTCACAAGATGATTTGAGCAGATATGGTTATATCTACTTAATGAAGCATAAGTCTGAAACATTTGAAAAGTTCAAAGAATTTCAGAGTGAAGTGGAAAATCATCGTAACAAGAAAATAAAGTTTCTACGATCTGATCGTGGAGGAGAATATTTGAGTTACGAGTTTGGTCTTCATTTGAAACAATGTGGAATAGTTTCACAACTCACGCCACCTGGAACACCACAGCATAATGGTGTGTCCGAATATCGTAACCGTACTTTATTAGATATGGTACGATCTATGATGTCTCTTACCAATTTACCACTATCGTTTTGGGGTTATGCATTAGAGACAGCTGCATTCACTTTAAATAGGGCACCATCAAAATCCATTGAGACGACGCCTTATGAACTATGGTTTGGCAAGAAACCAAAGTTGTCGTTTCTTAAAGTTTGGGGCTGCGATGCTTATGTGAAAAAGCTTCAACCTGATAAGCTCAAACCCAAATCGGAGAAGTGCGTCTTCATAGGATACCCAAAGGAAACTGTTGGGTACACCTTCTATCATAGATCCGAAAGGCAAGATATTCGTTGCTAAGAATGGATCCTTTCTAGAGAAGGAGTTTCTCTCGAAAGAAGTGTGTGGGAGGAAAGTAGAGCTTGATGAGGTAATTGTACCTTCTCCTGAATTGGAAAGTAGTTCATCACAGAAATTAGTTCTAGTGATTCCTACACCAATTTATGAGGAAGCTAATGATGATGATCATGGAACTTCAGATCAAGTTACTACAGAACCTTGTAGGTCTTCCAGAGTACGGTCCGCACCAGAGTGGTACGGTAATCCTATTCTAGAAGTCATGTTACTAGACCATGATGAACCTACGAACTATGAGGAAGCGATGATGAGCCCAGATTCCGCGAAATGGCTTGAGGCCATGAAATCTGAGATGGGATCCATGTATGAGAACAAAGTGTGGACTTTGGTGGATTTGCCCAATGATCGGCAGAGCCATAGCAAATAAATGGATCTTCAAAGAGGAAGACGGACGCTGATAGTAGTGTTACTATCTACAAAGCTCGACTTGTCGCAAAAGGTTTTCGACAAGTTCAAGGAGTTGACTACGATGATACTTTCTCACTCATAGCGATGCTTAAGTCTGTCCGAATCATGTTAGCAATTGCCGCATTTTATGATTATGAAATTTGGCAGATAGATGTCAAAATTGCATTCCTGAATGGATTTCTGGAAGAAGAGTTGTATATGATGCAACCAGAAGGTTTTGTCGATCCAAAGGGTGCTAACAAAGTGTGCAAGCTCCAGCGGTCCATTTATAGACTGGTGCAAGCCTCTCGGAGTAGGAATAAACGCTTTGATAGTGTGATCAAAGCATATGGTTTTATACAGACTTTTGGAGAAGCCTGTATTTACAAGAAAGTGAGTGGGAGCTCTGTAGCATTTCTAATATTATATGTGTATGACATATTGTTGATTGGAAATGATATAGAATTTCTGGAAATCATAAAGCTATATTTGAATAAGAGTTTTTCAAAGAAAGACCTCAGTGAAGCTGCTTACATATTGGGCATCAAGATCTATAGAGATAGATCAAGGCACTTGATAAGATTTTTCAAATAAGTACATACCTTGACAAGATTTTGAAAGAGTTCAAAATGGATCAGTCAAAGAAGGAGTTCTTGCCTGTATTACAAGGTGTAAAGATGGGTAAGACTCAAAACCTGACCACGGCAGAAGATAGAAAGAGAATGATAGTCATTCCCTATGCCTCAGTCATAGGTTCTATAAAGTGTGCCATGCTATGTACCAAACCAGTTGTGTGCCTTGCTATGAGTTTGGCAAAGGGGTACGATAGTGATCCAGGAGTGGATCACTGTATAGCGGTCAAAGTTATCCTTAGTTACCTAAGAGGACTAAGGAAATATTTCTCGGTTATGGAGGTGATAAAAGAGTTCGTCGTAAAGAGTTACGTCAATGCAAGCTTTTACATCAATCCAGATGACTCTAAGTCTCAATCTGGATACATATTGAAAGTGGGAGCAATTAGCTAGAGTAGCTCATGCAGAGCATTATAGACATAGATATTTGCAAAATACATACGGCTCTGAATGTGACAGACCTGTTGACTAAACTTCTCTCACGAGCAAAACATGATCACACCTTAGTACTCTTTGGGTGTTAATCACATAGCAATGTGAACTAGATTATTGACTCTAGTAAACCCTTTGGTTGTTGGTCACATGGCAATGTGAACTATGGGTGTTAATCACATACAGATGTGAATTATTGATGTTGAATCACATGGCGATGTGAACTAGATTATTAACTCTAGTGCAAGTGGGAGACTAAAGGAAATATGCCCTAGAGGTAATAATAAAGTTGTTATTTATATTTCCTTATATCATGATAAATTTTTATTATTCATGCTAGAATTGTATTAACCGGAAACTTAGTACATGTGTGAATACATAGACAAAACATAGTATCCCAAGTATGCCTCTACTTGACTAGCTCGTTAATCAAAGATGGTTATGTTTCCTAACCATAGACTTGTGTTGTCATTTGATGAACGGGATCACATCATTAGGAGAATGATGTGATGGACAAAGACCCATCCGTTAGCTTAGCATTATGATCGTTATAGTTTCATTGCTACTGCTTTCTTCATGACTTATACATGTTCCTCAGACTATGAGATTATGCAACTCCCGGATACTGGAGGAACACCTTGTGTGCTATCAAACGTCACAACGTAACTGGGTGATTATAAAGATGCTCTAGAGGTGTCTCCAAAGGTGTTTGTTGGGTTGGCATAGATCAAGATTAGGATTTGTCACTCCGTGTATCGGAGAGGTATCTCTGGGTCCTCACGGTAATCCTCATCACTATAAGCCTTGCAAGCAATGTGACTAATGAGTTAGTTGCGGGATGAAGCATTATAGAAAGAGTAAAGAGGCTTGCCGGTAACGAGATTGAACTAGGTATGTCGATACCGATGATCGAATCTCGGGCAAGTAACATACCGATGACAAAGGGAACAACGTATGTTGTTATGCGGTTTGACTGATAAAGATCTTCGTAGAATATGTAGGAGCCAATATGAGCATCCAGGTTCCGCTATTGGTTATTGATCGTAGATGTGTCTCGGTCATGTCTACATAGTTCTCGAACCTGTAGGGTCCGCACGCTTAACGTTCGATGATGATTTGTATTATGAGTTATGTGTTTTGATGACCGAAGTTTGTTCGGAGTCCCGGATGAGATCACGGACATGACGAGGAGTCTCAAAATGGTCGAGATGTAAAGATCAATATACTGGAAGGCTATATTCGTACATCGTAAAGGTTCCCAGTGATTCGGGTATTTTTCGGAGTACCGGAGAGTTACGGGAATTCGCCTGGAGAAGTAATGGGCCTTATTGGGCTTTAGTGGAGAGAGGGAAGAAGGGTCACGAGGTTGTGCGCGCCTCCCCCCTGCCCAAGCCGAATTGGACAAGGGGTGGGGGCGCGGCCCCCCCTTTCCTTCTCCCTCTCTCTCCTTTCCTTCTCTCCTACTCCGAGAAGGAAAGGGAATCCTACTAGGACTTGGGAGTCCTAGTAGGACTCCCTACACTTGGCGCGCCCCTAGGAGGGCCGGCCTCTCTGCCTCCCTCCTTTATATACGTGGGCAGGGGGCACCCCAAAGACACACAAGTTGATCTTTTAGCCGTGTGCGGTGCCCCCCTCCACAGTTACACACCTCAGTCATATCGTCGTAGTGCTTAGGCGAAGCCCTGCGCCGGTAACTTCATCATCACTGTCGCCACACCGTCGTGCTGACGAAACTCTCCCTCGGCCTCTACTGGATCAAGAGTACGAGAGACATCATCGAGCTGAACGTGTGCTGAACGCGGAGGTGCCGTACGTTCGGTACTTGGATCGGTTGGATCGCGAAGACGTTCGACTACATCAACCGCGTTATTGAAAACTTCCGCTTTCGGTCTACGAGGGTACGTGGTCGCACTCTCCCCTCTCGTTGCTATTCATCTCCTAGATAGATCTTGCGTGATCGTAGGAATTTTTTGAAATTACTGCGTTCCCCAACACCACCCACATATCAAATTATCAAAGTAGCGAACACAAATCGAATCAACATGATGTAAGTGACTAGATGAAATTCCCGGTACCCTCAAGAACGCTTTCCTTACTATAAGTGACTGTTTTGGCCTGTTCTTTGCCTCAAAAGGATTGGGATATCTTGCTGCACTTTTGTTACTATTATCGTTACTTGCTCGTTACAAATTATCTTGCTATCAAACTACCCTGTTGCTTACAATTTTAGCACTTGCAGACATTACCTTGCTGAAAACCACTTGCATTTTCTTCTGCTGCTCGTTGGGTTCGACACTCTTACTTACTGAAAAGAGCTACAATTGATCCCCTATACTTGTGGGTCATCAAGGCTAATTTCTGGCGCCGTTTCCTGGGAGTGAAGCGCCTTTGGTAAGTGGAATTTGGTAAGGAAACATTTATATAGTGTGCTAAAATTTATTGTCACTTGCTACTATGGAAAACAATCCTTTGAGGGGTTTGTTCGGGGTATCTTCACCTCGACCGGAATCACAATTAGTTACCCCTCAACCTACTGCACCTACTGAAAATATTGAATATGAAATTCCTTCGGGTATGATATAACAACTGCTAGCTAATCCTTATGCAGGAGATGGAACCGAACATCCTGATATGAACTTGATATATGTGGTACAAATTTGTTGATTATTTAAGCTTGCAGGTTTACCCGGAGATGAAGTTAAGAAGAAGGTTTTCCCTTTATCTTTGAAGGAAAAACATTGGCATGGTATAGGCTATGCGATGTTATTGGATCTTGGAGTTGGAATCGATTGAAATTGGAGTTCCATCAAAAAAATTATCCTATGCATCTAGTTCATCGTGATCGGAATTATATATATAATTTTTGGCCTCATGAAGAAGAAAGTATCGCTCTAGCTTGGGGGAGGCTTAAGTCAATGCTATATTCATGCCCCAATCATGAGCTCTCAAGAGAAATTATTATCCAGAATTTTTATGCTCGGCTTTCTCATAATGATCGATCCATATGCTTGATACTTCTTGTGATGGTTCTTTTATGAAGAAGACTATTGAATTCTGGTGGGATCTTTTGAAAAGAATTAAATGCAACTCTGAAGATTGGGAACTCGACGAAGGTAAAGAGTCGGGTATTAAGCTTGAGTATGATTGTGTTAAATCTTTTATGAATACCGATGCTTTTCAAAAGTTTAGCACTAAATTTGGACTTGACTGTGAGATTGTAGCCTCTTTTCGTGTATCATTTTCTACTCATGTTGATCTCCCTAAGGAGAAGTGGTTCAAATATCACCCACCTATTAAAGAAGAAATTAAGGAACCGGTACTAGCTAAAGAGGAAATTATTATTTATAATGTCGATACAGTTGTTCCTACTGCTTATATTGAGAAACCACCTTTCCCTGTTAGGATAAAGGAACATGCTAAAGTTTCAACTGTGGTTAACAAAAGTTATATTAGAACACCTAAACCTGAGGAACAAATCAAAGTAGAACCTAGTGTTTCTATGGTTAAAGATCTCCTGGAAGAAAATATAGATGGGCATGTTATTTAATTCTGTAATGAAGCTGCTAGAATTGCCAAACCTGATAAAGAGGATAAACATAGACCTGTTGTTGGCATGCCTGTTGTCTCAGTTAAAATAGGAGATCACTATTATCATGGTTTATGTGACATAGGTGCTAGCATGAGTGCTATTGATACGTCTCCAACGTATCTACTTTTCCAAACACTTTTGCCCTTGTTCTGGACTCTAACTAGCATGATTTGAATGAAACTAATCCGGACTGACGCTGTTTTCAGCAGAATTGCCATGGTGTTATCTTTGTGCAGAAACAAAAGTTCTCGGAATGACCTGGAAATCCATGGAGATTATTTTTGGAAAATAAGAAAAATACTGGCGAAAGAATCAAGACCAGGGGCCCACACCCTGTCCACGAGGGTGGGGGCGCGCCCCCTCCCCCTGGGCGCGCCCCCCTGTCTCATGGGCCCCCTGGAGCTCCACCGACCTCAACTCCAACTCTATATATTCTGTTTCGCGGAGAGAAAAATCAGAGAGAAAGTTTCATTGCGTTTTACGACACGGAGCCGCCGCCAAGCCCTAATCTCTCTCGGGAGGGCTGATCTGGAGTCCGTTCGGGGCTCGGGAGAGGAGGATTCGTCGCCGTATCATCAACCATCCTCCATCACCAATTTCATGATGCTCGCCACTGTGCGTGAGTAATTCCATCGTAGGCTTGCTGGACGGTGATGGGTTGGATGAGATTTATCATGTAATCGAGATAGTTTTGTTAGGGTTTGATCCCTAGTATCCACTATGTTCTGAGATTGATGTTGCTATGACTTTGCTATGCTTGATGCTTGTCACTAGGGCCCGAGTGCCATGATTTCCGATCTGAACCTATTATGTTTTCATGAATATATGTGAGTTCTTGATCCTATCTTGCAAGTCTACAGTCGCCTATTATGTGTTATGATCCGACAACCCCGAAGTGACAATAATCGGGATACTTCTCGGTGATGACCGTAGTTTGAGGAGTTCATGTATTCACTAAGTGCTAATGCTTTGGTCCGGTTCTCTATTAAAAGGAGGCCTTAATATCCCTTAGTTTCCATTAGGACCCCGCTGCCACGGGAGGGTAGGACAAAAGATGTCATGCAAGTTCTTTTCCATAAGCACGTATGACTATATTCGGAATACATGCCTACATTACATTGATGAACTGGAGCTAGTTATGTGTCACCCTAGGTTATAACTATTACATGAGGAATCGCATCCGACATAATTATCCATCACTGATCCAATGCCTACGAGCTTTTCACATATTGTTCTTTGCTTATTTACTTTACCGTTGCTACTGTTACAATTACTACAAAACTGCTATCGTTACTTTTGCCACTGTTACCATTACTATCATACTTTGCTACTAAATACTTTGCTGCAGATACTAAGTTATCCAGGTGTGGTTGAATTGACAACTCAACTGCTAATACTTGAGAATATTCTTTGGCTCCCCTTGTGTCGAATCAATAAATTTGGGTTGAATACTCTACCCTCGAAAACCATTGCGATCCCCTACACTTGTGGGTTATCAAGACTAATTTCTGGCGCCGTTGCCGGGGAGCATAGCTCTATTCTTTGAGTCACTTGGGATTTATATCTGCTGGTCACTATGAAGAACTTGAAATACGATAAAACTAAAATTTATCCCTCAACTACGAGGGGAGGTAAGGAACTGCCATCTAGCTCCGCACTAGATTCCCCTTCTATTTTGAGTAAACTTGCAACACCTAAACCTGCTTCTGCTATTAATTCTGATATGTCGCATGTTATTGATGATGCCACTTCTGTTATGCATGATACTTGTGATGAAACTACTTCTCTGCTTGATACTACTGTGCCACTTGGTGAATTTCTTGATGAACAACTTGCTAGGGCTAGAGAGAATGAAATTATTGAAAATGAAATTATTGAAGATAGTGATGATGAAGGTTCTCCCCCTAAGTATGAATTGCCTGTTGTTCCTGAGGGTTATGTTATGGATGAAGAAACTGCTAGAGATCTTCTTGCTTGCAATGACAGATCTGATCTTAAGAAGTTATTAGCTAAACTTAAACAGAAAACTCTGAATGCTAGAATGAAATATGACCCTGCTTTTGCTACTTCACCTATCTTTGTTACTGATAAGGATTATGAACTCTCTGTTGATCCTGAGATAATTACTTTGGTTGAATCTGATCCTTTTTATGGCTATGAATCTGAAACTGTTGTGGCACATCTTACTAAGTTAAATGATATAGCTACCCTGTTCACTAATGATGAGAAATCTCGCTACTATTATATCCTTAAGATATTTCCGTTCTCATTAAAGGGTGATGCTAAAACTTGGTTTAATTCTCTTGATCCTGGTTGTGTGCGTAGTCCCCAGGATATGATTTATTACTTCTCTGCTAAATAATTTCCTGCTTATAAGAAACAAGCTGCCTTGCGGGGAATATATAATTTTGTGCAAATTGAAGAAGAGAGTCTCCCACAAGCTTGGGGGAGGCTTCTCCGATTACTTAATGCTTTGCCTGGTCATCCTCTCAAGAAAAATGAAATGCTTGATATCTTTTATAATGGGAGAACCGATGCTTCCAAGGACCACTTGGATAGTTGTGTTGGATGTGTTTTCAGGGAAGGAACAGTCGACCAAGCTGAAGTGCTACTAAATAATATGTTGACTAATGAAAATAATTGGACTCTTCCTGAGCTAATTCCTGAGCCAATTGAGCCTATCCCTAAACCTACTCCGAAGAAGAGAGGTGTTCTATTTCTCAGTCCTGAAGATATGCAAGAGGCAAAGAAATCAATGAAAGAAAAGGGTATTAAAGCTGAAGATGTTAATAATTTACCTCCTATTGAAGAAATACATGGTCTTAATATACCGCCTGTTGAAGAAACACATTGTCTTGATAACCCGACACAGGTAGTAAAGGTAAATTCTCTCTATAGATATGATAAAGTTGAAATCCTGTCTATTAAATTTCCTAGCCAATGTTTAGATGAATTTGATGACTTTATGGCTAGGCAAGAAAGTTTTAATGCTTGTGTTGGTAGAGAATTAAAGAGTAATGCTTTCATGATAGGACGCTTGAGTGATTATATGGCTAGAGTTAAAGGTGAACTTAAACTCAAATATGCTTCTATGGTTACTACTCAAGCAGAACAAGTACTTAAAGCTCAAAGTGATTTGCTTGATGAATTAAATAGTAAACATGATTTTGTTGTTAGAGTGGCTACTAGAACTGGTAAAATGACTCAGGAACCTTTGTATCCTGAAGGCCACCCTAAGAGAATTGAGCAAGATTCTCAGAGAAATAATGTAGATGCACCTAGTCCTTCTAAAAGAAGAAAAAGAAAAATGATAAGACTTTGCATGCTTCTAGTGAACCTATTATAGACACACCTGAGAATCCTAATGATATTTCTATTTCTGACGCTGAAACACAATCAGGTGATGAACATGAACCTAGTGATAATGTTAATGATAATGTTCATGTTGACGCTCAACCTAGCAATAATAATGATGTAGAGAATGAACCTGCTGTTGATCTCGATAACCCACAATCAAAGAATCAACGTTACGATAAGAGAGACTTTGTTGCTAGTAAGCACGGCAAAGAAAGAGAACCATGGGTTCAGAAACCCATGCCTTTTCCTCCTAAACCATCCAAGAAGAAGGATGATGAGGATTTTGAGAGTTTTGCTGAAATGATTAGACCTATCTGCTTACGTATGCGCTTAACTGATATGCTTAAAGTAAATCCTTATGCAAAATATATGAAGGATATCATTACAAATAAAAGAAAGATACCGGAAGCTGAAATTTCCACCATGCTTGCTAACTACACTTTTAAAGGTGGAATACCAAAGAAACTAGGAGATCCAGGAGTACCAACTATACCATGCTCCATTAAAAGAAATTATATTAAAAATGCTTTATGTGATCTTAGAGCCGGTGTTAGTGTTATGCCTCTCTCTTTATATCGTAGACTTGAATTGAATAAGTTGACACCTACTGAAATATCTTTGCAAATGGCTGATAAATCAATTGTTATACATGTCGGTATTTGTGAGGATGTGCCTGTTGTGGTTGATATTCCAGAGGACGATAGTATGTCGATTATCCTTGGTAGACCCTTTTTGAATACTGCAGGGGCTGTTATTGATTGCAACAAAGGCAATGTCACTTTTCATGTTAATGGAAATGAGCATACGGTACACTTTTCGAGGAAACAACCTCAAGTTCATAGCATCAATTCTATTGGAAAATTTCCAACTATTACTATTGGAGGTTTTGAATTTCCTCTTCCTACTGTCAAGAAAAAATACGATATTCTTATTATTGGGGATGTTCATATCCCCGTTGAGGTAACTTAGTGTTATTCGAAATTTCTCCGGTTCCATGTTATTCGGAATGAGTTTGTTAACAAGACTTGATCAACCTTGTTAGTGGATTCCTTTTGATGATCATGAGATGGATGAAATTAGAAGGCACAACCTTCTGTACCCTCTTTTTACTTTTTGTTATTTAGAATAAATTAAGCAAAAATAGTATTATCTGTCTGTTTTCTGAATTATCCATACAATAAAAAATACCCCAAAAATAAAAGTTCTCCAAATGCCCGGCCAATTTAGTATGATTTTTTCTGGAATATTTGAGAATATCTAGCACTGAGAACACAGCAGGAGGAGCTGGCACCTGGCCACGAGGGTCCAGGGCGCGCCCCCCTGCCTCGTGGGCCCATGGTGGCCCCCTCCACTTATTCCTGCACCCACACACTCCATCTTCCTCCCAAAAAAATCACCATCCAGCTCAAGCACGAGTTCTAGCTCATTTTGCTGTGATTTTCGATCTCCTTGCTCAAAGCTCTATTCACAAAACTGCTTTGGGAGATTGTTCCTTGATATGTGACTCCTCCAATGGTCCAATTAGTTTTTATTCTAGTGCTTTATTCATTGCAATTTTTTGCTGCATAGGTGATCCTATTCTTGAGCTTGCATGTCAAATTTATGAGGTCCCAAGTAATTCTAATGCATGATATAAGCTCTAGGCACTTGTAGGAGTAGTTGCTATCAATCTTTTTTAGTTTGATTCACTTTTATTTTGAAGTTACTAAAAATTTCAGAAATTTTTCAGAGAAAGAAATATGTCCAGGAAAATGTACCAAGGTGGTTCCTCAACAAAGAGAGGACCCAGGCGTGCTATGCGTGAGCAAGACGATGAACCACCAAGGGAAGCTGAGGTGCGGCCTTGTGAATGGCCGTCAGAAGAGTTTATGGTCAATGCAGGCATCAAGGATGAATTTGATGCATATGTGCGTAATGCTGATCTTGAGGACTTCATGCAAGATAAGTGTCCTCAGTATTACTATTTAACTGATTCATTCGTGAGAAGGTTTAAATTTTCATCCTCGCGTAATTCTCAAAGTGTCATGTTTGATATATATGATCAATCCTATACCATGGACATAGAAGATTTCACTACTGCTTGCAAACTCCCGCAGTGGGGTAGTGTTAATGAACCCCGTAAATCTGAATATAAAGACTTTCTTGCTAGTATAACTGTGGGAGAATCTAGGGATATAGCACAAGCTACCATAGGGAGCATTCATTTTCCTGCTATACATTATTTTGCTCTTTTCATTGGTAGATGCATTAATGGTAAAGATGAAGCTTGTCACATGTGTGTCCCTGATCTTTGTGTCCTCAAGAGTGCTGTATTAGGTAATAAAGATTACAACTTGGGGGCAATTGTTGCACGTAGGTTGCATAATAATGGTTTAGTTGGAGATTTGTTTGGAGGGATTTATGTGACCTGTATTGCTAATTATCTTGGTTTACCTCCACGTGAGGGTGATACAGAATTGTCTCCCGCCTTTTTAGATTATGACGCTATGGTCAGTCATCATTTTCTTGAGAGGAATGAACAATTCCTCCAGTACCGACTAATCTTTGACAGACGTCGCGCTGTCCATATTACTCTCCCTGCTCCTTCCCTTTTTGATTACCAGGCAAAATGAAGATATGTTGTAACCAGGGAGGAGGCAACCGAATACGAGAGGAGAGCGGAGGCAGCTCGCCAACATGCCGTAGCTCAGGAGGCATTGGCTGCTGCATCTCAGTACGACCCCAGTTATAACTTTGGATATCAGCCAGGCTATCCTTGGCATTAGACCAACTTAGGCCAAAAGCCTAAGCTTGGGGGAGTACGTATTTCTCACCGACTTTACATTTATGTTCACACACTTATTCTAGTTGTCGGTGCTCATACCTTTTCATTGTACTATCCATGCTAGTTTAATTTCTTTTTCTAGCTTTCTTCTTGTGTGTTTGATAAACCTTATGAAAACAAAAAAATTAGTTAGTTTAATTTCCATGCTTGTAGTAGTAATTAAATGAAAACCCGAAAAAGATTTCTCGTTCTTCTTTTACTTGTTGGGAGTTTTCCCGTGTAAATAGTTTTATTTCTTTTCTTTCTTTTGGGGGTCGAGAGGAGAAGACCATAATGAAAATGTCTAGTGGCTCCAATATGCATGATTGTTGATTTAACCAAGAGCCCATATTACTTTGTCTTCTCCCTTGAATTGAATGCTTGCAGATTCCAGCTTAGTCTAATGCACGTGCACTATTATTATTATACACACCATTCGGTCGTGCAAGTGAAAGGAAATAATGACGATATATGATGGACTGATTGAGATGAGAGAAGCTGGTATGAACTCGACCTCTCTTGTTTTTGTAAATATGATGAGTTCATCGTTCCTGATTCAGCCTATTATGAATAAACATGTTTGCAATGACAATTAGAGATTATAGTTGCTTATGCCATGCTTAATTAGCTAGGAGCTTATAATGGTTTACCTTGCGTGCCAACATACTATTAAAATGGTTGTGATGTGGTATGATAGGGTGGTATCCTTCTTTGAATGAATTGAGTGACTCGACTTGGCACATGTTCACGCATGTAGTTGAAACAAAATCAACATAGCCTTCACGATATTTATGTTCATGGTGGATTATATCCTACTCATGCTTGCACTCAGTGTTGATTAATTTTAATGCATGTTCATGACTATTGTCGCTCTCTCAGTTGGTCGCTTCCCAGTCTTTTGCTAGCCTTCATCTGTACTAAGCGAGAATACTGCTTGTGCATCCAAACTCCATAAACCCCAAAGTCATTCCATATGAGTCCACCATACCTTCCTATATGCGGTATCTACCTGCCGTTCCAAGTAAATTTGTATGTGCCAAACTCCAAACCTTCAAATGAAATTCTGTTTTGTATGCTTGAGCAGCTCATGTATCAACTAGGGATGTCTGTATCTTCCATGCTAGGCGGGTTATTCTCAAGAGGAGTGGACTCCGCTCCTCATTCACGAGGAAATGGCTGGTAATCGGGATGCCCAGCCCCATGCTTTAAGCAAATCAAATCAAAATAATTGCAAACAAAACTCCCCCGGGACTCTTGTTAGTTGTAGGCACCCGTTGTTCCAGACAAGCCATGGATTGATGTTTGTTGGTGGAGGGGGAGTATAAAATTTACCATTCTGTTTGGGAACCGCCTATAATGTGTGTAGCATGGAAGATATCGAGATCTCATAGTTGTTGCATTGACAGTGAAAGTATACTGCTCAAAATATTGTTTATCTCTATTTTAAAACCGAGCTCTGGCACCTCTACAAATCCCTGCTTCCCTCTGCGAAGGGCCTATCTATTTACTTTTATGTTGAGTCATCACCTTCTTATTAAAAAGCACCCACTGAAGAGCACCGCTATCATTTGCATGCATTACTATTAGTTTATATTGCGTATGACTTGACTGGATCTCTTTTACCATGAATTACAATGTTTATTCAGTCCTTGATCTTTAAAGGTGCTCTGCATTTATGTTTTGCGGTCTCAGAAAGGGCTAGTGAGATACCATCTTGTCATATCATATTATGATTGTTTTGAGAAAGTGTTGTCATCTGAGTTTTATTATTATTGCTCGCTAGTTGATTATGCCATTGATATGAGTAAACATGGGACCTAAGTGTTATTGTGAATATGGTTAGTTCATAATCTTTGCTGAAAACTTGAATGCTGGCTTTACATATTTACAACAACAAGAGCAAACAGAGTTTGTAAAAGTTTTTCTTTATCACTTTCAGTCTATCAACTGAATTGCTTGAGGACAAGCAAAGGTTTAAGCTTGGGGGAGTTGATACGTCTCCAACGTATCTACTTTTCCAAACACTTTTGCCCTTGTTTTGGACTCTAACTTGCATGATTTGAATGAAACTAATCCGGACTGACGCTGTTTTCAGTAGAATTGCCATGGTGTTATCTTTGTGCAGAAACAAAAATTCTCGGAATGACCTAGAAATCCACAGAGATTATTTTTGGAAAATAAGAAAAATACTGGCGAAAGAATCAAGGCCAGGGGGCCCACACCCTGTCCATGAGGGTGGGCCCCCCCTGGGCACGCCCCCTGTCTCGTGGGCCCCCTGGAGCTCCACCGACCTCGACTCCAACTCTATATATTCTGTTTCGCGGAGAGAAAAATCAGAGAGAAAGTTTCATCGCGTTTTACGATACAGAGCCGCCGCCAAGCCCTAATCTCTCTCGGGAGGGCTGATCTGGAGTCCATTCGGGGCTCCGGAGAGGGGGATTCATCGCCGTCGTCATCATCAACCATCCTCCATCACCAATTTCATGATGCTCACCGCCGTGCGTGAGTAATTCCATCGTAGGCTTGCTGGACGGTGATGGGTTGGATGAGATTTATCATGTAATCGAGTTAGTTTTGTTAGGGTTTGATCCCTAGTATCCACTATGTTCTGAGATTGATGTTGCTATGACTTTGCTATGCTTAATGCTTGTCACTAGGGCCCGAGTGCCATGATTTTGTATCTGAACCTATTATGTTTTCATGAATATATGTGAGTTCTTGATCCTATCTTGCAAGTCTATAGTCGCCTATTATGTGTTATGATCCGACAACCCCGAAGTGACAATAATCGGGATACTTCTTGGTGATGACCGTAGTTTGAGGAGTTCATGTATTCACTAAGTGCTAATGCTTTGGTCCGGTTCTCTATTAAAAGGATGCCTTAATATCCCTTAGTTTCCATTAGGACCCCGCTGCCACGGAAGGGTAGGACAAAAGATGTCATGCAAGTTCTTTTCCATAAGCACGTATGACTATATTCGGAATACATGCCTACATTACATTGATGAACTGGAACTAGTTCTGTGTCACCCTAGGTTATAACTATTACATGAGGAATCGCATCCGACATAATTATCCATCACTGATCCAATGCCTACGAGCTTTTCACATATTGTTCTTTGCTTATTTACTTTACCGTTGCAACTGTTACAATTACTACAAAACTGCTATCGTTACTTTTGCCAATGTTACCATTACTATCATACTACTTTGCTACTAAATACTTTGCTGCAGATACTAAGTTATCCAGGTGTGGTTGAATTGACAACTCAACTGGTAATACTTGAGAATATTCTTTGGCTCCCCTTGTGTCGAATCAATAAATTTGGGTTGAATACTCTACCCTCGAAAACTGTTGCGATCCCCTACACTTGTGGGTTATCGGCTATTCCCTTTACCTTATATCAAGAAATTATGAATGAAATAGCACCCGCTGAAATAGAAGAAATAGATGCCACTATTAAACTTGCTAATAGAGACACCATCACACCACTTGGGATTGTTAGAGATGTCGAAGTCTTGTGTGGGAAAATAAAATACCCTACTGATTTTCTTGTTCTTGGTTCCATAAGATGACTTTCCTCCCATTATTTTTGGTAGACCTTTCTTGAACACCGTTAATGCTCAAATAGATTGTAAGAAACAAACTGTCGGTGTCAGCTTTGGTGATGAGTCTCATGAGTTTAATTTTTCCAAGCTTAGTAGAAAACCTCATAAGAAAAAATTGCCTAGTAAGGATGAAATAATTGGTCTTGATTCTATTGTTGTGCCTCCTACTGATCCACTAGAACAATATTTGCTAGACCATGAAAATGATTTACATATGCATGAAATAAATGAAATAGATAAGATTTTCTTTGAACAACGTCCTCTGCTTAAACACAATTTGCCTATTGAAACTCTAGGAGGTCCTCCTCCGCCTAAAGGTGATCCTGTGTTTGAATTAAAACAATTGCCAGACACTTTGAAGTATGCTTATCTTGATGAAAAGAAGATATATCTTGTTATTATTAGCGCTAACCTTTCAGAACATGAAGGAGAAAGATTATTGAAAGTTCTGAGGAAGCACCGAGCTGCTATTGGATATACTCTTGATGATTTGAAGGGAATTAGTCCCACTCTATGTCAGCACAAGATTAATATGGAACCTGATGCTAAACCCGTTGTTGATCACCAACGTCGGTTAAATCCAAAGATGAAGGAAGTGGTAAGAACGGAAATATTAAAACTTCTGGAGGCAGGTATAATCTATCCTATAGCTGATAGTAGATGGGTAAGTCATGTTCATTGTGTCTCTAAGAAAGGAGGTATTACTGTTGTTCCTAATGATAAGAATGAACTTATTCCACAAAGAATTGTTACATGCTATAGAATAGTAATTGATTTTAGAAAATTAAACAAAGCAACTAGAAAAGATCATTACCCTTTGCCTTTTATTGATCAAATGCTAGAAACATTGTCTAAGCACACACATTTTTTTCTTCCTTGATGGATATTCTGGTTTTTCACTAATACCTGTTTCTCAACCTGATCAAGAAAAGACCACTTTCACTTGTCCCTTTGGAACTTATGCTTATAGATGTATGCCTTTTGGTTTATGCAATGCACCTGCTACCTTTCAAAGATGTATGACTGCTATATTCTCTGACTTTTGTGAAAAGATTGTTGAGGTTTTCAGGATGATTTATGTGTCTATGGGAAGTCTTTTGATGATTGTTTAAGCAATCTTGATCGAGTTTTGCAGAGATGCGAGCAAACAAATCTTGTCTTGAATTTGGAGAAGTGCCACTTTATGGTTAATGAAGGTATTGTTTTGGGCCATAAAATTTCTGAAAGAGGTATTGAAGTGGATAAAGCTATGGTTGATGCAATTGATAAAATTCCATGTCCTAAAGATATCAAAGGTATTCGTAGTTTCTTAGGTCATGCTGGTTTCTATAGGAGATTTATCAAATACTTCTCTAAAATTTCTAGGCCCCTCATAAATCTTTTGCGAAAGGATGTTCCGTTGTTTTTGATGATGATTGTTTAGAAGCCTTTGAAACACTCAAGAAAGCCTTAATTTCCGCACCTATCGTTCAACCACCTAACTAGAACTTGCCTTTTGATATTATGTTTGATGCTAGTGATTATGTCGTTGGGGCTGTTCTAGGACAAAGAGTTGATAAGAAACTGAATGTTATTCATTATGCTAGTAAAACTCTAGACAGTGCTCAATGAAATTATGCTACTACTGAAAAGGAATTCCTAGCAGTGGTGTTTGCTTGTGATAAATTTAGATCTTCTATTGTTGATTCAAAAGTAATTGTTCACACCGACCATGCTGCTATAAAATATCTTATGGAAAAGAAAGGTGTTAAACCTAGACTTATTCGGTGGGTTCTTTTGCTACAAGAATTTGATTTACATATCACCGATAGAAAAGGAGCAGAGAACCCCGTAGCTGATAACTTGTCTAGGCTTGAAAAAGTGCTTGATGACCCACTACCTATTGATGATAGTTTTCCTGATGAGCGGTTAGCTGCAATAAATATTTCTAATAACACTCCTTGGTATGCTGACTATGCTAATTACATTGTTGCTAAATATCTACCACCTAGCTTTACATACCAACAAAAGAAAAAAAATCTTTTATGATTTAAGACACTATTTTTGGGATGAACCACATCTTTATAAAGAAGGAGTAGATGGTTTTATTAGACATTGTGTACCTGAGCATTAACAAGGACAAATCCTACGGAAATGTCACTCCGAAGCTTATGGAGGGCATCATGCGGGAGACAGAACTGCTCACAAGGTATTGCAATCTGGATTTTATTGGCCTACTCTCTTCAAGGATGCCCGTAAGTTTGTCTTATCTTGTGATGAATGCCAAAGAATAGGTAATATCGGTAAGCATCAAGAAATGCCTATGAATTATTCACTTGTTGTTGAACCATTTGATGTTTGGGGATTTGATTACATGGGACCTTTTCCTTCCTCTAATGGGTATACATATATTTTGGTTGATGTTGATTATGTTACTAATGTTGGGGAGCGTAGCAGAAATTCAAAATTTTCTACGCATCACCAAGATCAATCTATAGAGTTTACTAGCAACGAGAGGGAAGGAGTGCATCTACATACCCTTGTAGATCGCGAGCGGAAGCGTTCAAGAGAACGGGGTTGATGGAGTCGCACTCGTCGTGATCCAAATCACCGATGATCCTAGCGCCGAACGGACGGCACCTCCGCGTTCAACACATGTACGGAGCAGCGACGTCTCCTCCTTCTTGATCCAGCAAGGGGGGAGGAGAGGTTGATGGAGATCCAGCAGCACGACGGCGTGGTGGTGGAAGTAGCGGGATCCCAATAGGGCTTCGCCAAGCGCTGCGGGAGGAGGCAGATGTGTCACGGGAGGGAGAGGGAGGCGCCAGGGCTTAGATCTTGCTGCCCTCCCTCCCCCCCACTATATATAGGGCCAAGGGAGAGGGGGGGCAGCCTTGGCCCTTCCTCCAAGGAAGGGTGCGGCCAGGGAGGAGTCCTTCCTCCCCAAGGCACCTCGGAGGTGCCTTCCCCCTTTAGGACTCTCCCCTTTTTTTCTTATCTCTTGGCGCATGGGCCTCTTGGGGCTGGTGCCCTTGGCCCATATAGGCCAAGGCGCACCCCCTACAGCCCATGTGGCCCCCCGGGGCTGGTGGACCCCCTTGGTGGACCCCCGGACCCCTTTCGGCACTCCCGGTACAATACCGATAAAGTGCGAAACTTTTCCGGCGACCAAAATAAGACTTCCCATATATAAATCTTTACCTCCGGACCATTCCGGAACTCCTCGTGACGTCCGGGATCTCATCCGGGACTCCGAACAACTTTCGGGTTACCGCATACTAATATCTCCATAACCCTAGCGTCACTGAACCTTAAGTGTGTAGACCCTCCGGGTTCGGGGACCATGCAGACATGACCGAGACGTTCTCCGGCCAATAACCAATAGCGGGATCTGGATACCCATGTTGGCTCCCACATGTTCCACGATGATCTCATCGGATGAACCACGATGTCGAGGATTCAATCAATCCCGTACCCAATTCCCTTTGTTAATCGGTATGCTACTTGCCCGAGATTCGATCGTCGGTATCCCTATACCTTGTTCAATCTCGTTACCGGCAAGTCTCTTTACTCGTTCCGTAGCTCACATCATCCCGTGATCAACTCCTTGGTCACATTGTGCACATTATGATGATGTCCTACCGAGTGGGCCCAGAGATACCTCTCTGTTTACACGGAGTGACAAATCTCAGTCTCGATTCGTGCCAACCCAACAGACACTTTCGGAGATACCTGTAGTGCACCTTTATAGCCACCCAGTTACGTTGTGACGTTTGGTACACCCAAAGCATTCCTACGGTATCCGGGAGTTGCACAATCTCATGGTCTAAGGAAATGATACTTGACATTAGAAAAGCTCTGAGCAAACGAACTACACGATCTTGTGCTAGGCTTAGGATTGGGTCTTGTCCATCACATCATTCTCCTAATGATGTGATCCCGTTATCAACGACATCCAATGTCCATGGTCAGGAAACCGTAAACATCCATTGATCAACGAGCTAGTCAACTAGAGGCTTACTAGGGACATGGTGTTGTCTATGTATCCACACATGTATCTGAGTTTCCTATCAATACAATTCTAGCATGGATAATAAACGATTCTCATGAACAAGGAAATATAATAATAACCTATTTATTATTGCCTCTAGGGCATATTTCCAACAGTCTCCCACTTGCACTAGAGTCAATAATCTAGTTCACATCGCCATGTGATTAACACTCATAGGTCACATCACCATGTGACCAACATCAAAGAGTTCACTAGAGTCAACAATCTAGTTCACATCACTATGTGATTAACACTCAATGTGTTCTGGTTTGATCATGTTATGCTTGTGAGAGAGGTTATTAGTCAACGGGTCTGAACCTTTCAGATCCGTGTGTGCTTTACGAATATCTATGTCATCTTGTGGATGCTACCACGCGCTACTTGGAGCCATTTCCAATAACTGCTCTACTATACGAATCCGGTTTACTACTCAGAGTCATCCGGATTAGTGTCAAAGTTCGCATCGACGTAACCTTTACGAAGAACTCCTTTTCACCTCCATAATCGAGAAAATTCCTTAGTCCACTAGATACTAAGGATAAGTTCGACCGCTGTCATGTGATCCATTCCCGGATCACTATTGTACCCCTTGACCAACTCATGGCAAGGCACACTTCATGTGCGGTACACAGCATAGCATACTGTAGAGCCTACGTCTAAAGCATAGGGGACGACCTTCGTCCTTTCTCTCTCTTCCGTTGTGGTCAGGTCTTGAGTCTTACTCAATACTCACACCTTGTAACACAGCCAAGAACTCCTTCTTTGCTGATCTATTTTGAACTCTTTCAAAATCATGTCAAGGTGTGCGTTCTTTGAAAGTATCATCAGGCGTCTTGATCTATCTCTATAGATCTTGATGCCCAATATGTAAGCAGCTTTATCCAGGTCTTCCTTTGGAAAACTCCTTTCAAACAACCCTTTATGCTTTCCAGAAATTTTACATCATTTCGGATCAACTATATGTCATTCACATATACTTATCAGAAATGTTGTAGCGCTCCCACTCACTTTATTGTAAATACAAGTTTCTAACAAACTTTGTATAAACCCAAAAACTTTGATCGCTCCATCAAAGCTTATATTCTAACTCCGAGATGCCTGCTCTAGTCCATGGAAGGATCGCTGGAGCTAGCATACCTTTTAGCATCCTTAGGATCGACAAAACCTTTCTGATTGTATCACATACAACCTTTCCTTACGAAAACTGGTAAGGAAACTTGTTTTGACATCCATCTGCTAGATTTCATAAATGCAGCTAATGCTAACATGATTTCGACGGACTTAAGCATCGCTACGGATGAGAAAATCTCATCGTAGTCAACTCCTTGAACTTGTGGAAATACTCTTTGCCACAAGTCGAGCTTCATAGACGGTAACATTACCGTCCACGTCCGTCTTCTTCTCAAAGATCCATTTATCTCGGATTTCATGGCTTCTAACCATTTGTCGGAATATGGGCCCACCATCGCTTCTCCATAGCTCGTAGGTTCATTGTTGTCTAACAACATGACCTTCAAGACAAGATCACGTACCACTCTGAAGTAGCACGCATCCTCGTCGTCCTACGAGGTTTGGTAGTGACTTGATCCGAAGTTTCATGATCACTATCATAAGCTTCCACTTCAATTGGTGTAGGTGCCACAGGAAACAACTTCTTGTGCCCTGCTATACACTAGTCGAAGTGATGGTTCAATAACCTTATCAAGTCTCCACCATCCTCCCACTCAATTCTTTCGAGAGAAACTTTTCCTCGAGAAAGGACCTGTCTCTAGAAGCAATTACTTTTGCTTCCAGATCTGAAATAGGAGGTATACCCAACTGTTTTGGGTTTTCTATGAAGATGCATTTATCCGCTTTAGGTTCGAGCTTATCAGCCTGAAACTTTTTCACATAAGCATCGCAACCCCAAACTTTTAAGAAACGACAACTTAGGTTTCTCTAAACGGTGTCGTCTCAACGGAATTGCGTGGTGCCCCTTTTAAAGTGAATGCGGTTGTCTCTAATGCCTAACCCATAAACGATAGTGGTAATTCGATAAGAGACATCACGGTATGCACCATATCCAATAGGGTGCAGTTATGATGTTCGGACACACCATCACACTATGGTGTTCCAGGCGGTATTAATTGTGAAACACTTTCCACAATGTCTTAATTGTGTGCCAAACTCGTAACTCAGATACTCATCTCTATGATCATATCACAGACATTTTATCCTCTTGTCACGACGATCTTCAACTTCACTCTGAAATTACTTGAACCTTTCAATAATTCATACTTGTGTTTCATCAAGTAAATACACTCAGCATCTACTCAAATCATCTGTGAAGTAAGAACATAATGATATCCACTGCATGCCTCAGCACTCATTGGACTGCATACATCAAAATGTATTACTTCCAACAAGTTGCTCTCTTGTTCCATCTTACTGAAAACGAGGCCTATCAGTCATCTTGCCCATGTGGTATGATTTGCATGTCTCAAGTGATTCAAAATCAAGTGAGTCCAAACGATCCATCTCCATGGAGTTTCTTCATGCATATATACCAATAGACATGGTTTGCATGTCTCAATCTTTTCAAAAACGAGTGAGTCCAAAGATCCATCTACATGGAGCTTCTTCATGCGTTTTATCCCAATATGACTCAAATAGCAGTGCCACAAGTATGTGGTACTATCATTACTTTTGGCATGAACATGTGTATCACTACGATCGAGATTCATTTTAGGTGCAAGTCCATTGAAGATATTATTCAAATAAACAGAGTAACCATTATTCTCCTTAGATGAATAACTGTATTGCGATAAACATAATCCAATCATGCTCAACGCAAACACCAAATCTCGATGGTAGAGGGAGCATGCGATGCTTGATCACATCAACCTTGGAAACACTTCCAACACATATCGTCATCTCACCTTTAGCTAGTCTCCGTTTATTCCGCAGCTTTTATTTCGAGTTACTAACACTTAGCAACCGAACCGGTATCTAATACCCTGGGGCCGCTAGGAGTACTAGTAAAGTACACATTCATATAATGTATATCCAATATACTTCTATCGACCTTGCCTGTCTTCTCATCTACCAAGTATCTAGGGTAGTACTGCTTCAGTGACCGTTCCTCTCATTACAGAAGCACTTAGTCTCAGGTTTGGGTTCAACCTTGGGATTCTTCACTAGAGCAGCAAATGACTTGCTGTTTCATGAAGTATCCCTTTTGCCCTTGCCCTTCTAGAAACTAGTGGTTTTACTAACCATCAAAAATTGATGCTCCTTCTTGATTTCTACTTTCGCGGTGTCAAACATCGCGAGTTGCTCAAGGATCATCATGTCTATCCCTGATATGTTATAGTTCATCACGAAGCTCTACTAGCTTGGTGGCAGTGACTATGGAGAACCATCACTATCTCATCTGGGAGATTAACTCCCACTCGATTCTAGCGATTGTGGCACTCAGACAATTTGAGCACATGCTCAACGATTGAGCTTTTCTCCCTTAGTATGCAGGCTTAAGAAACTTGTCAGAGGTCTCATACCTCTTGACGTGGGCACTAGTCCGAAATCCCAATTTCAGTCTTCGGAACATCTCATATGTTCTGCGACGTTTCAAAAACCGTCTTTGGTGCCACAATTCAAAACCGTTAGCATTACGCACTGAACTATCATGTAGTCATCAAAACGTGTATGTCAGATGTTTCGTAACATCTACAGACGACGCTGAGGTTCAGCACACCGAGCGGTGCATTAAGGGCATAAGCCTTCTGTGCAGCAATGAGGACAATCCTCAGTTTACGGACCCAGTCCGCATAATTGCTACTACCAACTTTCAACTAAATTTTCTCTAGGAACATATCTTAAACAGTAGAACTAAAGCGCAAGCTATGACATAATTTGCAAAGACCTTTTGACTATGTTCATGATAATGAAGTTCATCTGATTATGAACTCTCACTCAGACAGACATCCCTCTAGTCATCTAAGTGATACATGATCCGAGTCAAACTAGGTCGTGTCCGATCATCACGTGAGACAGACTAGTCATCATCGGTGAACATCTCCATGTTGATCGTATCTTCTATACGACTCATGCTCGACCTTTCGGTCTCTTGTGTTCCGAGGCCATGTCTGTACATGCTAGGCTCGTCAAGTCAACCTAAGTGTTTTGCATGTGTTCGGAGGCCATGTCTGTACATGGTAGGCTCGTCAACACCCGTTGTATTCGAACGTTAGAATCTATCACACCCGATCATCACGTGGTGCTTCGAAACAACGAACCTTCGCAACGGTGCACAGTTAGGGGGAACACGTCTCTTGAAATTTTAGTGAGGGGTCATCTTATTTATGCTACCGTCGTTCTAAGAAAATAAGATGCATAACATGATAAACATCACATGCAATCAAATAGTGACATGATATGGCCAATATCATTTTGCTCCTTTGATCTCCATCTTCGGGGCACCATGATCATCTTCGTCACCGGCATGACACCATGATCTCCATCATCATGATCTCCATCATTGTGTCTTTATGAAGTTGTCACGCCAACGATTACTTCTACTTCTATGGCTAACGCGCTTAGCAATAAAGTAAAGTAATTTACATGGCGTTATTCAATGACACGCAGGTCATACAAAAATAAAGACAACTCCTATGGCTCCTGCCGGTTGTCATACTCATCGACATGCAAGTCGTGATCCCTATTACAAGAATATGATCAATCTCATACATCACATATATCATTCATCACATCTTCTGGCCATATCATATCACATAGCACATGCTGCAAAAACAAGTTAGACGTCCTCTAATTGTTGTTGCAAATTTTTACGTGGCTTGTATAGGTTTCTAGCAAGAACGTTTCTTACCTACGTAAAACCACAACGTGATATGCCAATTTCTATTTACCCTTCATAAGGACGCTTTTCATCGAATCCGTTCCGACTAAAGTGGGAGAGACAGACACCCGCTAGCCACCTTATGCAACTAGTGCATGTCAGTCGGTGGAACCTGTCTCACGTAAGCGTACGTGTAAGGTCGGTCCGGGCCGCTTCATCCCACAATGCCGCCGAAACAAGATAAGACTAGTAGCGGCAAGAAAAATTGGCAACATCTACGCCCACAACTACTTTGTGTTCTACTCGTGCATAGAAACTACGCATAGACCTAGCTCATGATGCCACTGTTGGGGAACGTAGCAGAAATTCAAAATTTTCTACGCATCACCAAGATCAATCTATGGAGTTTACTAGCAACGAGAGGGAAGGAGTGCATCTACATACCCTTGTAGATCGCGAGCGGAAGCGTTCAAGAGAACGGGGTTGATGGAGTCGTACTCGTCGTGATCCAAATCACCGATGATCCTAGCGCCGAACGGACGGCACCTCCGCGTTCAACACACGTACGGAGCAGCGACGTCTTCTCCTTCTTGATCCAGCAAGGGGGGAGGAGAGGTTGATGGAGATCCAGCAGCACGACGGCGTGGTGGTGGAAGTAGCGGGATCCCAACAGGGCTTCGCCAAGCGCTGCGGGAGGAGGCAGATGTGTCACGGGAGGGAGAGGGAGGCGCCAGGGCTTAGATCTTGCTGCCCTCCCTCCCCCCCACTATATATAGGGCCAAGGGAGAGGGGGGGCAGCCTTGGCCCTTCCTCCAAGGAAGGGTGCGGCCAGGGAGGAGTCCTTCCTCCCCAAGGCACCTCGGAGGTGCCTTCCCCCTTTAGGACTCTCCCCTTTTTTCTTATCTCTTGGCGCATGGGCCTCTTGGGGCTGGTGCCCTTGGCCCATATAGGCCAAGGCGCACCCCCTACAGCCCATGTGGCCCCCCGGGGCTGGTGGACCCCCTTGGTGGACCCCCGAACCCCTTTCGGCACTCCCGGTACAATACCGATAAAGTGCGAAACTTTTCCGGCGACCAAAATAAGACTTCCCATATATAAATCTTTACCTCCGGACCATTCCAGAACTCCTCGTCATGTCCGGGATCTCATCCGGGACTCCGAACAACTTTTGGGTTACCGCATACTAATATCTCTATAACCCTAGCATCACCGAACCTTAAGTGTGTAGACCCTACGGGTTCGGGAACCATGCAGACATGACCGAGACGTTCTCCGGCCAATAACCAACAGCGGGATCTGGATACCCATGTTGGCTTCCACATGTTCCACGATGATCTCATCGGATGAACCACGATGTCGAGGATTCAATCAATCCCGTACCCAATTCCCTTTGTCAATCGGTATGTTACTTGCCCGAGATTCGATCGTCGGTATCCCTATACCTTGTTCAATCTCGTTACCGGCAAGTCTCTTTACTCGTTCCGTAACTCACATCATCCCGTGATCAACTCCTTGGTCACATTGTGCACATTATGATGATGTCCTACCGAGTGGGCCCAGAGATACCTCTCCGTTTACACGGAGTGAAAAATCCCAGTCTCGATTCGTGCCAACCCAACAGACACTTTCGGAGATACCTGTAGTGCACCTTTATAGCCACCCAGTTACGTTGTGACGTTTGGTACACCCAAAGCATTCCTACAGTATCCGAGAGTTGCACAATCTCATGGTCTAAGGAAATGATACTTGACATTAGAAAAGCTCTGAGCAAACGAACTATACGATCTTGTGCTAGGCTTAGGATTGGGTCTTGTCCATCACATCATTCTCCTAATGATGTGATCCCGTTATCAACGACATCCAATGTCCATGGTCAGGAAACCGTAACCATCCATTGATCAACGAGCTAGTCAACTAGAGGCTTACTAGGGACATGGTGTTGTCTATGTATCCACACATGTATCTGAGTTTCCTATCAATACAATTCTAGCATGGATAATAAACGATTATCATGAACAAGGAAATATAATAATAACCTATTTATTATTGCCTCTAGGGCATATTTCCAACAACTAAATGGGTAGAAGCTATTCCAACCAGTAGTGTTGATCACAAAACCTCTATTAAAATGCTTAAGGAAGTTATTTTCGCAAGGTTTGGAGTCCCTAGATATTTAGTGACTGATGGTGTTTCACACTTTATTCATGGTGCTTTCCGTAAATGCTTGCCAAGTATGATGTTAACCATAGAATTGCATCACCCTATCATCCTCAGTCTAGTGGTCAAGTTGAACTTAGCAATAGAGAAATAAAGTTAATTTTGCAGAAGACTGTTAATAGGTCCCGAAAGAATTGGTCTAAGAAATTAGATGATGCACTTTGGGCTTATAGAACAGCTTATAAAAATCCTATGGGTATGTCTCCTCATAAAGCATATTGGACAATCAAAGAACTCAACTATGATTTCAAACTTGCCGGTGAAAAGAGGTTATTTGATATTAGCTCACTAGATGAATGAAGAACCCAAGCTTACGAAAATGCCAATTTATTTAAAGAAATGGTTAAAAGATGGCATGATAAAAGAATCCAAAAGCGTGAGTTTAAAGTTGGAGAATATGTTCTTTTGTACAACTCTCGTTTCAGATTCTTTGTAGGAAAACTCCTCTCCAAATGGGAAGGACCCTATGTTATCGAGGAGGTTTATCGGTCTGGAGCTACCAAAATAAATAATGCCGAAGGTACTAACCCGAAGGTTGTTAATGGGCAACGAATAAAACCTTATATCTCAGGTACGCCCATTAATGTTGAAAGTAATATTATCCAAACATTGTTACCGGAAGAACACATAAAAGAGTCCTTCCGGAACACTCCAGAATCATGAAAAAGAGGAGGTACGTGATACGCTAAGTAAATGGACTCCAAAAAATCCGCAAAAATATTTTTTGTCAATTTTGGAATATTTAGAAAATTAGGAAAATAAGAAACTACCGGGAAAGTGACCCTGGTGGGCACAAGACACCAGGGCGCACCTGCCAGGCGTGCCCAGGTGGGTTGTGCCCACTTGGGGCACCTTCCGGACTCCGTTTTTCTTAAGTTTGCTTGTTTCCCAAGATAAAAAATCTTTATATACCTCCCGAACCTATTGACCACCGTATCGCGGAGAAATCTTCTGTTCTCTTTTCTTGCTGTTTTTGGTCAGATCTATTAAGCCAGGCGTCATGTCTTCCCCCTCCTCCAACAATGGAGAAGAAGATGCAAGGTTATTGCAGGAGGAGATAGAGGAGGAGGAAGTTCAGGAAGTTACCATGGAGGAAGATGAAGGGGATTCCCTTGAAGTACACCCTCCGACTTCCGAGAGAGGCACACTAGCTGGTATCTCTACTCGTCCTAATCCTCATCAAGCCATGAGATCATCAAACAATCAAGAGAGCCTGGAAGTGCAAGAAGAACTCCCACCAAGGAGGCCTTTACACAGGTTACATCGTAACAATTTTCACAATTTGATTCACAATTATGGGTTCGAAAATACTCCTCATGTGCACATACCGTCCAATTGGGACATATATCGTCCAAGAGAAAGTGATGCAGGAGCAAATTCTTGGGGGCCGTAGAATAAGCATATCATGGCCGAAGTGAAGAAAAATGTTGAGTCGCTTCATAAAGCCCTTCATGAGATCAAAGGCATAAAGGAGGCACTCATGGAAATATTGGGAGTTATATCATCACCTCCTTCTTCATCACCAAAAGAAAATTGAGTATCGGGTATGGGTGAGGGAGTCCTGGATAAGGGGGTATCCGGACAGCCGGACTGTATACTTTGGCCGGATTGTTGGACTATGAAGATACAAGATTGAAGACTTCGTCCCGTGTCCAGATGGGACTCTCCTTTGCGTGGAAGGCAAGCTTGGCGATTCGGATATGTAGATTTCCTTCTCTGTAACCGACTCTGTGTAACCCTAGCCCCCTCCGGTGTCTATATAAATCGAAGGGTTTAGTCCGTAGGGACAACAACAACAACATCATCATCAACAATCATACCATAGGCTAGCTTCTAGGGTTTAGCCTCTACGATCTCGTGGTAGATCAACTCTTGTAATATTCATATCATCAAGATCAATCAAGAAGGAAGTAGGGTATTACCTCCATCGAGAGGGCCCAAACCTGGGTAAACATTGTGTCCCCCGCCTCCTGTTACCATTAGCCTTAGACGCACAGTTTGGGACCCCCTACCCGAGATCCGCCGGTTTTGACACCGACATTGGTGCTTTCATTGAGAGTTCCACTGTGTCGTCACGATGAGGCTTGATGGCTCCTTCAATCATCTACAACAATGCAATCCAGGGCGACGTTTTCCTCCCCGGTTAGATCTTCGTATTCGGCGGCTTCGCACCACAGGCCAATTCGCTTGGCCATCTGGAGCAGATTGGTAGCTACGCCCCTGGTCATCAGGTCAGATTTGGAAGCTTGAACTATACGGCCGACATCCGCGGAGACTTGATCTTTGACGGATCCGAGCCCACGGCAGGTGCGCCGCACAGTCACGAGGAGCATGACCTAGATCTGCCATCGGACAGTGTTCGGGAGATCGCGCCTGCGGCTGCTCTGGCTCTCAATCCGGAACAGATCGTGCCATCTGAGGACGGGTGGATGGACCCTGCCAAGGAGGCCGCACACTCATTGGCGATAGAGCCGAACACAGACTTCGCCTTCAATGAGGTCCGTGTCATTGGATCCTCGGACTCGTTTCCGGCCATAGGCTCAGAACCGCATGCGTCCGTGCCTATAGAATCTGATTGGGCACCGATCATGGAGTTCACCTCCGCGGATATCTTTCAGCACTCGCCCTTGGGCGACGTGCTCAATTCATTGAGATCTCTCTCCCTGTCAGGAGACTCGTGGCCGAACTATGTCCGGCTCGAGTGGGAAGCGGACGATGAATAAATTCGTCTCCCACCCACCACCCACCTAATAGCCACTGTCGATAACGTAACCGACATGCTTGACTTCGACTCCGAAGACATCGACGGTATGGACGACGATGCCGGAGAAGAACAGGAACCACCGCCCACAGGGCGCTGGACAGCCACCTCATCATACGATATATATATGGTGGACACACCCAAAGAAGGCAATGGCGATGAGGCAACAGAGGATAATCCCCTTGAGAAGCAATCTAAGCACCGGCGTCATAGGCGCCGCTCTAAGCCTCGCCATGGCAAAAACAATGATACCGGCACAGGAGACAATAACGCTCCGGATGGTGCCGAAGATGAAAGCAACCCCGCTGGGCCGGACTTCGAGCAGGCCGAACGGGAAGATGGGCAAGATTGCCCTGATGAACAGGCAACGGATGGAGATTTGGAGGACGATAATTACATGCCCCTCTCCGAAGACGAGGTGAGCCTTGGCAACGACGAATTCATCGCGCCTGAGGATCCCGTCGAGCAGGAGCGCTTCAAGCGCCGGCTTATAGCCACTGCAAAGAGCCTGAAGAAAAAGCAGCAGCAGCTTCAAGCTGATCAGGATCTGCTAGCTGATAGATGGACTGAGGTCCTGGCAGCCGAGGAATATGGACTCGAGTGCCCAACAAAAAGTTACCCAAAGCGCAAGTTCTTACCTCAATTTGAGGAGGAGACGCTAGAGCAGGATGCGGCTGACCGGCCACCACATGGCCGGGACAAGGCATATCAGCCCAAACACCAGCCCGCACCCCGGCGCCAGTCAAATAATAACACAAAGGTCCGGGGCCACACGCGGGACCTGCGAGATGTGTTGGAAAACACAGCAGGGCAGTCAAGATCGATCTTCGGATCACGGGGGCGCGCCCCAACGCGTGTTGACGATCATCACGCCGGATATAAATCCGGCCGGGCCTAACACAATGAACCAGACTCACTGGAACTGCGTCGTGATATAGCCCGGCATAGAAGCGCCGCACACCCCTTATGCTTCACTGACGAAGTAATGGACCATGAGTTCCCGGAAGGGTTTAAACCCGTAAACATAGAATCATATGATGGGACAACAAATCCCGTGGTATGGATCGAAGATTTCCTTCTCCACATTCACATGGCCCGCGGCGATGATCTACACACCATCAAGTACCTCCCACTAAAACTCAAGGGACCAGCTCGGCATTGGATGAACAGTTTGCCAGCAAACTCCATTGGAAGTTGGGAGAACCTGGACAACGCGTTCCTGGATAACTTCCAGGGCACTTATGTGCGACCTCCGGACGCTGACGATTTAAGTCACATTACTCAACAACCCGGAGAATCAGCCAGGAAATTCTGGACTCGATTCCTAACCAAAAAGAACCAAATTGTTGACTGTCCGGATGCCGAAGCCCTAGCGGCCTTTAAGCATAACATCCGCGACGAGTGGCTCGCCCGACACCTCGGCCAAGAAAAGTCGATTTCCATGGCAGCCCTCACGACACTCATGACCCGCTTTTGTGCGGGCGAGGATAGCTGGTTGGCTCGTAGCAGCAATATAGCAAGCAATCCTGGCACATCAGAGGCCAGGGATAGCGGCGGCAAGCCCCGGCGCAACAAACACAAGCGTCACAAAAATAGGGATAACGTCGAAGACACGGCCATCAATGCCGGATTCAGCGGCTCTAAGTCCGGTCAGCGGAAGAAGCCATTCAAAAGAAACAGTCCGGGCCCGTCCAGTCTGGACCGCATACTCGATCGCTCATGTCAAATTCACGGCACCACTGATAAACCAGCCAATCACACCAACAGAGAATGCTGGGTGTTCAAGCAGGCCGGCAAGTTGAATGCCGAAAACACGACGAGGGGCCCCGGCTGCCGAACACAGGAGGACAGAAGAAATTTCCTCCCCATGTGAAAACGGTGAACATGATATACGCCACCCATATTCCCAAACGGGAGCGGAAGCGTGCACTAAGGGACGTCTACGCGATGGAGCCAGCCGCCCCAAAGTTTAATCCATGGTCTTCTTGTCCGATCACTTTTGATCGCAGGGACCATCCTACCAGTATTCGTCATGGCGGTTCGGCCGCATTGGTCCTTGACCCTATCATCGACGGATTCCACCTAACACGAGTCCTCATGGACGGTGGCAGCAGTCTGAACCTTCTCTATCAGGATACAGTGCGCAAAATGGACATCGATCCCTCTAGGATCAAACCCACCAAAACCAGCTTTAAAGGTGTCATGCCAGGTGTAGAGGCTCGCTGCACGGGCTCAACCACATTAGAAGTAGTCTTCGGATCTCCGGACAACTTCTGAAGCGAGGAGTTAATCTTCGATATCGTCCCATTCCGCAGTGGCTACCACGCACTGCTCGGACGAACCGCATTCGCCAGATTCAATGCGGTACCGCATTATGCATACCTCAAACTCAAGATGCCAGGTCCTCGCGGGGTTATAATAGTCAATGGAAACACAAGAGCGCTCCCTCCGTAAAGAGGAGCACACTGCGGCCCTTGCAGCAGAAGCACAGAGCAGCCTTCTTAGGCAAACCTCCAGTTCGGCCATAAAGCCCCCGGACACCGCTAAGCGAGTCCGGAGTACTCTGCAACAGGATCGTCCGGCATATCCTGGGCTCGCCTAGCAATTCGGCATCCGTCCTAGTCCCAGTCAAGCAGCGGAATTCGTGTCGCGCGTACATAATTATGCACTCAAAATACCATGGGTACAAGGCGGAGGCGCAGCTACAATACGGCCCACAATGCGGCTCAACCGCCCCAGGACCCGTATACCTTTACCCCTTTTTTCTTTCTTTCAGGTCCCTATTTTCTGAAGGCTCTTCCGATAACCTGATCGTTGGACCCACCACGGGACGGAAACGCCAAGGAGGCAAGAAGCTTTGACGTACAAGGGAATTACCAGGTGGTCTCTGCTAACGATCGCTATACCTGTTTTGCATGCCCGCACGCAGCTCGCCCTTGGCCAGGACATATCAAATAGTCCTATTTTGCTTATCGCACTACTCGTATGCATACGCCTTGACGTACTATTCAAATAGCAATGGAAAATAATGTACAGCGTCAGCTTATTATTACATTTCTTTATTTCTTTCCTTGTTTGTTATTTACTAAAATTTGCAACCGTACACTTTGGTACGGTCAGTTCGCCAGGGGCTTCAGTGTACCCCATAACACGACAAGAAAAGTCCGAACACTTTCGACAGTGCAGCACCCCGAACTTATAGCTTAATATGCATCGGCTCCGAATCATGTCTTTGGTCAAATATTGGGTTTGCCCGGCTCCCGTGTTTTGATACCTTAGGTTCCGCTCTATCGGCTAAGGTGCCACCGGGAGAACTACTGCGATTGTGCCCCAGTTCATCTAGGCGAGCACCTCAGTAGAGAAAGCTGAAAACTGACTGTCATGATGCGGCGAGAGCTGGTCGCTGTTCGAGAGGTCTCAAATCCTTAAAGATTTTTTCCGCTTCGGGCAAGGAATCGGCCTTGTCCGATTTAGGCGTGTATAGCGCCCCAAGTTCAGCCTTCCGAATACTAGGGGCTACGCCGAAATTGAAAATTGTAGACTTCTATGGCTAAGTGAGAGTAGTAAAGCCGTATAGTCCGATTGCCTAGTTCGTTGCGTTAAACACCTCCTCAAAGGACCAAACATCTGGATAAAGAGTGTTTTCATCCCGAACACCCCGGTACTAGTTACATGGGGGCAGAAGCCGATGACTGGCCAACTTTCAGATTTTATAAGCGGCCGCACAGAAGGTAATATTTTAAATTAACAAGCGTTACATAGCGCAAATGAACTTGTTTTCATATTACAGGATGAAATGAGTACATTCACTCGAATATTACATCCTTAGCACATTCTTCCGCCACAAGGCGGGCGCCCTTCAGGACACTATCATAATAATTCTCGGGGCGACGGTGCTCCTTGCCCTTCAGTGGCCCCTCCGTCACCAGCTTCTCGGCATCCATCTTCGCCCAGTGCACTTTTGCGCGGGCGAAGGCATTGCGCGTACCTTCAATGCAGACTGGCCGCTTTATGACTTCGAGCCGCGGGCAGGCAAACACAAGCCGCTTCACCAGGCCGAAGTAGCTGCTGGGCAGGGGCTCGGCCGGCCACATCAGGACTATAAGGTCCTCCATGGCGAGTCCGGCCGCCTTGTGAAGTTCGACCAGCTGCTTCAGCCGGTCGCTTAAGGTCATCGGATGTTCGGCCCCAATATACTGGGACCAGAACAACTTCTCCATCGAGCTCCCTTCCGCAGCCCGGTAGAACCCTGCAGCATCAGAAACGCTACGCGGCAGATATGCGAATGCTCCTGGAGAGCTCCAAATTCGGGTAAGTAAAAGGAAAATCTCCTTCACATGCTTGCTTTGCATATTGAATGCCTTACCCGCCGCAATTTTATTGGCCGCCTCAATCTCCTGGAGGGCCTTTTGGGCTTCGGCCTTGGCGTCTCGTGCGCTCTCGAGGGCCTTCGCAAGCTCGGACTCTCGCGTCTTCGAGTCACGCTCCAAGGACTCATACTTTTTGACAAAATCCTCGAGCTCTTGCTGGACCTCGCCGACGCGGGCCTCTTGCTTCTCGCGCTCGGTGCGCTCCTTGGCCGCTTTGTCTTCGGCCTCGGTCAGCGCCTTTTTAAGGGTCGCCACTTCAGTCGTGGCCCCTATTAAAGTTCGTAGCATTTTCATGAGCTACAACCATTCTTTCTTTACTAATATATAGACGGGGTATTATGTACCTTTGTTCTCTTCGAGCTGCCTCTTCACGAGGCCGAGCTCTTCTTTGGTCCGCTCCAGGTCCTGCTTTAGTCTGGAGACCTCCGCAGTACGGGCGGCAGCGGCCAGCAGCGACGCCTGCTTATTCACATAGACATACTTTGTTAGACTCCTGGGAATATTATTCGATCCTCTGTTCGGTTTTTCTTTCCGAACACCAAACAGAGCATCAGGGGCTACCGTCTACACTGTGATATTTTCTGATAATTTACTTACCTCGAAGCCTGTTAAGAGGCTGACGCAGGCTTCGGTCAATCCGCTCTTGGCGGACCGGACCTTCTCAATCACCGCACTCATGATAGTGCGGTGCTCTTCGTCAATGGAAGCGCCGCGAAGCGCTTCCAGCAAGTTGTCCGATGCCTCTGGATGGATAGAGGTCATCGGCACAGGTGGCTCGCCCTCCTTAGCGAGGGGCTGTCTGCCTGAATCCGGAATCGTTGGAGGTTCGGGCGCAGTATCCGGCTGGGGGGCAAGCTTGCTGCGGCCCCCGTTATCAGAGTCCATGGGGGTCTTTCCCCCCATGAGCCCGGCGTCGGGGATTTCGCGTTGGGGCGTCTCCGACACGATCTCCCCCTGGTCCGGTATCCTATGAGACAGCACCTCGGTGTCGTCCGTGGGCCGGGGGGAAGTGGCCGTCGGGAGTGAATCACTATTCATCACCGACTGACTCAAAGACCCGTCCGAGGAGGGTACGTCGATGTGAGATCTGGCCGGGCTGCACGATCATACTTGACATAATTAGAATCAATAAAACGATACGTATCGGAAGTATTATAGTGTCCGGATACTTACGACTTTGCCAGGGGCTTGTCCCTGGGCAACCACTCCTCGTCGCTGTAGGCGGCTGTGGTAGAGTGGCCCGGAGGGAGGGTTTTTCCCCTCTTGGACCCTTCGGCTTCCCCAGTCGGGGCGGCCTTCCTTTTCTTCTCCCCCCGGTCTTCGGGGGAGGCATTTCCGCTACCTCTTCCTCCTCTTTGTTGGAGGAGTGCGCCTCGGTGTCCTCGGACAATGAGTCCGATACAACCCTGCGCCGGAGACCTTTCCTGGTCCCCGCGGCCTTCTTGTTGGCCTTCTTCTCCGGCACCTCATAAGGCGCCGGAGACAGCATCTCTAGCAAAAGAGCTGATGCTGTATCTTCGGGTAAGGGAGCTGGACAATCAATCTGCTCCGCAACCGCTACCCAATCCTGATAAATTGGCATGGAAGTTTAGATTCCCACCGCGGATGTGCTAGTAAAAGGCACGTCTTGTGGAATATAAATACTTACCGGATTGGCGGAGCGCCTTGCGCTGAGTCCGCGATTTTCGGTCATGGGTGGGGGTACCTCAGAAGCCTTGAACAGTATCTTCCAGACATCTTCGTGCGTCGTGTCGAAGAGCTCTTGCGGCGTCTGGTGTTCGGCGGGGTCGAACTCCCACATATTAAAAGCCTGTCTTTGACACGGGAGGATCCGGCGGAAGAGCATGACCTGGACCACATTGACAAGCTTGATTTTCTTGCTCATCATGTTTCTGATGCAGGTATGGAGTCCGGTCAGCTCCGTCGATGAGCCCCAGGATAGGCCCTTCTCTTTCCAGGAGGTGAGCCGCACGGGGACGCCGGATCGAAATTCGGGGGCCGCTACCCAGTTGGTGTCGCGCGGCTCGGTGATGTAGAACCACCCCGATTGCCACCCCTTTACGGTCTCCACAAAGGAGCCTTCGAGCCAAGTGGCGTTGGGCATCTTGCCCACCATGGCGCCTCCGCACTCTGCTTGCTGGCCCCCCACCACCTTCGGCTTCACGTTGAAGGTCTTCAGCCATAGGCCGAAGTGGGGCGCAATGCGGAGGAAGGCCTCGCACACGACGATAAACGCCGAGATGTTGAGGATGAAGTTGGGGGCCAGATCGTGGAAGTCTAGCCCATAGTAAAACATGAGCCCGCGGACGAATGGGTGGAGGGGAAATCCCAGTCCATGGACGAAGTGAGGGAGAAATACCACCCTCTCCTGAGGCTCCGGGGTAGGGATGATTTGCCCTTCGGTAGGGAGCCGGTGCGCGATGTCTGCGGCCAAGTATCCGGCCTCCCGGAGCTTCTTGATGTCCTCCTCCTTGACGGTGGAAGCCATCCACTTGCCTCCCGCTCCGGACATGTTTGAATGGCTTTGCGGAAAAGGAGAAGGCTTGGGCGCTAGAGCTCGAGCGAGGGGAGATGGATGAGCAGAGGAAGAAGAAGGCGTGGGTGGAAAAAGGGTGAATCCTTATCTCTTTATAGAGGCAGTAGAAATCATGCGCCTCCCCACTTGCCCCGTAAAACTCGCTCATTCCCCCAAGCGTCGTGTTAACGGCGCGGTTGGGTTACCCACGCCCGTATTGATGAGAATCCCGTGATAAGGGGACACGATCTCTGCTTCGACAAGACGTCCCAAGGAAACCGCCTCGCAATATGTGCAGCGGCTGGTTGAGAAAAACGGTTCGAATAATGACCGGGCCGCGGTGTGATGTCACGCTATGAAAAGTTGTCAGCAGATTAGATTTGTGAAATATATTCTCCCTACGGTGTTATGTGGAATATGTTTTGCAGAGCCAGACACGATCCTCGTGTTCATAATCTTCTATGGAGTATTCGGAGAGGGAACCCGCCTTGCAATGCCGAAGAGAATCTGCGCGCCGGACTCATCATCATTGAAGCCTGGTTCAGGGGCTACTGAGGGAGTCCTGCATAAGGGGGTATCCGGACAGCCGGACTGTATACTTTGGCCGGATTGTTGGACTATGAAGATACAAGATTGAAGACTTCGTCCCGTGTCCGGATGGGACTCTCCTTTGCGTGGAAGGCAAGCTTGGCGATTCGGATATGTAGATTTACTTCTCTGTAACCGACTCTGTGTAACCCTAGCCCCCTCCGGTGTCTATATAAACCGGAGGGTTTAGTGCGTAGGGACAACAACAACATCATCATCATCAACAATCATACCATAGGCTAGCTTCTAGGGTTTAGCCTCTACGATCTCGTGGTAGATCAACTCTTGTAATATTCATATCATCAAGATCAATCAAGCAGGAAGTAGGGTATTACCTCCATCGAGAGGGCCCGAACCTGGGTAAACATTGTGTCCCCCGCCTCCTGTTACCATTAGCCTTAGACGCACAATTCGGGACCCCCTACCCGAGATCCGCCGGTTTTGACACCGACAATGGGCACTCCCCTTGGCTTCCGCCAAGCTTGGGGGAGGTGCCCCGGTATCGTATCATCCCCACTATCTTTTACCTTTACCTATTCTACTGCGATTGTTTGCTTTAGATGAATAAAAGTTTAGTTCGATCCTTTCTTTTCGAGAGCTTGCTTAGTGATATCCTTGTAATCGTGTGCGAGATATATAATAAAGTTTAGTTTGATTTTTTGCTTTCTTTACTTTCATGTTCCAATAAAAAGAAAGGAAATAAATGAAAAAGATCATATGCTAATCTTATGGTAGGTGATGGCACCACATAAGGAAAAGTATAAGTAGAAATTTTTATTAGAGATTGACAAACATAGCATTAGTCAATGATGCAACTCATGAAAGAATTAATAGGGGGAAGAGAATATTCACGTATAAATACACTATCCTAGAAATCTTTTCTGATTGTGAGCCCCCACCAAAATATTATATGCCAAAATTGTTGATGTTGGACAAGGAAGAAAACTTAATGGTTTATGTTTGTTCATATTCACATAGAAGTTATATTGTCATAGATCCTTCAACATGTGGTGCTTGCCCCCCATCTTTGCTAGCCAAAAATTCCGCACTAAGTAGAGATACTACTTGTGCATCCAAAAAACCCTTAAACCCAAATCTTATTTTCAAGAGTCCACCATACCTACCTAGGGATTGAGAAAGATCCCTCAAGTAAGTTTTCATCGATGCAATAAGGCAATAAAAATTGCTTCTAAAAGTGTGAGATCATTTAGTGTAAGGGAAAATTGAGCGTTGTACGAACTTGTGATGGTGAAGAATAAAAGCGACGGACTACATAATAAAGGTCGCCATCACAAGGGGCAATACAACGTGAAGTTCTTTTGCACTAAGGGGTTGAGCATACAAACAAATAAGCGCATGGCAACCTCTGCTTCCCTCTGCGAAGGGCCTATCTTTTACTTTTATGTATTTACTTTTATGCAAGAGTCAAAGTTTTTCTCTCTATTTCTTTTTATTTTTCTCCTTTGGCAAGCATCATGTGGTGAGGAAAGATCTAGGCACATATGTCCAGTTGAATATGGGTAGCATGAGTTATTATTGTTGACATCACCCTTGAGGTGAATACGTTGGGAGGCGAAACTATTGAGGGAGTCCTGGATTAGGGGGTATCCGGACAGCCGGACTATATACTTTGGCCGGACTGTTGACCTATGAAGATATAAGATTGAAGACTTCGTCCCGTGTCCGGATGGGACTCTCCTTTGCGTGGAAGGCAAGCTTGGCAATTCGAATATGTAGATCTCCTTCTCTGTAACCGACTATGTGTAACCCTAGCCCCCTCCGGTGTCTATATAAACCGGAGGGGTTAGTCCGTAGGACCAACATCATCAACAACAATCATACCATAGGCTAGCTTTTAGGGTTTAGCCTCAACGATCTCGTGGTAGATCAACTCTTCTAATACTCATATCATCAAGATCAATCAAGCAGGAAGTAGGGTATTACCTCCATCGAGAGGGCCCGAACCTGGGTAAACATCGTGTCCCCCGCCTCCTGTTACCATTAGCCTTAGACGCACAGTTCGGGACCCCCTACCCGAGATCCGCCGATTTTGACACCGACATTGGTGCTTTCATTGAGAGTTCCATTGTGTCGTCACGGTAAGGTTTGATGGCTTGCCTTGTTATCAAGGACAACATCACCTCCGGGGGAGCTCTGGCTTTAGGCCAAACCCTCCGACTAGGCGGCTTCGTCATGACCGCCCGTTCGGCCGCAGCGCCGACGATGACTTCTCGGGTCATCGAAAACAACCTCCACGTCAGCCCGGAATACGCCGAAATGATGGATCCAATGGAGCTTTCGTCCTTGAACGAGCTCTTGGATCGCATCGCCGCCCTGGGAGTCGCTACAGACTATGATTGGATCGGGCTTAAACCCGACCAAAGAGAGATTAATTCTCCGCCGGTCACCCATCAGATAGCGGTGGTGGAGGAGCAATGCACCAATTCTTCCTCTATTTTGAGGACGAACTATGTCCGGATTCCCGAGCTCTCAGAGCCGGATACCTGTTTGTAGAAGGACATGGCCCAAGTTCTGAACTTAGAATCGGCAGCGGGCCAGAAAAATTGGGCGATATCCCAGATCCCGAACTATCAAATTCGGAAGCTCTTCTGAGCCTTAGATCGGGTCAGGGTTTGGACTTAGATCTACCCACCCACCCAGATGCAAGCGATCTTTCCCACATTAGACAATAGCCCCAAGAGACAGTGCATCACTTTTGGGCCAGATTCCTCCTTGTAATGAACAAGGTCAAGGACTGTCGTGAGGAAGACGCAATTTCGTTATTTTGCAATAATTGCACGGACAAGGGAATCCTCAACGCCATACGTTGCCGTGACATAGTACACTTCGCAGACTTGGCGGCCATAGTACAGAAGTACTGTGCGATGGAAAGCGCCTGGAAAACCCAAGCAAAATTCTGGGATCCACCGGCCCTCAATAAACCCTTCGTCCGAACTAAAAGGGCGCACGCTCACAAGTCGCCCGATCCAATCACAAAAAACCAAAGCCCAATACAGGGCGTGGAACCGTGTTGAAGGGATGGCTCAATGGGCCATGCAAAATCACACCACGCCGGATACCATGCCAATACATAGCCTCAGAGCATGTTGGACACTTCGGCAAGCGGCCAAGAGCGGCGAGGATCTCCTCATCAACGATACCGCAGAGCACCATCCCGTAGAAAGCAACAATGCAATATTGACAGTCTTCGAGACTTTCACCTCAAATAACGGGCCCAAGCCAGCACTCCGCAGCCTCGCCGAAGTCTGCCGCGTGGCATCAACAAATCCCTAGAACGACACGGCTATAACCTTTAATGCCAGTGACGAACCACCATTCCAGACAGTCCGAGCTCCAGCCGCTTTGGTCCTCAGTCCGATTGTGGACGGCTTCCGGCTTACTAAAGTGCTCATGGACGGTGGCAGCGGATTAAACCTCATTTACGAGGAAACTCTCAACAAGATGGAAATAGACAAAGGCCGCATTGAGCAAAGCAGCACTACCTTCCGAGGAATTATCCCTAGTCGGGAGGCACGATGTGCGGGGAAAATCACCCTTGATGTGGTATTCAGCACGCCGGAAAATTACAGGTCCGAAGAGATAACATTCCAAGTGGCCCCGTTCAATAGTGGATACCACGCCCTTCTAGGGCTGGACGCATTCGCGAGCTTCCAAGCCATACCCCATTATGGGTACATGAAGCTCAAGATGCCTGGGCCCAATGGAATCATCACTCTAGCTAGTGATCCGGACATAGCACTCCGCGCCGAGAATAAAACAGCCGCACTGGCCCTTGAGGCACTATCCGAAGCCCTCGCAGCCGAAGAACTAACAGCGCTGCGCTCCACAGTGGACAGGGACGACGTGATACTCGACAAGCGATCCAAATCCACCTCTTTCAAGCCGGCGGACGAAATTGTCAAATTCCAAGTCCACCCAACGGACTCTACAAAAACAGCAACCATTGGGGCACAACTGGACCCCACAATCGACGCCGCACTACGGGCGTTCTTACGCGAGAATTGGGACATCTTTGCCTGGCACCCCTCAGATATGCCAGGGATCCCACGCAGGCTGGCCGAGCATAGCCTTAATATACAAAAGGGATACAAGCCGGTCAAGTAGATGATGCGGCGCTTTTTAGAACCTAAACGACAAGACATGGGAGAGGAGCTAGCCAAGTTACTCGAAGCCGGATTCATTAGAGAAATAAAACACCCGGACTGGCTAGCAAACCTGGTGATGGTACCAAAGAAGGACAAATCCTGGCGCCTATGCGTCGACTTCAAAGACCTCAATAAGGCTTGCCCAAAGGATCCCTTCCCTCTCCCTCGCATCGACCAAATAATCGATGCCACCGCAGGACACGACTCATTGTGCTTCCTCGACGCATACTCCGGATACCATCAAATCAAGATGGCGGAGTCCGATCAAGCCGCAACGGCATTCATAACTCCATACGGCCCCTTCTGTTTTAACACCATGCCTTTTGGGTTCAAAAATGCCGGTGCAACCTATCAACGCATGATTCAGACATGCCTGGAAACACAAATCGGCAAAACAGTGGAGGCATACGTAGACGACGTAGTCATCAAAACTAGACACGTCGAGTCTTTAATAGACGACCTGAGGCTTACGTTCGACAATCTCCGAACATATGACATTAAGCTCAATCCTGAAAAATGTGTTTTCGGTGTTCCTGCCGGAAAGCTCCTGGGTTTCATAGTTTCCAATAGAGTAATTGAAGCAAACCCAGCTAAAATTCGAGCCTTGTCACAGTTGGCTATCCCAACAGACCTCAAGCAAATCCAGAAGTTAACTGGATGCGTGGCTGCCTTAAGCCGCTTTATCTCCCAATTAGGAGAAAAGGCATTACCTCTCTATCGCCTTCTTCGGCGCACCGAACACTTCGAGTGGACGGATGCGGCCACGGCCGGACTGGAAGAAATAAAGGCCCTCTTGGCCAGCAACCCAATCCTAGTCGCGCCAAACATTGGCGAACCCATGCTATTTTATATAGCGGCAACACATCAAGTCGTTAGCGCAGTGCTCGTCGTCGAACGAGAGGAGGACGGACATAAGTTCCCGCTTCAAAAGCCGGTATACTACGTATCCACCGTCCTCACACCATGCAAATCACGGTACCCACATTATCAAAAGATAGCATACGCGGTCTTCATGGCATCCTGAAAACTACGACACTACTTTCAAGAGTGTTCGATCACGGTGGCCTCTGAAGTACCACTCAACGATATAATAAATAACCGCGATGCCACGGGCCGGATTGCTAAGTGGGCTATCAAGCTCCTCCCGTTCGACATCATATACAAACCACGGCGAGCCATTAAGTCGCAAGTACTGGCTGACTTCGTCGCCGAATGGACAGAAGCCGAACTCCCTAAAGAGTACGGCGCGTACTCCAATTGGATCATGCACTTCGACGGCTCTAAGATGCTGGCAGGTCTGGGAGCAGGCGTTGTCCTGACATCTCCCACCGGAGATACAGTCCAATACGTACTACAAATATTATACACAGACTCCAACAATGCAGCCGAATACGAGGCTCTGTTGCATGGTCTTCGGATGGCAGTCTCCATGGGCATTCAACGCCTAGAAGTGCGCGGGGACTCAACCTCGCAATATCTCAAATAAACAGATACTTTGACGCCAAGGACCCAAAAATGGAGGCTTACCGCAATGCCGTCCTCAAAATGTCAGCTCGGTTCGAGGGGCTCGAATTCCACCATGTGGTTCGAGAAAACAATCAAGCGGCGGATATCCTTGCCCGCATTGGCGCTAAGCGCGACCCAGTCCCACCTAATATCTTTTTGGAAAGGCTATTCAAGCCATCCGTGGTGCGGGAAGGAGAGACCGGCAATACCAGTCCGGACCCGAACACAACCCCTGATCCCGAACACTCTGACGTAATCGGAGGCTCCGCCACCGAAATAACACCTTCGGCCCACGTGATCATGGTTGTCATCGCCCCGTGGGCAGAACCCATCTTAGCCTACTTCAATAGGCAAGAACTCCCCGAGGACCCAAATGAGGCACGCTGCATCGTGCGGCGCTCTAAAGCCTATAAGGTTCATGAGGGAGAGCTTTATAAGAAAAGCGCGACCGGAGTGCTCCAAAGATGCATCTCCGAAGAGGAAGGGCGGCAGCTCTTGGCTGAAATTCACGCTGGACTCGGCGGCCATCATGCCGCAGCTCGGGCCCTTGTAAGCAAGGCCTTCCGTGCAGGTTTCTACTGGCCGACAGCCCGAGCAGACGCACAGGACCTTGTCCAACGTTGCGTCGGTTGCCAACTTTTTGTAAATCAAAGCCATATGCCAAATACCGCTCTCCAAACAATCCCCATAACTTGGCCCTTTGCGGTCTGGGGGCTCGATATGGTCGGACCCCTTAAAGGAGGAAGCCATAAGAAGAAATACTTGTTGGTCATGGTGGATAAATTCACCAAATGGATAGAAGCCAAACCAGTTAAAACGGCCGAATCGGACCAGTGATAGACTTTATATCCGAGGTCGTACACCGTTACGGCGTCCCCCACAGCATCATCACTGATAACGGCTCTAACTTCACAGCCGATGAGGTGAAAACTTGGTGCGGCAACATGGGCATTAAGCTCGATTATGCCTCCGTCTATCACCACCAAACAAACGGTCAAGTCGAACGAGCAAATGGTCTTATTATGAGCGGCATTAAACCCAGACTAGTGCGTTCCTTAAAGGAGTCAGATACGCACTGGGTCGAGGAGCTCGACTCCGTATTATGGGGGCTGCGGACCACGCCGAACCGCACTACCGGATACACACCATTTTTTATGGTGTATGGCGCAGAGGCGGTACTGCCCTGCGACATCATCCATGACTCACCTCGAGTGCATATGTACGAAGAAAGACAAGCCGAGCTGGATCGGCAAGACTGTTTAGATGCCCTGGAGGAGGGGCGCGACGTCGCAAAAGCCCGTTCCGCATTTTATCAGCAACAGGCCCAAAGGTATCAAAGCAGGGAAGTACAGGCCGAAACTTATAATGTTGGCGAACTCGTTCTACGCCTACCGGAGAAGAAAAAGGACAAGCTCAAGCCCAAGTGGGAGGGTCCCTTCATCATTGATAAAGTTCTTACCGGAGGAGCATACCATCTGCGCAATGCATCGAATAATCGACTCGAGCCGAACCCATGGAACGCGGCCAGACTCCGAAGATTCTACGCCTAGTGCGGAACTCCGTGTTTGTCCCCTTACCTCCGCCTTTCTTTTTTAAGTTATATCCTCTTTCTTTCTTTCTTCGTTTTTTCTTTCTTTTACGGCCTTACAGGCTTCAAGCGTGCCTCGGCCGCACACTCTTGCCGCATTATGCGTGCTCAATATACCTGGGGGCTTCTTATACAAAAGCTTAATATAATTATTTTCTGGGCTTCATGCCCACTACAATGTATGATTCTTCCATATGTGCCTTTTCTTCGCCATTATATGCATCGATATGACTTAAGTTTTGGCCAAGCTGGGTTGCCTGGCTCTTGTATTTATGCCCTATGTTCCCGTTAATTCGGCTAGGGCATAAGGGGAGCACCTCTGCGATTGTTACTGCCGGGTCAGCCGGATGTGTACCTCAGACTGGGTGAAGCCGAAAGCTAGCGTTCTTAAGGGAATATTCGGTCGGTGAACAAAAGATGTTTTCTTACCTATTGTAACATAAGCCCCCAGATGTTTTTTGTCCTACTTCTCTGTTCGCAGTTCGGACATGCTTATTCACGCATGCATACCCAGGGAAAGGAACCCTTAACGGAACAATTCTCCCTGGAAGATGTTTCTTACTATCCATGTAATATAACATAACTAATTGGGTACTTGTGTGTTCAAGCACTTATGACCCCTACGGCTGGTTTCCACGCGTACCCCGGTTTACATAACCGAGCGGGTATTCGGATACACTTCGGACTGTCGGGTCCGGAGGTTGAAGCGAAAAGGTCCGCCATGACAAATGATTTACAATCCGGCTAGGGACAAAATATGTCCATTGAAGTACACAGTCATTTAGACTGGCTAAATTCTTCTTCTATACCATCCAACAGGCTGTCTAGCCTACAATCCTGTTGGGAATACTTTGCGGCTAATTCTACCTGGTCATATACCAGACTTACGGGAATCTCTTTCCCATCTGACCCTATAGGTCCGACCTGCGCCATGTGATTCGGATCCGCCTTGGTGTACCGCGTTTTCACCATCGGCCAGGCTTCCCTCGCACCTTATTGGCAGGCTGATATCTTCCATAGTTGGAAGAGCCGCCGCGCTCCCTTGAGCTTCTCCACAAGCTCTCCCATGCCTCCTGGCAGAGGGGAGGATGGCCACAAGGGTTGGGCAATACCCTGCATCACTTGCCGAACTCGTTCGTGCAGTTGTGAAAGCTCTTGTAGCAAATCACCTGCGGATCCGGGCATCTCCTCTTCAGGGCGACCTGTCTGCATACCTACAGACATAACTCTGTTAAACCACTTCTTCGCCGAACTGTATAGAGGTTCGTTTGAGCACTTACTAAAAATGCCGCGTCGAAGCCTCTTATTCTCCTTCACGGAGTCAGCAAGCTGGGCCCGAACATCTTTTAGTTCAACGCCCAGCAGGGTATGGGCATCCTGGAGATTATTTTTCTCTTGAATAACCCGTGCAAGCACGCGCTCGCCAGCCTCTAGCTGTCGTTGAGCATGTTGCCCATCCCCTGGTGCTATCTCCGGATTCACTCCGGGATTGCCTGCAGAATCTATTGTTAGATTTGCGAACATGCCGAAGACTAACTGGTACACGTTATTACATTCTTGTTACTCAAAGACAAGTATTACCAGAAGAGGTCTTCTTGGATTCCTCGATTTCGGCAAAAGCGGCCTTTAGCTGGGCTTTGCACTCCTCCAGCTCTTGAGACAAATGGGTATTCTTGTCTGTAAGAACCTGGGCATACAATGATCCTTAAATCAGTTGTGCCAACGGTTTCAAGTCTCAGGGGCTACTGATATACATATTCGTCAGATTTTTCTTACCCGTATATCCTTTAAATACTGATCTGTGGCTCTAGCAAGTCCACCTTGAGCAGCTCGGATGTACGCTTCTCCGGAGTTGAAGGCATTAAACGCCTCTTCGGAGAAATTTGGGTCGTGGAGTACGGCCTGACGACGCCTGTGATTCATGGCGCTCTCCACCTCGGAATTTATAGCGGATATTCTATCCGCATCCTCTGTAGGAGGACCGTCCGGCGTTGTCCCCATGTTGGCCTCCGCCCTTGAGTCCGGCTGGTGGAGGCGTGGCTGGTAGGGTCTCCGGTTACAGTCCGGCGAGCACTTTTTCTGCCAGGGGACAAGGGACACTGTTATATTTTAAAAACGACGATTACGGAGCAGGTTTTAAATCATACCTTAGCGACGGCGTCTCGGTCCTGACCGCCTTCCTTTTAAGCCTACCCGGCTTCGGTGCTCCTTGTTGGCAAGTCACCGCGGGTTCGGCACGGCGCCCCGATTGCCTTCCCTATGAAACGCAATACATGTGCGGTGGGTAAAAGTGCAAAGAAGGGATCCTTCTTGGAAGTTAGGACTCCGGTTTTACTTACATGCGATGCAGGGAGTAGGCCGGGATAATCGGATATGATAGCCACCAGAGCACCGTCACGGCTTGCCTGGTAAAACATCTTGTCGACGAGCTCCACAAATATTTTCGGATCTTCTTCGAGTCCGGGGTCGAGGGCCCGGTCAGGGTCCTCTGGCTGTGGAGGTGGGCTGTTGATCTCCCTCACAGCTCTTCGCAGTTCCTGCTATGAATTAGCAAGGTAAATATTTGTGATGAGGAACGCGGGAATGAGTGGAGTTGAGTAAAAGATAATGACTCACCCAGCTTGGTGGGTTGTACATGGAAAATCCATCCCTTGGTTTGATACGGGCAAACTCCTCTTCCTCTCCTTTGTACAGATCGGACAGTATTTTCGCCAGCGCGGTGGCGGAGTCCGGACATTTACGACCGCAGCGGGTGGCATCGTCTTCTCCATTGAAGTGCCACATGGGTTTCCCTCGATACTGAAGTGGCTGCACTCCCCGCATTATAAATATTTACATAACTTCGATTATTGTCAGTCCTGATTGGGCCAGCGTTCTTATTCTGCCCATCAGATAAAGGACTTCTCTGCTATCTTCTGCCTGGGGGCTCCAAGGGCGCCAGCTGTGGCGTTTCTTCAACGGGGCATTAGCAAACTCAGGGAGGCCCATCCTAACAGGGTCCGGAAGGGGGACGTCCTCTATATAAAACCACTCCGAAGGCCAGTCTTCGGACGTCTTCTTCGGAGTGCCGGATAAGTATCCGGTTCCGGCGATGCGCCATATTTCGGCTCCACCCACTTGATATATTGATCCCTCCTGATTGCGAGGGACGAGGCAGAATAGCCTCTTCCATAGCTCGAAATGAGCTTCGCAGCCTAGAAATAGCTCACATAGGGCGACATAACCTGCGATATGCAGTATGGAGGCGGGGGTAAAATTATGCAGCTGGAGGCCGTAGTACTCCAGGAGCCCGCGGAGGAATGGATGGATCGGAAATCCAAGCCCCCTCAGCAAGTAAGGGACAAGGCATACCCGCTCCCCCTGGATGGGTTGGGAAAACTCTCCGCTTGCTCCCCGCCATTGTAGGTGGCTAGTCCGGCTCGGACGGGGACCATGTATGCGGGCGGGAGAAACCCCTGGGTCTGCAACTCCACTAATCGACCGTGGGGTACGGTACACTTCACCCACTCGCCTGGCTTAGTGTTGCGGGAGCGAGAGGAGGAGCTGCGGTGGCCGGCCATGATGGGATGGTTTTTCGGGTGCGCTCTGGTGATTCCTCGCTTGGGGAAGAAGGTGTGATTTGGATCTGAGGATCCCCGTCTCTTTAATAGACGATTTACTAACATGGTCAGGGTGGCAAATGCAAAAAATGCCCCGACTTCTCGCATTCGCTCGACATGTGGAGATTGCCATTATTAAGGTACAGAAGCCGAGGAGTGCAACATTAATGGGAAGCCGGACACTACTCGTTACAACAGGTACTCTGGAGTTGGACAAGAACCCGCCTTGCAATGCCGAAGACAATCTGCGCACCGGACTCATCGTCATTGAAGCCTGGTTCAGGGGCTACTGAGGGAGTCCTGGATTAGGGGGTATCCGGACAGCCGGACTATATACTTTGGCCGGACTGTTGGACTATGAAGATACAAGATTGAAGACTTCGTCCCGTGTCCGGATGGGACTCTCCTTTGCGTGGAAGGCAAGCTTGGCAATTCGGATATGTAGATCTCCTTCTCTGTAACCGACTATGTGTAACCCTAGCCCCCTCCGGTGTCTATATAAACCAGAGGGGTTAGTCCGTAGGACCAACATCATCAACAACAATCATACCATAGGCTAGCTTTTAGGGTTTAGCCTCAACGATCTCGTGGTACATCAACTCTTGTAATACTCATATCATCAAGATCAATCAAGCAGGAAGTAGGGTATTACCTCCATCGAGAGGGCCCGAACCTGGGTAAACATCGTGTCCCCCGCCCGAATCTGTAAGCCCCTATCTTTCTATCTGTCCGGTTGAAACGTTTTGCTCATGTGTATGCGGTGAGTGTTAGCGATCATAGAAGACTATATGATGGTTGATTATGTGGACTTGCCTAAAGGCTCCGATACGTGACCCTTCCTGAAAAGTTGATGAATTGTAGTTGCAAAGTTGACCAAGAACATAGTTAGTTGGTTTCTAATAGATTTTATGCTTTATACTTCGATAGTGTGATGACCTGTTACTTATTCATGAGAAAGTCTATGATAGAAGTTCTATGATAAAAGTTTTATGTTTAAATTTGTTGCTGTTATAATAATCTACATCGTACTTCTATGTCTGTATTTTGTTTTTATTGACACCTTTCTCTCTAAGCATGTGGACATGTTTTTCGATTTCGGTTTTCGCTTGAGGACAAACGAGGTCTAAGCTTGGGGGAGTTGATACGTCCATTTTGCATCATGTTTTCCTACTATTATTTATGATGTTTTTATGCATAATAATGCTTTTTGAGTAATTCTAATGCCTTTTCTCTCATAATATGCAAGGTACACACAAAGAGGGAGAATTCCGGCAGCTGGAAATCTGGACCTGAAAAAGCTACGTCAGCCTACCTATTCTATACAACTCCAAACAAGCTGAAACTTTACGGAGATTTTTAATGGAATATTTGAAGAATATTGGAGCAAATAAGTATCAGAGGGGGGCCACCAGGTGCGCATAACCCACCTGGGCGCGCCAGGGAGCCCAGGCGCGCCCTGGTGGGTTGTGCTCACCCAGGCCCACCTCCGGTGCCCATCTTCTGGTATATAAGTCATTTTGGCCTAGAAAAAATAAGGAGAGGACTTTCGGACGGAGTGTCGCCGTCTCGAGGCAGAACTTGGGCAGGAGCACTTTTGCCCTCCGGCGGGGCAATTCCGCCGGGGGAACTTCCCTCCCGGAGGGGGAAATCGTCGTCGTCGTCATCACCAATAACTCTCCCATCTTGGGGAGGGCAATATCCATCAACATCTTCAACGACACCATCTCATCTCAAACCCTAGTTCATCTCTTGTGTTCAATCTTTGTATCGGAACTATGGATTGGTGCATGTGCGTGACTAGTAGTGTTGATTACATCTTGTAGTTGATTACTATATGGTTTATTTGGTGGAAGATCATATGTTCAGATCCAATATGCTATTTAATACCCCTCTGATCTTGAGCATGATTATCATTTGTGAGTAGTTACTTTTGTTCTTGAGGTCACGGGAGAAATCATGTTGCAAGTAATCATGTGAACTTGATATGTGTTCGATATTTTGATAGTATGTATGTTGTGATTCCCTTAGTGGTGTCATGTGAACGTCGACTACATGACACTTCTCCATATTTGGGCCTAAGGGAATGCATTGTGGAGTAGTTATTAGGTGATGGGTTGCGAGAGTGACAGAAGCTTAAATCCTAGTTTATGCGTTATTCCGTAAAGGACCGATTGGATCCAAAAGTTTAATGCTATGGTTAGAATTTATTCTTAATACTTTTCTCGTAGTTGCGGATGATTGCGAGGGGGTTAATCATAAGTAGGAGGTTTGTTCAAGTAAGAACAACACCTAAGCACCGGTCCACCCACATATCAAATTATCAAAGTAGCAAACACAAATCGAATCAACATGATAAAAGTGACTAGATGAAATTCCCGTGTACCCTCAAGAACCCTTTGCTTACTATAAGAGACCATTTTGGCCTGTCCTTTGCCTCAAAAGGATTGGGATATCTTGCTGCACTTTTGTTACTATTATCGTTACTTGCTCGTTATAAATTGTCTTGCTATCAAACTACTCTATTACTTACAATTTCAGCACTTGCAGACATTACCTTGTTGAAAACCACTTGTCATTTCCTTCCGCTCCTCATTGGGTTCGACACTCTTACTTATCGAAAAGAGCTACAATTGATCCCCTATACTTGTGGGTCATCACCTTGACACTGCGGAGTCGGTCTTCCTCTTTCCCGTTAGCATACCGAGTGGCTATTTCCATCATTCGGCTCAGAGACATGTCTCCGGAACGACCGAACTTCGGGATGAGCTCTCTGTATCAGACGCCCTCCTTGAAGGCGCAAACTGCCTGGTGCTCTTACACACTTTCCACCACATGGTGAAGAGTAGTCCATCTCTGGATGAAATCTCTCAAAGTTTCATACGGCTTCTGAACGCAATGCTGCAATTCAGTCAGCCCAGCAGGTCGCTTGCAGGTGCCCTTGAATGTCTTGATAAACACTCGGGCTAAATCTTCCCAACGGAAAATACTTCCAAGGGCCAACTGATTCAACCAAACTCTGGCCGAACCCTCAAGCATCAAAGGGAGGTGCTTCATGGCTACATCATTGTTGCCTCCACCAATCTGCACTGCCACTCGGTAATCTTCCAGCCACGTGTCTGGCTTTGACTCACCAGTGAACTTGCTCACGCCCGTAATCAATCTGAAGTTGGGTGGGATCTTAGCTACTCGGATGGTTCTGCTGAAACACTCGGGCCCGGAAACAAACGCCCTGCTTCCAGTCGGACGATCTCTGTCCAGTTCTTCTCTGTTAGCCCTGCCTCTGTCAACCAAACCATGTACGAGGAGTGATCTCGCATCGAACCCAGGCTCTCTTGGGTCGACTGGGGCTCTCCGCTTGTCACCATGCGAGCGCATGTCGTCATACCGCCGGGGCGCGTACGACCCACCCCTTGGAGGGGGCGTAGGCACTCGATGGTGGTCATCACGAGGATACCGAGGATCAAACTACCCGTGGCCTCGACCAAGGTACTGATCTTGGCAGTAACCACGATCTTCACGCCGCGGAGGCGATCTCGGGCTATGTGCCGACTGAACTGTGTCTGCAACCACAGATCTGCTATGAATTCTGTTGCGCGGGTGAGAAACAGCCGAATTCTGTTCCCCTGCTGCCCGGAGCGGTGCTCGGATCTTCTGCAAACCTCTAACAGCTTCTGAACGGGATGGTTGGATTGACTGTGCTATGTGTGCTGCTGCTGCAACATTTTGGATCGGAGTACGGTATACCTGAGGTTCTTCTCGAAGTTCAGTCGAAAACTGTTGTCGTGGCCGTCGACTGGAACCAAGAATCTGCTGACGGGCGCGTCCGTCGAGTGCTTGCTGGAGATTCTCCAGACGCGTACGCTCAGCCAAGGTGGCTAAGCGCGCAACCTCCAAGGCCCGAGCCTCGGAGGTCTCCCCAACAATAGGGGTCTGTAGCGTCGCACTCGAAAAGTGTATCCAAGTGACCAATCAGCAGATCAAATGATCCTATTTTTTTTTCTAGATTAGGCATTCAATTTTTTTAATACTATTTATTTAACCGCTGCACTCAAGTTTTCTAGATTAGGCGTTCAATTTTTTTTATAATACTATTTATTTAACCGATGCACTCAAGTTCACAGGTGTGTTATTTAAAGAAGGGTAGGAACTGCTGCACCACCAACGGGGTAGAGAGATGCGGTTGCCTAATGATACCGATCTCAAATATGTTTTTGAAGGGGGCATGCAATTCATGCTAGTTGTGAAACATGGCACCATTGTTACTTTCAAATCTGAGAACTGAGTAGTAACTGCGCAGCTTTAAGGGTTTAGTTCTCAAAAATTAGTCCAACAACGGTTCAGGAGTAAAATTTCAAACATTACAGGAGTAATGTTTCAAAAGCATAGAAATAGCTACTATTCCCTCCGTAAAGAAATACAAGAGTACTTAGATCACTAAACGATTCTATATTTCTTTAGAGGGAGTACACACCCTCATTGTGTGGTTCATGCACATAACCCGAAGCAAACAACAAATAGCTGAAAAGGCAGATAGCACTAATCTCAAGCTAGAGAAACAGAATAAGAGACACTCAGCAACATAGCATTTAACACTAGCCAATAACTTCGAAGAGTGACAAACATGGCTTGCACTGTTGCACAAGGTGGCAAACACCACTTACTAAAAATATATCAAGCAGAAAACAGTATGTAGTAAAATTTATGTAGCTCCATTCAAACAAGACCCTCACTCAAAAAAGTTTCAAATGCAGCCTCAAAGATCAGTAGTTCAAGACGAAGACTTCAGGGCCACTCCAGACTCCTGCCCAAAAAAGTTTCAGATACAGCTTCCCAGATCAGTAGTTGAAGACGAACACTCCAGGGCCACTCCTTACTCCCACCAAGGCACGTGGGCGGGACTTGGTGCTCCTCCTTGAAACCCTGGAAATTCATACACAAGTTACAATGCCAGATAACATGAGGTATAGTCTACAACAGCAAGCAATTGAGAAACTAAATAGTAACCTGTGCTGTCGAATCTTTGTCAGCCAGAATACATCCTCAAATTCATCTACACCCTGTTCCCCCAGGCCATCCACATCACCAGTGTTGTCAACCGGTGCAACAGTATGGGCTCCCTGTCGACGTCCGCGAGGCTCCACTTGAACCCACGGGTTAGGATTCCCCCTGAGTTGGGGACACATAAATTAGCCATCAAAGGGAAAAAGACAGACCAGCACAACTAAAGACTAAGAAGATTAAAGAGTAATAGCACAGGGCAGTACTCGATGTCATCGCAGGCTAGGAAGGGAGCCAGGTCAGCAGCAGGCAGATCATCAAGCGCTGCATGAGCATAACAAACATTAAAATGAGTTGTTCAATGCCAATTCAATTCAATACTACAGTATCAGAATGAAAGAAGTAACTAGTCCAGCTTTCAAATATACATCTACTAAAAAAGGGTAGCAAATGCTTAAATCAGGCAATACAACAAATATTTGTAGGGTGATACAGAACACATCAGTTAACTAATACTCCCTCCGTAAAAAAATATAAGGGCGTTTAGTCTTATATTTCTTTACAGAGGGAGTACAAAACAAATTAGAAACATAACATATGTACATGTTGTTTTCTTTTCTTTCAATATACTACCTCAATTAATGTGTAGGATGATACTGAACACATGCTACTTCTCTTTCAATACTACATATGGAATTCACGCTTATAACAAACATGAATACAACAGAACGGACAACAACTGTTCAAGGAATCCTTATACTCCCTCCGGTCCTTTTTACTTCACATATTAGATTTGTGTCAAGTCAAACTTTACAAAGTTTCAAACTTCACAAATTTTGACCAAATATATATTAAAAAATATGAACATCTACAATACCAAATATATATTACATGAAACTACATTTCGTAATGAATCTAAAAATGTTGATTTGGCATTATGAACATTGATAATTTTTTCAGTATAAGTTTGGTCAAAGTAGAGATAATTTGACTCCAGAAAAAACTTATATGCAGAGTAAATAGGACCGGAGGGAGTAGTATCATATAAAGAAAAGGCAGCAACCACTGTAAAGAGAGCAGCATAACAAAACAGATAGAAAATATTAATAGTCATACTAGCAGTCATCTGACAGTTCACCTACAGTACAGCACCTTAGATTGACAAACACACGGTCCTAGACAACAAAGGCATGATACGTGTGAAAGATGCATTGCATTGGACTGAACAATTCATTCCAATAAAAGTACAGACACAGAACTATATCTGTCCAAGATGGTAAAAGTACTCCACAGAAGAACACAACTAAAATAAAAGAACAACCAAACAGCACAAAAACATTACCAGGACAACATATGGCAATTAATATAATGCAACAACTACGATGATAGAGATGCAAGCGTGCAAAATTGCATGAGCATTGAACTGGATGATCATTTCGACATAAAAGCATTACAGTAGTACACAAGCACTTAATAGGGCACCTTAATAAACATTAATATACTAGGAGAACAGCACATCTAACAATAACAACTTGCTTAGAATTGAAAATATTACTAGCAGCAAAAATAGCCAAGCTTTACAATATGATAACAAAAGCATAAGTGTCCAAAGTGGATATGAAGGACTGAATGCTCCACTCCACATAATAGATCATAAGAATAGATACAGAACTAGTTCAGTGCAAGATGATCAAAATACCCCATAGATGAACACAACTGATATACAGTACTACCAAAATGTACTAGAGAAAAGCACCACTACAATACCAAGACAACATATGACTATATAAATATAATGCAACAATGTAACAACGATAAATAGAGATGCTAGTAAGCATTGGACTGAACAGTCATTTCGACATAAAAGCATTACAGTACTGACAGATATCTCTTTTGATATAACCAAAAGGGTTAGGAATTACCATTGAGAACCTTCTGACCTATGTCAATAACCTTGTCACCCTCAAGGGACTCCTCTGATGAGTAAAGCAACAAGACAAACAATTAGTACATGTGCATTCATAAATAGCACAATAATGACTGACAGATATGTTTGCAGCATAATCACAACTAAGACTACCAAGTTCACAGAAGTACGCATAAATTAAAAGAACTTCGGATTTTAAAATGCATGTTGGTTTGCAAGACAAGTCCAGCCACAAACAAGACTCGCATAACTGTGCAAAGAAAGGAAACCCTACATTCAGATTCAGTAGCATAACATTGTAGTGTTACAGAAATCTTTATGAAACAAAAAGAGGTGAAATTAATCAAAATCATCCATATATTCAGATTAATTTCACATGAATAATGTATAGAGCAGCTCATGTATATGCTCTAAATCATACAAACACTAACATGACTAACAGCACAACTGGCGACCAAATAATTCCATCACTCCAATGTAACAGGACACCACAACACACCAGGAGAACAGCACAACTAATGCAACAACAACAACAACAACAACAAAAGGCAGCAAAAATAACCAATCTTACAATATGACAAAGGCATGACACATGTGAAAGGTGCATTGCATTGGACTAAACAAATCATTCCAACAAATCATAAAAATGGATACAGAACAATTTCTGTCCAAGATGATAAAAGTACTCCACAGAAGAACACAACTAAAATAACAGTACAACCAAATAGCACGACCACATTAACAGGACAACATATGGCTATTAATATAAGAGATGCAAGCGTGCAAAATTGCACGAGAATTGGACTGGATGATCATTTCGACAACAGTACTAGACAAGCTCTTAACAAAAAGATATCAGATACATATTACCACCCAGGTTATGAAATGCAACGATCTCAAGTAGCTTGCCAGCCTCAAAGGGACTCCTCTGATAAGTAAAGCAACAAGACAGAATGTATGTTTACAGCATCATAACTAAACCTCCCACATAGAGCATGCACCCTGGCAACCAAAAAGTGGTGCTGAACAATAAAGTAACAAACAAGATAGAATAGCTGTGCGAAGCAAGAAAACCCTAGATTCAGATAAGTTGCATGGATTAGAGTGTTGCAGAAATCCTTATATATCAAACAAAGATAGGTGAGGTCAATTTAACCACAATCATCCATAGATTCAGATAGAATTCATATGAACATTACTAGTGTATACAGCAGCTGATGCATATGCTTCCGAATATAACGCAATGATATACTTATCTGGCATAGGAGAAAATTACTCAGGGTCGCAGTACAGACAGTAGATGCTGTAAACAACAGGGGCTCACGGATATGGCGTAGGAAAGGCAGGAGAGGGGAACGAACGGGACTTAGGGGATAATTACCAGAGTTAATCTCAGGTGATGGTGCCTCCTTGTCGTTCTTGTCTGATGAATCCGCCAGGCCATTGGTGAGGCCGGCCTCCTTGTCTGCAGAAGCAGAGGCAGAGGTAGACAGAACTGAGACCAGATCCGTAAGGAAGGGGGGGCGACAGGACGGACAAGGGCCAAACGCGCTTACCCTGGAGGTTGAGGTCGCTCAGGAGGGGCTCCGGCTTGCCGGAGAGCGTCGCCGTGGCTGGAGCATGCGAACCTGCAGAGGAAAAAACAACAAACCTAAGAGGTGAGAAGCAGAGAACAAAGCTACGTACCAGAGATGGATCTGAGAGTGGAGACCAGATCCCTAAGGAAGGAAGGGGGCGACAGGAAGGAGAAGAGGTACACGCGATTACCGTGGAGGTTGAGGTCGCTCACGTCGGAGAGGGGCTCCGGCTTGCTGGGGACCGTCGCCATGGCTGGGGTCGGCGAACCTGCAGAGGAAGCAGCAACAAGCCGAGCAGCTGAGCAGCGGAGAACAAAGACACCATAGATGGGTCGATCTGAGAGCAGAGACAGACAGATCTAAACCTCGACGAGGGGGGCGGGGAGAGGGGCTCGGCTTGCCGCGGCGAGGAGAGCGCGAGCGGGTTGGGGGCGGCGGGGTGGAGAGGGGAGGCGATTAGGTCTAGTGTGTACGGGTCCGCGCCTACATACTAGGACGGTTGGATGGGATTGGGAACGGCGGACACGGGGTTCGCATTGTGACTTGGGGGGTTGGGGGAACGGCGTCAGCCAGCTGAGCTGCCGTTACTGTGGGACGGCCGGGTTCGGGTCCGCCGGTGCGGTTCGGCCGGGTCGGGCTTGAGCTCGCTCAAATAACAAGGCCAAATTATAGAACAAAAGGATCAGTGTACGCTTTTATTTGAGAATAAAAATGCTAACCTCCATCTTCTTCAACAACAAACTTGCGGTTTCTCTTAGTACAAGAAGATGGAATCCATCAATTCTTTCTCTTCCCAAACAAGAGAGCGCGAGAGAAAGATAGTTTGGCATCTTGGCGATAGTTTGGCATCTTGGCGCTGAACGCATGAGCAAGAACACAAGTATGCTTGTGATGAGAACAAACAACTTGCTTGGCCTGCTTTGACCCATGAGCTGACCAACTTTGCATGGGATGAGAACCAACAACTTGCCTTGGCGCACGAGCAGAGCCTTGCATGGTGAGAACCAACAACCCTTGGCTTTGCTTTGGAGGGAGGGAGGGAGGGAGAAGAAGAACTACAGGGGTACGGCAAGGGGGGGTGCGAGGAGCAGCTTATATAGAGAGGAGAACCAGGTGGACACGCACCCACCAACCGTCCGTCCCTACAATCGTGTGCATCTGCCCGATATTACACGCTACGCCACCCTGTTTTTAGCAGGTAATCAACCATTTAAAATAGGCAAGATTTTTACCGTTTCCTTGTGCATGGCGCATGCATGCACCCACGCGCAGTCCATATATCTTTATTCGCGTCTCACTAAAATAGCACCAAACTGAAAGCTTCCCTTCCGTATATAATAATGGAAGTACGTACTACACTACTAGTACTAGTCGTAGAATACAACCGTGACACCTATTGCTGGTGGGCGCTAAAGCATGCTCCACCACATGCTTTGCCTACCCACAAAGCGTATTACAAGTGGGACCGGGTGATTTATTATGCAGGGCCCAAGAGTGATGTGACACGCCGAGACGAGCACGCCACGCCAGCGATCCGCGAGGAATGCTTTCATTGCAAGTTCACTCGCCCGTGTGCTTTCTCGAAATCCGAAAAGAATGTTTGAAAATATTGTTTTCGCCTATTTTTATTTTTAAAAAAAATATCACGAGGTTTTCTTGGTCATGCTTTCAGCGTGGTTGATCGTTTGGAGATGGATGCTCATGCTTTTGGTCGCTCGTAAGTCGTCCATCTTGCTCGCCACACGACGGGCATGAATGACCAAACAAGCTATGTGACCGTGTAATGGTGAGACAACCCTGTCATGGTTCGATTCACTATAGTTTAGTGATTCCTCGCTTCTGCTTTGAACAAGTTGCGGTCGGTTATGTGACAATAGCGCCATGCATAGTTTTTGGGTGAACAAAATGTGTCACCGCGAATCCTCGATAGTATTACGTGATACTTATACTAGCATGGGTGGATCTGACACTTCACGCTTTTGTATCGTCTCTTGAACAAGAAATAAAAAGGCCCGACCCTACAATCTCAACATGAGCCCGGGCTATCATGGTTCAAAAAATACATACAATGATAGCTTAAAAGAATTTGACCTGGGGACATATATATAATCTGTAGGTGTTTTAGGCCAAAAAGGAATAAAAATATGCGTAGTGCCCATATTTAAATCTGTAGGTGTTTTAGGCCAAAAATTGCCATGAGCATGGCCTTGCCGTCAAGCTTCGGGTTCGGGCGGTCGGGCCATACTCGACGATGTAATGTGCTCAGTGCTCCACAAGATGCTCTTCAGCCCACTCCTTAAGGCATCATCACCAATTCACCATAGTCTCCCCCACCCCGATGTCGACGTTTATGTCTTAAGCTTGGTATCATCTACTTGCCCGTGGTGACGCTTCTTATCATTGTCTTGCTCGCGGCGGCCATGTCCCATTATCATCGCTTTTGCCCGTGACGACCACACGTCCCAATCTTGTTATCCTCGCCTCACCCGTGGCGACCATGTCCCAAGCTCATTATCATCGCCTTGCTCGGGACGACCACGTCCCAAGCTTGTTATTCTCGCTTCACCCATGGCGACCATGTCCCAAGCTCATTGCTCGGTTCGTCACTATGAAGATATTGTTGACGGTCATTTCATTCCTCTATGGCGGTCTCGGGTCGCCTTCGAGTGTTTAGGATGGTTTATGGCCGCGGGTGGCGAGCCCCCTGGCCGTCCAGTGACCGGCGTCAAGGGCACGGGGTGGACAAGTGGCTAATGTTGACGGCGCCGTTCATGTCACATTTTTCTTGCTAACAATGTGTCGAGTAGCGTTTTGTTTATATATAGTCCCTCCATCCCATTATATAAGAGTGTTTTTGAGAGAGGGAGTAGTTTTTATAAAAGGTATTCGTGTTTTATCTCTATGTATATGTATGTATGTAGGACCTGGTTTGTCACGAGCCCGTTGAAACAGTGGTCTGCCGACCCTTTGTAAATCGGAGATGATGTTTGTTCTTGTTTTTCGGTTGAAGAAGAGGAGGTTTGTTCGTGTTGAGAAAAGTTGTGCACTAGGAGAAATTTTTACTCCGAGGACTCGACCTACACATGAGAGCGATACAGTCAAAGTGCATGCGTATATGCGATGCCTGTCCGCCAAACCTGCATGCACCGAGCTAGACGTGCATGGCGCGCGCTGGTGTGCCGTAGCCGGGCCCACAGTGACACCCGGCTCTCGGAGGTTAGTTTGGTCCAGTATAATTGTGAGATGGGCTCGACGACTTTTCTTCCGGGATCTAGCATACTCTGGGACGCTGGGGAGACCCAGTCACGGAATTATTCACTGAAATGCGGGGCCAACTCGGCATCGAGCCCACATGTAAGTGGGAGACCTGTGACCTCGCCTTGCTACGACGAGTACCGGGGGCGCCGTGGCCTCGTGCTCTCGCGTGCCTGCGGCCGGGGCTCGCGCGGACTACTTTTGTTGTCCCGATTGAAGTGGATTATCGCAGACAGACAAGGCAGTAGGCCATATTTGATTCAAAGGAATTCTATAGGATTCATAGAGGACTGAAATTTCTTAGTATTTTTTTTTATGTTGGCTCTTTGATCATAGGATTTGATTTCATAACATTTTTTCCTATGAAATGCTACATGTTATAGAAAATCTAACATCCACTTCAACCTCTTTTTACAATTCATCTGTTTTTTTATGTGGCATCAAACATTCCTTACTAATCCTATATGATTCAAATTGGCATGCCCTCGTATTCCGCTATGGTGAAGCCAACAACCGGCTTCGGCTCCGTTGTCGCCTCCCCCCCCCCCCCCCATGTGTTGCGACTCCTACTCCGTCTGCTGCTCCTCCTCCTCTTCCGGCTATGGCGAGGGAGGCAGGTCTACTACGAACCGAACGGCGTGCCTAGCCCAGATCTCCTAAAGAAACCGGACACACGGAGAGGGTGGGAACGGATGTAGCTAGGGCCTGGGACACCGTCTGGCTTAAATAGTCAGGCTCCGACCCTCGGGCAGCGAGCCGGAGGTGTGCCACACAACGTTCGCACCCCCACCGGAGGGGACGCACACCAGACCGATGGGTTTCCGGGCGTTTACGTGTGGAACCCGACTGTCAGCACGACTTGGCGGACGCGCTCAGGCCGCCTCATGTCCGCCGTACATTTGGGTTGGATATAGCAAGTGCCAGTTAGCCCGAAAGTTTGAGGCCAATTTGAGACGTCCGGGTGATTCGGTTTTTTTACGGGCTGACTTTCCGTGCTACACGGGGCACAAATTCGATCCACAAACCTTTTTAGGGAAAATTCGGTTCATACAATGGCATGGTTCTTAAACTAGCTGTCATTCTGTCCAAAATGCTCCAGAATGCTCCTGAAGCTGGCACGTCATTATAATGCAAAAGGACCAGGATTTACCGTGAGAATCTACTCGGTTGCCTCCTGGACTAGCCGGCCGGCCAGTCTGCCTCTACAGCGAGGGGAAAGATGCCGACCAGCGCGTGTGCAAGGCAGCAAAGGCAGCAGCGCGCCCATCTCATGACTTTTCCACCTCTCTGCGGCTTTATTTGCTTCTCGTCATTAGAGCATCTCCACCTGTTCGCCCCCAGGGCGCTGAAAAAGTGCGGTCTGGGGGCGAGCCGGCGCTAGATCGCCCCCTAGGGTTTGGTTTGCTCCTAGTCACGCGCCGACAGTCGCCGCGGGTTCGGCGAAGTTCGTTTCAATTTTTTTGCAAACTCGGCGAAGTTCGGCCAATTTTCGATGAAATTTGTATAAAAACTTAAAACATGCATGAACTAATTTAAAAAAGAACTAAAAGCCTAGCCGCTGCCGCCACTGTCGCCGCCGCCGCCGTCTACATGCCGAGAAGCCTGTAGAAGCGGGTGTAGTCGCCGCCGCCGCCGTCGTCGTCGTCGTCGTTGCCGCGCGCCTCACCTGCGGCGTGCCTGCTGCATCCCTCGCCGGGGTCGCCGACAGCGCTTGACGGCCCGGCCTCACCCTCGTCGTCGTTGTCGATGATGATAACGTCGCCCTCCTCGGCGACACGGCGACGCTCCTTGGCGCGGCTACGGGCCTGGGTCTCCAGATACGCCCGACGCTGGCGGTGCACCTGCTCGCGGACGTAGTCCTCCCTCGCCCATTTGAGGGCGGACTCGTCGTCGGGGGCCACCATGCCGGCGTGCTCCGGCTTCACGGGGAGCATGTCCGGCTCGGGCTTCGGCCGGACCAGGCGGAGGGAGCGCCTCGTCGGTGCAGTCGCAGGCGAGGGCTCGTTGATGACGAGGGCACCGCTGCGAGCACGACGCCCGAGCGGTGTCTCCTCTGGCTCGGGCTTGACGGGGCGGAGGGCCGGCGAGCCGGAGCCCGACGACAAGGACGACCCCGGCTCCATTCGCCGCGGCATCCAGGAACTGCCGCGCCGACGATAGAAGGAGGGCTGCGTCGGGTACTCCAGCCGCGGCACATTGCCGGTCTCGATGTGGTCGAGGACGGCGTCGAGTGTGCGGCCGGGGACGCCCCACCACTCGCGCCGTCCTTCGGAGTTGTGGCGGCCGCGGGGGACGATGCCGTTGACGGAGGCGATCTGCTCTTTGCGGCGGCGCTGGAAGTACATCATCCACAACGTTTCGCTGTCGAGCGCGTACCTCGGCTCGTTCCGCTGCTCCTCCGTCAACGAGGAGCGGATGCGGGCGATCTCCGCCCGCCGTGCCGCCCCTTCGGGCACCGGCGGCACCGGGACGCCGCCGGCGCTCAATCTCCACGAGCCAGGCACGCGCATGTCGGGGGGCGCCAGGTACTCGGCCTCATACAGAAGGCTCGCCTCCGGCTCCTGGAGGTGTCGGCGGCCGAAGCCGTTCGCTGCTGCGCCGTCTCCTGGGTATCTCTCCGCCATGGTTTCGCTCGTCGGCGGGCAGGGGATGTTGGGAAACGTAGCAGAAATTCAAAATTTTCTACGCATCACCAAGATCAATCTATGAATTAACTAGCAACGAGAGAGAGGGGAGTGCATCTTCATACCCTTGAAGATCGCGATGCGGAAGCGTTGCAAGAACGCGGTCGGTGGAGTCGTACACGAAGCGATTCAAATCGCGGCCGAATCCGATCTAAGCACCGAACAACGGTGCCTCCGCGTTCAACACACATGCAGCCCGGTGACGTCTCCCGCGCCTTGATCCAGCAAGGGAGAGGGAGAGGTTGGGGAAGACTCCGTCCAGCAGCAGCACGACGGCGTGGTGGTGGTGGAGGAGCGTGGCAATCTAGCAGGGCTTCGCCAAGCACTGCGAGAGACGAGGAGGGAGAGGGGTAGGGTTGCGCCAAGAGAGAGGGAGACTCGTGTCTTCTGTAGCCCCAAAACCCCCACTATTTATAGGAGGAGGGGAGGAGGGTGCGCCCCCTCTAGGGTTCCCACCACTAGGGGTGGCGGCCAGCCCTAGATTGGATGGAGGGGGCGGCCAAGAGGGGGAGAGAGGGGGGGCGCCCTAGGGTGGGCCTTAGGCCCATCTGCGCCTAGGGTTTTCCCCCTTCCCTGCGCCTTGGGCCTCTTGTGGGAGGCGCACCAACCCACCTAGGGGCTGGTCCCTTCCCACACTTGGCCCACGCAGGCCTCCGGGGTTGGTGGCCCCTCCCGGTAGACCCCCGGAACCCTCCGGTGGTCCCGGTACATTACCGGTGACGCCCGAAACTCTTCCGGTGGCCAAAACCTCACTTCCTATATATTATTTTTTACCTCCGGAACTCCTCGTGACGTTCGGGATCTCATCCGGGACTCCGAACAACATTCGGTAACCACGTATATCTATTCCCTATAACCCTAGCGTCATCGAACCTTAAGTGTGTAGATCCTACGGGTTCGGGAACCATGCAGACATGACCGAGACGTTCTCCAGCCAATAACCAATAGCGGGATCTGGATACCCATGTTGGCTCCCACATCTTCCACGATGATCTCATCGGATGAGCCACGATGTCGGGCATTCAATCAATCCCGTATACAATTCCCTTTGTCAATCGGTATGTTACTTGCCCGAGATTCGATCGCCGGTATCCCAATACCTCGTTCAATCTCGTTACCGGCAAGTCACTTTACTCGTTCCGTAATGCATGATCCCGTGACTAACTACTTAGTCACATTGAGCTCATTATGATGATGCATTACCGAGTGGGCCCAGAAATACCTCTCTATCATACGGAGTGACAAATCCCAGTCTCGATTCGTACCAACCCAACAGACACTTTCGGAGATACCTGTAGTGTACCTTTATAGCCACCCAGTTATGTTGTGACGTTTGGTACACCCAAAGCATTCCTACGGTATCCGGGAGTTGCACAATCTCATGGTCTAAGGAAATGATACTTGACATTAGAAAAACTCTTAGCAAACGAACTACACGATCTTGTGCTATGCTTAGGATTGGGTCTTGTCCATCACATCATTCTCCTAATGATGTGATCCCGTTATCAATGACATCCAATGTCCATGGTCAGGAAACCATAACCATCTATTGATCAACGAGCTAGTCAACTAGAGGCTTACTAGGGACATGTTGTGGTTTATCTATTCACACATGTATTACGGTTTCAAGTTAATACAATTATAGCATGAACAATAGATAATTATCATGAACAAGGAAATACAATAATAACCATTTTATTATTGCCTCTAGGGCATATTTCCAACAGTCTCCCACTTGCACTGGAGTCAATAATCTAGTTCACATCACTATGTGATTGTAATGAATCCAATTGTTGGGGAACGTAGCAGAAATTCAAAATTTTCTACGCATCACCAAGATCAATCTATGGAGTAATCTAGCAACGAGGGGAAGGGGAGTGCATCTACATACCCTTGTAGATCGCGATGCGGAAGCGTTGCAAGAACGCGGATGAGGGAGTCGTACTCGTAGCGATTCAGATCGCGGTTGATTCCGATCCAAGCGCCGAACCACGGCGCCTCCGCGTTCAACACACGTGCAGCCCGGTGACGTCTCCCACGCCTTGATCCAGCAAGGTGAGAGGGAGAGGTTCGGGAAGACTCCATCCAGCAGCAACACGACGGCATGGTGGTGGTGGAGGAGCGTGGCAATCCCGCAGGGCTTCGCCAAGCACCGCGGGAGAGGAGGAGGAGGAAGAGGGGTAGGGTTGCGCCAAAAAGGAGACGTTCTCGTGTCTTGGGCAGCCCCAAACCTCAACTATATATAGGGGGAAGGGGCTGCACCCCCTCTAGGGTTTCCACCCCCAAGGGCTGGCGGCCAGCCCTAGATCCCATCTAAGGGGGCGGCCAAGGGGAGGAGAGGGGGGGCGCCACTAGGGTGGGCCTTAAGGCCCATCTGGACCTAGGGTTTGCCCCCTCCCACTCTCCCATGCGCCTTGGGCCTTGGTGGGGGGCGCACCAGCCCACCTGGGGCTGGTCCCCTCCCACACTTGGCCCACGCAGCCTTCTGGGGCTGGTGGCCCCACTTGGTGGACCCCCGGGACCCTCCCGGTGGTCCCGGTACATTACCGATATCACCCGAAACTTTTCCGGTGATCAAAACAGGACTTCCCATATATAAATCTTTACCTCCGGACCATTCCGGAACTCCTCGTGACGTCCGGGATCTCATCCGGGACTCCGAACAACATTCGGTTACCACGTACATACTTTCCCTATAACCCTAGCGTCATCGAACCTTAAGCGTGTAGACCCTACGGGTTCGGGAACCATGCAGACATGACCGAGACGTTCTTCGGTCAATAACCAACAGCGGGATCTGGATACCCATGTTGGCTCCCACATGTTCCACGATGATCTCATCGGATGAACCACGATGTCGGGGATTCAATCAATCCCGTATTCAATTCCCTTTGTCTATCGGTATGTTACTTGCCCGAGATTCGATCGTCGGTATCCCGATACCTTGTTCAATCTCGTTACCGGCAAGTCTCTTTAATCGTTCCGTAACTCACATCATCCCGTGATCAACTCCTTGGTCACATTGTGCACATTATGATGATGTCCTACCGAGTGGGCCCAGAGATACCTCTCCGTTTACACGGAGTGACAAATCCCACTCTCGATTCGTGCCAACCCAACAGACACTTTCGGAGATACCTGTAGTGTACCTTTATAGCCACCCAGTTACGTTGTGACGTTTGGTACACCCAAAGCATTCCTACGGTATCCGGGAGTTGCACAATCTCATGGTCTAAGGAAATGATACTTGACATTAGAAAAGCTCTGAGCAAACGAACTACACGATCTTGTGCTAGGCTTAGGATTGGGTCTTGTCCATCACATCATTCTCCTAATGATGTGATCCCGTTATCAACGACATCCAATGTCCATGGTCAGGAAACCGTAACCATCTATTGATCAACGAGCTAGTCAACTAGAGGCTTACTAGGGACATGGTGTTGTCTATGTATCCACACATGTATCTGAGTTTCCTATCAATACAATTCTAGCATGGATAATAAACGATTATCATGAACAAGGAAATATAATAATAACCAATTTATTATTGCCTCTAGGGCATATTTCCAACAGTCTCCCACTTGCACTAGAGTCAATAATCTAGTTCACATCACCATGTGATTAACACTCACAGGTCACATCACCATGTGACCAACACCCAAGAGTTTACTAGAGTCAACAATCTAGTTCACATCACTATGTGATTAACACTCAATGAGTTCTGGTTTGATCATGTTATGCTTGTGAGAGAGGTTATTAGTCAACGGGTCTGAACCTTCCAGATCCGTGTGTGCTTTACAAATCTCTATGTCATCTTGTAGATGCAGCTACCACGCGCTACTTGGAGCGATTCCAAATAACTGCTCTACTATACGAATCCGATTTACTACTCAGAGTCATCCGGATTAGTGTCAAAGTTCGCATCGACGTAACCCTTTACGACGAACCCCTTTTCACCTCCATAATCGAGAAAATTCCTTAGTCCACTAGTTACTAAGGATAAGTTCGACCGTTGTCATGTGGTCCATTCCTGGATCACTCTTGTACCCCTTGACTGACTCATGGCAAGGCACACTTCAAGTGCGGTACACAGCATAGCATACTGTAGAGCCTACGTCTAAAGCATAGGGGACGACCTTCGTCCTTTCTCTCTCTTCTGCCGTGGTCAGGTCTTGAGTCTTACTCAATACTCACACCTTGTAACACAGCCAAGAACTCCTTCTTTGCTGATCTATTTTGAACTCCTTCAAAATCTTGTCACGGTATGTATTCATTTGAAAGTACTATTAAGCGTTTTTGATCTATCCTTATAGATCTTGATGCTCAATGTTCAAGTAGCTTAATCCAGGTTTTCCATTGAAAAACACTTTTCAAATAACCTTGTATGCTTTCCAGAAATTCTACATCATTTCTGATCAACAATATGTTAACAACATATACTTATCAAAAATTCTATAGTGCTCCCACTCACTTCTTTGGAAATACAAGTTTCTCATAAACTTTGTAAAAACCCAAAATCTTTGATCATCTCATCAAAGCGTACATTCCAACTCCGAGATGCTTACTCCAGTCCTTAGAAGGATTGCTGGATCTTTGCGCACTTGTTAGCATCTTTCAGGATTGACAAAAACCTTCTGGTTGTATCACATACAACCTTTCCTCGAGAAAATCTTCGAGGAAACAATGTTTTGACATCCTATCTGCAAGACTGCTAATACAATTCCAACAGACTCATAGCATCGCTATGACTGAGAAAGTCTCATCGTACTCAACTCCTTGAACTTGTCGGAAAACATCTTAACGACAAGCCGAGCTTTCTCAATGGTGACACTTACCATTATTGTGTGTCTTCCTTTTAAAATCCATCTGCACCCAACAGCCTTACGACCATCAAATACATGGATCCTCTCTCGGATTTTATGGCCTCGAGCCATTCGTCGGAATCCGGGCCCACCATCGCTTCTCCACAGCTCGTAGGTTCATTGTTGTCTAGCAACATGACTTCCAAGATAGGATCACGCATTACTCTCAAGTAGTACGCATCCTCGTCGTCCTACGAGGTTTGGTAGTGACTTGATCCGAAGTTTCATGATCACTATCATAAGCTTTCCACTTCAATTGGTGTAGGTGCCACAGGAACAACTTCCTGTGCCCTGCTACACACTAGTTGAAGTCATGGTTCAATAACCTTATCAAGTCTCCACCATCCTCCCACTCAATTCTTTCGAGAGAAACTTTTCCTCGAGAAAGGACCTGTTTCTAGAAGCAATTACTTTTGCTTCCAGATCTGAAATAGGAGGTATACCCAACTGTTTTGGGTATTCTATGAAGATGCATATATCCGCTTTGGGTTCGAGCTTATCAGCCTGAAACTTTTTCACATAAGCATCGCAGCCCCAAACTTTTAAGAAACGACAACTTAGGTTTCTCTAAACGCTGTCGTCTCAACGGAATTGCGTGGTGCCCCTTTTAAAGTGAATGCGGTTATCTCTAATGCCTAACCCATAAACGATAGTGGTAATTCGATAAGAGACATCATGGTATGCACCATATCCAATAGGGTGCAGTTATGATGTTCGGACACACCATCACACTGTGGTGTTCCAGGCGGTATTAATTGTGAAACACTTTCCACATTGCCTTAATTGTGTGCCAAACTCGTGACTCAGATATCTCTATGATCATATCATAGACATTTTATCCTCTTGTCACGACGATCTTCAACTTCACTCTGAAATTACTTGAACCTTTCAATAATTAAGACTTGTGTTTCATCAAGTAAATACACTCAGCATCTACTCAAATCATCTGTGAAGTAAGAACATAACGATATCCACTGCATGCCTCAGCACTCATTGGACTGCATACATAAAAAATGTATTACTTCCAACAAGTTGCTCTCTTGTTCCATCTTACTGAAAACGAGTCTTTTTAGTCATCTTGCCCATGTGGTATGATTTGCATGTCTCAAGTGATTCAAAATCAAGTGAGTCCAAACGATCTATCTGCATGGAGTTTCTTCATGCATATATACCAATAGACATGGTTCGCATGTCTCATTCTTTTCAAAACGAGTGAGTCCAAAGATCCATCTACATGGAGCTTCTTCATGCGTTTTATACCAATATGACTCAAGCGGCAGTGCCACAAGTATGTGGAACTATCATTACTATTTTATATCTTTTGGCATGAACATGTGTATCACTACGATCGAGATTCATTTTAGGTGCAAGACCATTGAAGGTATTATTCAAATAAAAGAGTAACCATTATTCTCCTTAAATGAATAACCGTATTGCGATAAACATAATCCAATCATGTTCAACGCAAACACCAAATCTCGATGGTAGAGGGAGCATGCGATGCTTGATCACATCAACCTTGGAAACACTTCCAACACATATCGTCATCTCACCTTTAGCTAGTCTCCATTTATTCCGCAGCTTTTATTTCGAGTTACTAACACTTAGCAACCGAACCGGTATCTAATACCCTGGTGCTGCTAGGAGTACTAGTAAAGTACACATTCATATAATGTATATCCAATATACTTCTGTCGACCTTGCCTGCCTTCTCAATTACCAAGTATCTAGGGTAGTTCCGCTTCAGTCACCGTTCCCCTCATTACAGAAGCACTTAGTCTCGGGTTTGGGTTCAACCTTGGGTTTCTTCACTAGAACAACAACTGATTTGCTGTTTCATGAAGTATCCCTTTTGCCCTTGCCCTTCTAGAAACTAGTGGTTTTACAAACCATCAACAATTGATGCTCCTTCTTGATTTCTACTTTCGCGGTGTCAAACATCGCGAGTTGCACAAGGATCATCATGTCTATCCCTGATATGTTATAGTTCATCACGAAGCTCTAATAGCTTGGTGGCAGTGACCTTGGAGAACCATCACTATCTCATCTGGAAGATTAACTCCCACTCGATTCAAGCGATTGCGGTACTCAGACAATCTGAGCATATGCTCAACGATTGAGCTTTTCTCCCTTAGTTTGCAGGCTTAAGAAAGTTGTCAGAGGTCTCATACCTCTTGACGTGGGCACTAGTCTGAAATCTCAATTTCAGTCTTCGGAACATCTCATATGTTCTGTGACGTTTCAAAAAAGTCTTTGGTGCCACAATTCTAAACCGTTAGCATCACGCACTGAACTATCACATAGTCATCAAACGTGTATGTCAGATGTTTTGCAACATCTACAGACGACGCTGAGGTTCAGCACACTGAGCGGTGCATTAAGGACATAAGCCTTCTATGCAGCAATGAGGACAATCCTCAGTTTACGGACCCAGTCCGCATAATTGCTACTATCAACTTTCAACTAAATTTTTCTCTAGGAACATATCTTAAACAGTAGAACTAAAGCGTATGACATAATTTGCAAAGACCTTTTGACTATGTTCATGATAATGAAGTTCATCTAATTATTGAATGAACTCCCACTCAGATAGACATCCCTCTAGTCATCTAAGTGACACATGATCCGAGTCAAACTAGGCCGTGTCCGATCATCACGTGAGACGGACTAGCCATCATCGGTGAACATCTCCATGTTGATCGCATCTACTATACGACTCATGTTCGACCTTTCGATCTCTTGTGTTCCGAGGCCATGTCTGTACATGCTAGGCTCGTCAAGTCAACCTAAGTGTTTCGCATGTGTTCCGATGCCATCTCTGTACATGCTAGGCTCGTCAACACCCGTTGTATTCGAACGTTAGAATCTATCACACCCGATCATCACGTGGTGCTTCGAAACAACGAACCTTCGCAACAGTGCACAGTTAGGGGGAACACTTCTCTTGAAAATTTAGTGAGGGATCATCTTATTTATGCTACCGTCGTTCTAAGCAAATAAGATGCATAACATGATAAACATCACATGCAAATCATAAAGTGACGTGATATGGCCAATATCATCTTGCGCCTTTGATCTCCATCTTCTAGGCGCGGCATGATCACCTTCGTCACCGGCATGACACCATGATCTCCATCATTGTGTCTTCATGAAGTTGTCTCGCCAACTATTACTTCTACTACTATGGCTAACGGTTAGCAATAAAGTAAAGTAATTACATGGCGTTTTCAATGACACGCATGTCATACAATAAATTAAGACAACTCCTATGGCTCCTGCCGGTTGTCATACTCATCGACATGCAAGTCGTGATTCCTATTACAAGAACATGATCAATCTCATACATCACATATATCATTCATCACATCCTTTTGACCATATCACATCACATAGCACATGCTGCAAAAACAAGTTAGATGTCCTCTAATTGTTGTTGCAAGTTTTTACGTGGCTTGTACAGGTTTCTAGCAAGAACGTTTCTTACCTACGTAAAACCACAACGTGATATGCCAATTTCTATTTACCCTTCATAAGGACCCTTTTCATCGAATCCGTTCCGACTAAAGTGGGAGAGACAGACACCCGCTAGCCACCTTATGCAACTAGTGCATGTCAGTCGGTGGAACCTGTCTCACGTAAGCGTACGTGTAAGGTCGGTCCGGGCCGCTTCATCCCACAATGCCGCCGAAACAAGATAAGACTAGTAGCGGCAAGAAGAATTGTCAACATCTACGCCCACAACTGCTTTGTGTTCTACTCGTGCATAGAAACTACGCATAGACCTAGCTCATGATGCCACTATTGGAGAACGTAGCAGAAATTCAAAATTTTCTACGCATCACCAAGATCAATCTATGGAGTAATCTAGCAACGAGGGGAAGGGGAGTGCATCATACCCTTGTAGATCATGATGCGGAAGCGTTGCAAGAACGCGGATGAGGGAGTCGTACTCGTAGCGATTCAGATCGCGGTTGATTCCGATCCAAGCGCCGAACCACGGCGCCTCCGCGTTCAACACACGTGCAGCCCGGTGACGTCTCCCACGCCTTGATCCAGCAAGGTGAGAGGGAGAGGTTGGGGAAGACTCCATCCAGCAGCAACACAATGGCATGGTGGTGGTGGAGGAGCGTGGCAATCCCGCAGGGCTTCGCCAAGCACCGCGGGAGAGGAGGAGGAGGAAGAGGGGTAGGGCTGCGCCAAAAAGGAGACGTTCTCGTGTCTTGGGCAGCCCCAAACCTCAACTATATATAGGGGGGAAGGGGCTGCGCCCCCTCTAGGGTTTCCACCCCCAAGGGCTGGCGGCCAGCCCTAGATCCCATCTAAGGGGGCGGCCAAGGCGAGGAGAGGGGGGGACGCCACTAGGGTGGGCCTTAAGGCCCATCTGGACCTAGGGTTTGCCCCCTCCCACTCTCCCATGCGCCTTGGGCCTTGGTGGGGGGCACACCAGCCCACCTGGGGCTGGTCCCCTCCCACACTTGGCCCACGCAGCCTTCTGGGGCTGGTGGCCCCACTTGGTGGACCCCCGGGACCCTCCCGGTGGTCCCGGTACATTACCGATATCACCCGAAACTTTTCCAGTGATCAAAACAGGACTTCCCATATATAAATCTTTACCTCTGGACCATTCCGGAACTCCTCGTGACGTCCGGGATCTCATCCGGGACTCCGAACAACATTCGGTTACCACGTACATACTTTCCCTATAACCCTAGCGTCATCGAACCTTAAGCGTGTAGACCCTACGGGTTCGGGAACCATGCAGACATGACCGAGACGTTCTTCGGTCAATAACCAACAGCGGGATCTGGATACCCATGTTGGCTCCCACATGTTCCACGATGATCTCATCGGATGAACCACGATGTCGGGGATTCAATCAATCCCGTATTCAATTCCCTTTGTCTATCGGTATGTTACTTGCCCGAGATTCGATCATCGGTATCCCGATACCTTGTTCAATCTCCTTACCGGCAAGTCTCTTTAATCGTTCCGTAACTCACATCATCCCGTGATCAACTCCTTGGTCACATTGTGCACATTCTGATGATGTCCTACCGAGTGGGCCCAGAGATACCTCTCCGTTTACACGGAGTGACAAATCCCAGTCTCGATTCGTGCCAACCCAACAGACACTTTCGGAGATACCTGTAGTGTACCTTTATAGCCACCCAGTTACGTTGTGACGTTTGGTACACCCAAAGCATTCCTACGGTATCCGGGAGTTGCACAATCTCATGGTCTAAGGAAATGATACTTGACATTAGAAAAGCTCTTAGCAAACGAACTACACGATCTTGTGCTAGGCTTAGGATTGGGTCTTGTCCATCACATCATTCTCCTAATGATGTGATCCCGTTATCAACGACATCCAATGTCCATGGTCAGGAAACCGTAACCATCTATTGATCAACGAGCTAGTCAACTAGAGGCTTACTAGGGACATGGTGTTGTCTATGTATCCACACATGTATCTGAGTTTCCTATCAATACAATTCTAGCATGGATAATAAACGATTATCATGAACAAGGAAATATAATAATAACCAATTTATTATTGCCTCTAGGGCATATTTCCAACAGTCTCCCACTTGCACTAGAGTCAATAATCTAGTTCACATCACCATGTGATTAACACTCACAGGTCACATCACCATGTGACCAACACCCAAGAGTTTACTAGAGTCAACAATCTAGTTCACATCACTATGTGATTAACACTCAATGAGTTCTGGTTTGATCATGTTATGCTTGTGAGAGAGGTTATTAGTCAACGGGTCTGAACCTTCCAGATCCGTGTGTGCTTTACAAATCTTTATGTCATCTTGTAGATGCAGCTACCACGCGCTACTTGGAGCTATTCCAAATAACTGCTCTACTATACGAATCCGATTTACTACTCAGAGTCATCCAGATTAGTGTCAAAGTTCGCATCGACGTAACCCTTTCCGACGTACTCTTTTACCACCTCCATAATCGAGAAAATTCCTTAGTCCACTAGTTACTAAGGATAAGTTCGACCGTTGTCATGTGGCCATTCCTGGATCACTCTTGTACCCCTTGACTGACTCATGGCAAGGCACACTTCAAGTGCGGTACACAGCATAGCATACTGTAGAGCCTACGTCTAAAGCATAGGGGACGACCTTCGTCCTTTCTCTCTCTTCTGCCGTGGTCAGGTCTTGAGTCTTACTCAATACTCACACCTTGTAACACAGCCAAGAACTCCTTCTTTGCTGATCTATTTTGAACTCCTTCAAAATCTTGTCACGGTATGTATTCATTTGAAAGTACTATTAAGCGTTTTTGATCTATCCTTATAGATCTTGATGCTCAATGTTCAAGTAGCTTAGTCCAGGTTTTCCATTGAAAAACACTTTTCAAATAACCTTGTATGCTTTCCAGAAATTCTACATCATTTCTGATCAACAATATGTTAACAACATATACTTATCAAAAATTCTATAGTGCTCCCACTCACTTCTTTGGAAATACAAGTTTCTCATAAACTTTGTAAAAACCCAAAATCTTTGATCATCTCATCAAAGCATACATTCCAACAGAAGGATTGCTGGATCTTTGCATACTTGTTAGCATCTTTCAGGATTGACAAAACCTTCTGGTTGTATCACATACAACCTTTCCTCAAGAAAATCGTCGAGGAAACAATGTTTTGACATCCTATCTGCAAGATTTCATAAATAATGCAGTAACTGCTAATATAATTCCAACAGACTCTTAGCATCTCTACGAGTGAGAAAGTCTCATCGTAGTCAACTCCTTGAACTTGTCAGAAAACATCTTAACGACAAGTCGAGCTTTCTTAATGGTGATACTTACCATCATTGTCCGTTTTCCCTTTAAAATCCATCTGTACCCAACAGCCTTACGACCATCAAGTAGTTCTTCCAAAGTCTATACTTTGTTTTATACATGGATCCTCTCTCGGATTTTATGGCCTCGAGCCATTCGTCGGAATCTGGGCGCACCATCGCTTCTCCATATCTCGTAGGTTCATTGTTGTCTAGCAACATGACTTCCAAGACAGGATTACGTACCACTCTGAAGTAGTACGCATCCTTGTCGTCCTACGAGGTTTGGTAGTGACTTGATCCGAAGTTTCATGATCACTATCATAGGCTTCCACTTCAATTGGTGTAGGTGCCACAGGAACAACTTCTTGTGCCCTGCTACACACTAGTTGAAGTGACGGTTCAATAACCTCATCAAGTCTCCACCATCCTCCCACTCAATTCTTCCGAGAGAAACTTTTCCTCGAGAAAGGACCCGTTTCTAGAAACAAACACTTTTGCTTCCAGATCTGAAATAGGAGGTATACCCAACTGTTTTGGGTATTCTATGAAGATGCATTTATCCGCTTTGGGTTCGAGCTTATCAGCCTGAAACTTTTCCACATAAGCTTCGCAGCCCCAAACTTTTAAGAAACGACAGCTTAGGTTTCTCTAAACCATAGTTCATACGGTGTCGTCTCAACGGAATTGCGTGGTGCCCTATTTAAAGTGAATGCGGTTGTCTCTAATGCCTAACCCATAAACGATAGTGGTAATTTGATAAGAGACATCATGGTATGCACCATATCCAATAGGGTGCAGTTATGCTGTTCGGACACACCATCACACTATGGTGTTCCAGGCGGTATTAGTTGTGAAACAATTTCCACGATGTCTTAATTGTGTGCCAAACACGTAACTCAGATATTCATCTCTATGATCAAATCACAGACATTTTATCCTCTTGTCACGACGATCTTCAACTTCACTCTGAAATTACTTGAACCTTTCAATAATTCAGACTTGTGTTTCATCAAGTAAATACACTTAGCATCTACTCAAATCATCTGTGAAGTAAGAACATAACGATATCCACTGTGTGCCTCAGCACTCATTGGACTGCACACATCAAATGTATTACTTCCAACAAGTTGCTCTCTTGTTCCATCTTACTGAAAACGAGGCCTTTAAGTCATCTTGCCCATGTGTTATGATTTGCATGTCTCAAGTGATTCAAAATCAAGTGAGTTCAAACGATCCATCTGTATGGAGTTTCTTCATGCATATCTACCAATAGACATGGTTCGCATGTCTCAATCTTTTAAAAAACGAGTGAGTCCAAAGATCCATCAACATGGAGCTTCTTCATGCGTTTTATACCAATATGACTCAAATGGCAGTGCCATAAGTATGTGGTACTATCATTACTATCTTATATCTTTTGGCATGAACATGTGTATCACTACGATCGAGATTCAATAAACCATTCATTTTAGGTGCAAGACCATTGAAGTTATTACTCAAATAAACAGAGTAACCATTATTCTCCTTAAATGAATTATCGTATTGCGATAAACATAATCCAATCATGTCTACGCTCGACGCAAACACCAAATAACAATTATTTAGGTTTAACACCAATCTCGATGGTAGAGGGAGCATGCGATGCTTGATCACATCAACCTTGGAAACACTTCCAACACATATCGTCATCTCACCTTTAGCTAGTCTCCGTTTATTCCGCAGCCTTTTATTTCGAGTTACCAACGCTTAGCAACCGAACCGGTATCTAATACCCTGGTGCTACTAGGAGTACTAGTAAAGTACACATTAATATAATGTATATCCAATATACTTCTGTCGACCTTGCCTGCGTTCTCATCTACCAAGTATCTAGGGTAGTTCTGCTTCAGTGACTGTTCCCCTCATTACAGAAGCACTTAGTCTCGGGTTTGGGTTCAACCTTGGGTTTCTTCGCTGGAACAGCAACTGATTTGCCGTTTCATGAAGTATCCCTTCTTGCCCTTGCCCTTCTTGAAACTAGTGGTTTTACTAACCATCAACAATTGATGCTCCTACTTGATTTCTACTTTCGCAGTGTCAAACATCGCGAGTTGCTCAAGGATCATCATGTCTATCCCTGATATGTTATAGTTCATCACGAAGCTCTAATAGCTTGGTGGTAGTGACTATGGAGAACCATCACTATCTCATCTGGAAGATTAACTCCCACTCGATTCAAGCGATTGTAGTACTCAGACAATCTGAGCACATGCTCAACGATTGAGCTTTTCTCCCTTCGTTTGCAGGCTTAAGAAACTTGTTAGAGGTCTCATACCTCTTGAAGTGGGCACTAGTCTGAAATCCCAATTTCAGTCTTTGGAACATCTCATATGTTCTGCAACGTTTCAAAAACGTCTTTGGCGCCTCAATTCTAAACCGTTAGCATTACGCACTGAACTATCACATAGTCATCAAAACGTGTATGTCAGATGTTCGCAACATCCACAAACCACACTCGAGGTTCAGCACACCGAGCGGTGCATTAAGGACATAAGCCTTCTGTGCAGCAATGAGGACAATCCTCAGTTTACGGACCCAGACCGCATAATTGCTACTATCAACTTTCAACTAAATTTTCTCTAGGAACATATCTTAGTATAACTAAAGCGTAAGCTACGACATAATTTGCAAAGACCTTTTGACTATGTTCATGATAATTAAGTTCATCTGATTATTTAATGAACTCCCACTCAGATAGACATCCCTCTAGTCATCTAAGTGATACATGATCCGAGTCAACTAGGCCGTGTCCGATCATCACGTGAGACGGACTAGTCATCATCGGTGAACATCTCCATGTTGATCGTATCTACTATACGACTCATGTTCGACCTTTCGGTCTCTTGTGTTCCGAGGCCATGTCTGTACATGCTAGGCTCGTCAAGTCAACCTAAGTGTTTCGCATGTGTAAATCTGGCTTACACCCGTTGTATGCGAACTTTAGAATCTATCACACCCGATCATCACGTGGTGCTTCGAAACAACGAACCTTCACAATAGTGCACAATTAGGGGGAACACATCTCCTGAAATTTTAGTGAGGGGTCATCTTATTTATGCTACCGTCGTTCTAAGCAAATAAGATGTAAACATGACAAACATCACATGCAAATTATAATGTGACATGATATGGCCAATATCATCTTGCGCCTTTTGATCTCCATCTTCGAGGCGCGGCATGATCACCTTCGTCACCGGCATGACACCATGATCTCCATCATCATGATCTCCATCATCGTGTCTACATGAAGTTGTCTCGCCAACTATACTTCTACTACTATGGCTAACGGTTAGCAATAAAGTAAAGTAATTACATGGCGTTTTTCATTGACACGCAGGTCATACAATAAATTAAGACAACTCATATGGCTCCTGCCGGTTGTCATACTCATCGACATGCAAGTCGTGATTCCTATTACGAGAACATGATCAATCTCATACATCACATATATATAATTCATCACATCCTTTTGGCCATATCACATCACATAGCATACCCTGCAAAAACAAGTTAGACGTCCTCTAATTGTTGTTGCATGTTTTACATGGCTGCTATGGGTTTCTAGCAAGAACGTTTCTTACCTACGCAAAAGCCACAACGGTGATATGCCAATTGCTATTTACCCTTCATAAGGACCCTCTTCATCAAATCCGATCCGACTAAAGTGGGAGAGACAGACACCCGCTAGCCACCTTATGCATCAAGTGCATGTCAGTCGGTGGAACCTGTCTCACGTAAGAGTACGTGTAAGGTCGGTCCGGGCCGCTTCATCCCACAATGCCGCCGAATCAAGATAAGACTAGTAACGGCAAGCAAATTGAACAAATCATCACCCACAACTACTTTGTGTTCTACTCGTGCATAGAATCTATGCATAGACCTAGCTCATGATGCCACTGTTGGGAAACGTAGCGGAAATTCAAAATTTTATACGCATCACCAAGATCAATCTATGGATTAACTAGCAACGAGAGAGAGAGGGGAGTGCATCTTCATACTGTTGGAAATATGCCCTAGAGGCAATAATAAAATGGTTATTATTATATTTCCTTGTTCATGATAATTGTCTATTATTCATGCTATAATTGTGTTATCCGGAAATCGTAATACATGTGTGAATAGATAGACCACAACATGTCCCTAGTGAGCCTCTAGTTGACTAGCTCGTTGATCAACAGATAGTCATGGTTTCCTGACTATGGACATTGGATGTCATTGATAACGGGATCACATCATTAGGAGAATGATGTGATGGACAAGACCCAATCCTAAGCATAGCACAAAGATCGTGTAGTTCGTTTGCTAGAGCTTTTCCAATGTCAAGTATCATTTCCTTAGACCATGAGGTCGTGTAACTCCCGGATGCCGTAGGAGTGCTTTGGGTGTACCAAACGTCACAACGTAACTGGGTGACTATAAAGGTACACTACAGGTATCTCTGAAAGTGTTTGTTGGGTTGACACGGATCGAGACTGGGATTTGTCACTCCGTATGACAGAGAGGTATCTCTGGGCCCACTCGGTAATGCATCATCATAATGAGCTCAAAGTGACCAAGTGGTTGGTCACGGGATCATGCATTACGGTACAAGTAAAGTGACTTGCCGGTAACGAGATTGAACGAGGTATTGGGATACCGACGATCGAATCTCGGGCAAGTAACGTACCCATTGACAAAGGGAATTGTATACGGGATTGATTGAATCCTCGACATCGTGGTTCATCCGATGAGATCATCGTGGAACATGTGGGAGCCAACATGGGTATCCAGATCCCACTGTTGGTTATTGACCGGAGAGTCGTCTCGGTCATGTCTGCATGTCTCCCGAACCCGTAGGGTCTACACACTTAAGGTTCGGTGACGCTAGGGTTGTAGAGATATTAGTATGCGGAAATCTGAAAGTTGTTCGGAGTCCCGGATGAGATCCCGGACGTCACGAGGAGTTCCGGAATGGTCCAGAGGTGAAGAATTATATATAGGAAGTCCAGTTTCGGCCACCGGGAAAGTTTCGGGGGTCACCGGTATTGTACCGGGACGACCGGAAGGGTCCCGGGGGTCCACCAGGTGGGGCCACCTATCCCGGAGGGCCCCATGGGCTGAAGTGGGAGGGGAACCAGCCCCTGGTGGGCTGGTGCGCCCCCCTTGGGCCTCCCCCTGCACCTAGGGTTGGAAACCCTAGGGGTGGGGGCGCCCCCCACTTGGCTTGGGGGGGAAGCCACCCCCTTGGCCGCCGCCCCCCTGGAGATTGGATCTCCCAGGGGCCGGCGCCCCCCAGGGCCCCTATATATAGTGGAGGGGAGGGAGTGCAACCACCACAGCCCCTGGCGCCTCCCTCTCCCTCCCGTGACACCTCTCCCTCCCGCTTGTGCTTGGCGAAGCCCTGCCGGGATCCCGCTACTTCCACCACCACGCCGTCGTGCTGCTGGATCTCCATCAACCTCTCCTTCCCCCTTGCTGGATCAAGAAAGTGGAGACGTCTTCCCAACCGTACGTGTGTTGAACGCGGAGGTGCCGTCCGTTTGGTGCTCGGTCATCGGTGATTTGGATCACGACGAGTACGACTCCATCAACCCCGTTCACTTGAACGCTTCCGCTCGCGATCTACAAGGGTATGTAGATGCACTCCTTCCCTCTCGCTGCTAGTAAACTCCATAGATGGATCTTGGTGATGCGTAGAAAATTTTAAAATTCTGCTACGATCCCCAACAGTGGTATCAGAGCCAGTTTTATGCGTAGTTACTATGCACGAGTAGAACACAAGATTGTTGTGGGCGTAGATCATGTCAATTTACTTGCCGCTACTAGTCTTATCTTGATTCGGCGGCATCGTGGGATGAAGCGGCCCGGACCGACCTTACACGTACGCTTACGTGAGACAGGTTCCACCGACTGACATGCACTAGTTGCATAAGGTGGCTAGCGGGTGTCTGTCTCTCCCACTTTAGTCGGATCGGATTCGATGAAAAGGGTCCTTATGAAGGGTAAATAGTAATTGGCATATCACGTTGTGGTTTTACGTAGGTAAGAAACGTTCTTGCTGGAAACCTATAGAAGCCACGTAAAAACATGCAACAACAATTAGAGGACGTCTAACTTGTTTTTGCAGCATATGCCTTGTGATGTGATATGGCCAGAAGATGTGATGAATGATATATGTGATGTATGAGATTGATCATATTCTTGTAATAGGAATCACGACTTGCATGTCGATGAGTATGACAACCGGCAGGAGCCATAGGAGTTGTCTTTATTTTTTGTATGACCTGCGTGTCATTGAATAAACGCCATGTAAATTACTTTACTTTATTGCTAAACACGTTAGCCATAGAAGTAGAAGTGATCGTTGGCGTGACAACTTCATGAAGACACGATGATGGAGATCATGGTGTCATGCCGGTGAAGAAGATGATCATGGCGCCCCGAAGATGGAGATCAAAAGGAGCATGATGATATTGGCCATATCATGTCACTATTTGATTGCATGTGATGTTTATCATGTTTTTGCATTTTATTTGCTTAGAACGACGGTAGTAAGTAAGATGATCCCTTATAATAATTTCAAGAAAGTGTTCACCCTAACTGTGCACCGTTGCGAAGGTTCGTTGTTTCGAAGCACCACGTGATGATCGGGTGTGATAGATTCTAACGTTCGAATACAACGGGTGTTGACGAGCCTAGCATGTACAGACATGGCCTCGGAACACACGCAATACACTTAGGTTGACTTGACGAGCCTAGCATGTACAGACATGGCCTCGGAACACGGAGGACCGAAAGGTCGAGCATGAGTCGTATAGAAGATACGATCAACATGGAGATGTTCACCGATCTTGACTAGTCCGTCTCACGTGATGATCGGACACGGCCTAGTTAAGCTCGGATCATGTTTCACTTAGATGACGAGAGGGATGTCTATCTGAGTGGGAGTTCATTAAATAATTTGATTATATGAACTTAATTATCATGAACTTAGTCTAAAATCTTTACACTATGTATTGTAGATCAAATGGCCAACGTTGTCCTCAATTTCAACGCGTTCCTAGAGAAAACCAAGCTGAAAGATGATGGCAGCAACTATACGGACTGGGTCCGGAACCTGAGGCTCATCCTCATAGTAGCCAAGAAAGATTATGTCTTAGAAGCACCGCTAGGTGATGCACCAATCCCTGAGAACCAAGACGTTATGAACGCTTGGCAGCAGCGTGCTGATGATTACTCCCTCGTTCAGTGCGGCATGCTTTACAGCCTAGAACCGGGTCTCCAAAAGCGTTTTGAGAAACATGGAGCATATGAGATGTTCGAGGAGCTGAAATTGGTTTTCCAAGCTCATGCCCGGGTCGAGAGATATGATGTCTCCGACAAGTTCTTCAGCTGTAAAATGGAGGAGAACAGTTCTGTTAGTGAGCACATACTCAGAATGTCTGGGTTGCACAACCGCTTGTCTCAGCTGGGAGTTAATCTCCCGGATGACGCGGTCATTGACAGAATCCTCCAGTCGCTTCCACCAAGCTACAAGAGCTTTGTGATGAACTACAATATGCAGGGGATGGAAAAGACCATTCCTGAGGTATATTCAATGCTGAAATCAGCGGAAGGGGAGATCAGAAAAGAACATCAAGTGTTGATGGTGAATAAAACCACTAAGTTGAAGAAGGGCAAGGGTAAGAAGAACTTCAAGAAGGACGGCAAGGGAGTTGCCGCGCCCGGTAAACCAGTTACTGGGAAGAAGTCAAAGAATGGACCCAAGCCCGAGACTGAGTGCTTTTATTGCAAGGGAAGTGGTCACTGGAAGCGAAACTGCCCCAAATACTTAGCGGACAAGAAGAAGGCCGGCAACACCAAAGGTATATGTGATATACATGTAATTGATGTGTACCTTACCAGTACTCGTAGTAGCTCCTGGGTATTTGATACCGGTGCGGTTGCTCATATTTGTAACTCAAAACAGGAACTACGGAATAAACGGAGACTGGCGAAGGACGAGGTGACGATGCGCGTCGGGAATGGTTCCAAGGTCGATGTGATCGTTGTCGGCACGCTACCTCTGCATCTACCCACGGGATTGGTTTTAAACCTCAATAATTGTTATTTAGTGCCAGCTTTAAGCATAAACATTGTATCTGGATCTCGTTTAATTCGAGATGGCTACTCATTTAAATCCGAGAATAATGGTTGTTCTGTTTATTTGAGAGATATGTTTTATGGTCATGCCCCGCTGGTCAATGGTTTATTTTTGATGAATCTCGAACGTGATGTTACACATGTTCATAGTGTGAATACCAAAAGATGTAAAGTTGATAACGATAGTCCCACATACTTGTGGCACTGCCGCCTTGGTCACATTGGTGTCAAGCACATGAAGAAACTCCATGCAGATGGACTTTTGGAGTCTCTTGATTACGAATCATTTGACACATGCGAACCATGCCTCATGGGTAAGATGACCAAGACTCCGTTCTCCGGAACAATGGAGCGAGCAACCAACTTATTGGAAATCATACATACCGATGTGTGCGGTCCAATGAGTGTTGAGGCCCGCGGAGGATATCGTTATGTTCTCACTCTCACTGATGATTTAAGTAGATATGGGTATGTCTACCTAATGAAACACAAGTCTGAAACCTTTGAAAAGTTGAAGGAATTTCAGAGTGAAGTTGAGAATCAACGTGACAGAAAAATAAAATTCTTACGATCAGATCGTGGTGGAGAATATTTAAGTCACGAATTTGGTACACACTTAAGGAAATGTGGAATAGTTTCACAACTCACGCCGCCTGGAACACCTCAGAGAAATGGTGTGTCCGAACGTCGTAATCGCACTCTATTGGATATGGTGCGATCTATGATGTCTCTTACCGATTTACCGCTCTCATTTTGGGGCTATGCTTTAGAGACTGCCGCATTCACTTTAAATAGGGCTCCGTCTAAATCCGTTGAGACGACACCGTATGAATTATGGTTTGGGAAGAAGCCTAAGCTGTCGTTTCTAAAAGTTTGGGGATGCGATGCTTATGTCAAGAAACTTCAACCTGAAAAGCTCGAACCCAAATCGGAAAAATGCGTCTTCATAGGATACCCTAAGGAAACTATTGGGTATACCTTCTACCTCAGATCCGAAGGCAAGATCTTCGTTGCCAAGAACGGGTCCTTTCTGGAGAAGGAGTTTCTCTCGAAAGAATTGAGTGGGAGGAAAGTGGAACTTGATGAGGTGATAGTCACCCCTTCCGAACCGGAAAGTAGCGCAACACGGGAAAATGTTCCTGTGGTGCCTACACCGACTGGGGAGGAAGTTAATGATGATGATCATGAAGCTTCGGATCAAGTTACTGAACTTCGTAGGTCCACAAGGACACGTTCCGCACCAGAGTGGTACGACAACCCTGTCCTGGAAATCATGTTGTTAGACAACGGTGAACCTTCGAACTATGAAGAAGCGATGGCGGGCCCGGATTCCGACAAATGGCTAGAAGCCATGAAATCCGAGATAGAATCCATGTATGAAAACAAAGTATGGACTTTGACTGACTTGCCCGATGAGCGGCGAGCCATAGAAAACAAATGGATCTTTAAGAAGAAGACGGACGCAGATGGTAATGTGACCATCTACAAAGCTCGACTTGTTGCTAAGGGTTATCGACAAGTTCAAGGGGTTGACTACGATGAGACTTTCTCACCCGTAGCGAAGCTGAAGTCCGTCCGAATCATGTTAGCAATTGCCGCATACTATGATTATGAGATATGGCAGATGGACGTCAAAACGGCATTCCTTAACGGCTTCCTTAAGGAAGAGTTGTATATGATGCAGCCGGAAGGTTTTGTCGATCCTGAGAATGCTAACAAGGTATGCAAGCTCCAGCGCTCAAGCTATGAGCTGGTGCAAGCATCTCGGAGTTGGAACATTCGCTTTGATGAGATGATCGCGTTTGGGTTTACACAGACTTATGGAGAAGCCTGTGTTTACAAGAAAGTGAGTGGGAGCTCTGTAGCATTTCTCTTATTATATGTGGATGACATACTATTGATGGGAAATGATATAGAATTCTTGGAAATTATAAAGGCCTATTTGAATAAGTGTTTTTCAATGAAGGACCTTGGAGAAGCTTCTTATATATTAGGCATCAAGATCTATAGAGATAGATCAAGACGCCTCATTGGTGTTTCACAAAGTACATACCTTGACAAGATATTGAAGAAGTTCAGTATGGATCAGTCCAAGAAGGGGTTCTTGCCTATATTGCAAGGTGTGCAATTGAGCACGGCTCAATGCCCGACCACGGCAGAAGATATAGAAAAGATGAGTGTCATCCCCTATGCCTCGGCCATAGGGTCTATTATGTATGCCATGCTGTGTACCAGACCTGATGTAAACCTTGCCGTGAGTTTGGTAGGAAGGTACCAAAGTAACCCCGGCATGGAACACTGGACAGCAGTCAAGAATATCCTGAAGTACCTGGAGAGGACTAAGGATATGTTTCTCGTTTATGGAGGTGACGAAGAGCTCGTCGTAAAGGGTTACGTCGACGCTAGCTTCGACACAGATCTGGATGACTCGAAGTCACAAACCGGATACGTGTATATTTTGAATGGAGGAGCAGTAAGCTGGTGCAGTTGCAAGCAAAGCGTCGTGGCGGGATCTACATGTGAAGCGGAGTACATGGCAGCCTCGGAGGCAGCACAGGAAGCAGTCTGGATGAAGGAGTTCATTACCGACCTAGGGGTGATTCCCAATGCGTAGGGCCCGATGACTCTCTTCTGTGACAACACTGGAGCTATTGCCCTTGCGAAGGAGCCCAGGTTTCACAGGAAGACCAGGCATATCAAGCGTCGCTTCAACTCCATTCGTGAAAGAGTTCAAAATGGAGACATGGATATTTGTAAAGTACATACGGACCTGAATGTAGCAGATCCGTTGACTAAACCTCTCCCTAGGGCAAAACATGATCAACACCAGGACGCAATGGGTGTTCGATTCATCACAATGTAACTAGATTATTGACTCTAGTGCAAGTGGGAGACTGTTGGAAATATGCCCTAGAGGCAATAATAAATGGTTATTATTATATTTCTTTGTTCATGGTAATTGTCTATTATTCATGCTATAATTGTATTGTCCGGAAATCGTAATACATGTGTGAATACATAGACCACAACGTGTCCCTAGTAAGCCTCTAGTTGACTAGCTCGTTGATCAACAGATAGTCATGGTTTCCTGACTATGGACATGGGATGTCGTTGATAACGGGATCACATCATTAGGAGAATGATGTGATGGACAAGACCCAATCCTAAGCATAGCATAAAAGATCGTGTAGTTTCGTTTGCTAGAGCTTTTCCAATGTCAAGTATCTTTTCCTTAGACCATGAGATCGTGCAACTCCCGGATACCGTAGGAGTGCTTTGGGTGTGCCAAACGTCACAACGTAACTGGGTGACTATAAAGGTGCACTACGGGTATCTCCGAAAGTGTCTGTTGGGTTGGCACGGATCGAGACTGGGATTTGTCACTCCGTGTGACGGAGAGGTATCTCTGGGCCCACTCGGTAATGCATCATCATAATGAGCTCAATGTGACTAAGGCGTTAGTCACAGGATCATGCATTGCGGTACGAGTAAAGAGACTTGCCGGTAACGAGATTGAACAAGGTATTGGGATACCGACGATCGAATCTCGGGCAAGTAACATACCGATTGACAAAGGGAATTGCATACGGGATTGATTGAATCCTCGACACCGTGGTTCATCCGATGAGATCATCATGGAACATGTGGGAGCCAACATGGGTATCCAGATCCCGCTGTTGGTTATTGACCGGAGAGGCGTCTCGGTCATGTCTGCATGTCTCCCGAACCCGTAGGGTCTACACGCTTAAGGTTCGGTGACGCTAGGGTTGTAGAGATATGTGTATGCGGAAACCCGAAAGTTGTTCGGAGTCCCGGATGAGATCCCGGACGTCACGAGAGGTTCCGGAATGGTCCGGAGGTGAAGAATTATATATAGGAAGTCAAGTTTCGGCTACCGGGAAAGTTTCGGGGGTTACCGGTATTGTACCGGGACCACCGGAAGGGTCCCGGGGGTCCACCGGGTGGGGCCACCTATCCCGGAGGGCCCCGTGGGCTGAAAGTGGAAGGAAACCAGCCCCTAGTGGGCTGGGCGCCCCCCCATGGGCCTTTCCCCATGCGCCTAGGGTTGGGAACCCTAGGGTGGGGGGGTTCCCCCTTGCCTTGGGGGGCAAGGCAACCCCTTCCCCCCCTTTGGCCGCCGCCCCCCCATGAGATCTCATCTCTAGGGCCGGCGCCCCCCCAGGGGGCCTATATAAAGGGGGGAGGGAGGGCAGCAACCTACAGCCTTGGGCGCCTCCCTCCTCCCCTGCAACACCTCTCTCTCTCTCTCTCGCAGAAGCTCGGCGAAGCCCTGCCGGAGACCCGCTACATCCACCACCACGCCGTCGTGCTGTTGGATCTCCATCAACCTCTCCTCCCCCTTGCTGGATGAAGAAGGAGGAGACGTCGCTGCACCGTACGTGTGTTGAACGCGGAGGTGCCGTCCGTTCGGCACTCGGTCATCGGTGATTTGGATCACGGCGAGTACGACTCCGTCATCCACGTTCATTGGAACGCTTCCGCTCGCGATCTACAAGGGTATGTAGATGCACTCCTTTCCCCTCGTTGCTAGTAGACTCCATAGATGCATCTTGGTGAGCGTAGGAAAATTTTAAATTATGCTACGATTCCCAACACTATAGAGATAGATCGAGACGCCTTATTGGTCTTTCACAGAGTACGTACCTTGACAAGATATTGAAGAAGTTCAATATGGATCAGTCCAAGAAGGGGTTCTTGCCTGTATTGCAAGATGTGCAATTGAGCACGGCTAAATGCCCGACCACGACAGAAGATAGAGAAAAGATGAGTGTCGTCCCCTATGCCTCGGCCATAGGGTCTATTATGTATGCCATGCTGTGTACCAGACCTGATGTAAACCTTGCCGTAAGTTTGGTAGGAAGGTACCAAAGTAATCCCGGCATGGAACTCTAGACAGTGGTCAAGAATATCCTGAAGTACCTGAAAAGGACTAAGGATATGTTTCTCGTTTATGGAGGTGACGAAGAGCTCGTCGTAAAGGGTTACGTCGACGCTAGCTTCGACACAGATCTGGACGACTCTAAGTCACAAACCGGATACATGTATATTTTGAATGGTGGGGCAGTAAGCTGGTGCAGTTGCAAGCGAAGTGTCGTGGCGGGATCTACATGTGAAGCGGAGTACATGGCGACCTCAGAGGCAGCACAAGAAGCAATCTGGATAAAGGAGTTCATCACCGACCTAGGGGTGATTCCCAATGCGTCGGGCCCGATGACTCTCTTCTGTGACAACACTGGAGCTATTGCCCTTGCTAAGGAGCCCAGGTTTCACAGGAAGACTAGGCATATCAAGCGTCGCTTCAACTCCATTCGTGAAAATGTTCAAAATGGAGACATAGATATTTGTAAAGCACATACGGACCTGAATGTAGCAGATCCGTTGACTAAACCTCTCCCTAGAGCAAAACATGATCAACACCAGAACTCTATGGGTGTTCGATTCATCACAATGTAGCTAGATTATTGAATCTAGTGCAAGTGGGAGACTGTTGGAAATATGCCCTAGAGGCAATAATAAAATGGTTATTATTATATTTCCTTGTTCATGATAATTGTCTATTGTTCATGCTATAATTGTGTTATCCGAATCGTAATACATGTGTGAATACATAGACCACAACATGTCCCTAGTGAGCCTCTAGTTGACTAGCTCGTTGATCAACAGATAGTCATGGTTTCCTGACTATGGACATTGGATGTCATTGATAACGGGATCACATCATTAGGAGAATGATGTGATGGACAAGACCCAATCCTAAGCATAGCACAAAGATTGTGTAGTTCGTTTGCTAGAGCTTTTCCAATGTCAAGTATCATTTCCTTAGACCATGAGGTCGTGTAACTCCCGGATGCCGTAGGAGTGCTTTGGGTGTACCAAACGTCACAACGTAACTGGGTGACTATAAAGGTAAACTACAGGTATCTCTGAAAGTGTCTGTTGGGTTGACACGGATCGAGACTGGGATTTGTCACTCCGTATGACGGAGAGGTATCTCTGGGCCCACTCGGTAATGCATCATCATAATGAGATCAAAGTGACCAAGTGGTTCGTCACGGGATCATGCATTACGGTACGAGTAAAGTGACTTGCCGGTAACGAGATTGAACGAGGTATTGGGATACCGACGATCGAATCTCGGGCAAGTAACGTACCGATTGACAAAGGGAATTGTATACGGAATTGATTGAATCCTCGACATCATGGTTCATCCGATGAGATCATCGTGGAACATGTGGGAGCCAACATGGGTATCCAGATCCCGCTGTTGGTTATTGACCGGAGAGTCGTCTCGGTGATGTCTACATGTCTCCCGAACCCGTAGGGTCTACACACTTAAGGTTCGGTGACGCTAGGGTTGTAGAGATATTAGTATGCGGAAATCCGAAAGTTGTTTGGAGTCCCGGATGAGATCCCGGACATCACGAGGAGTTCCGGAATGGTCCGGAGGTGAAGAATTATATATAGGAAGTCCAGTTTCGGCCACCGGGAAAGTTTCGGGGGTCACCGGTATTGTACCGGGACCACCGGAAGGGTCCCCGGGGTCCACCGGGTGGGGCCACCTATCCCGGAGGGCCCCATCGGCTGAAGTGGGACGGGAACCAGCCCCTGGTGGGCTGGTGCGCCCCCCTTGGGCCTCCCCCTGCGCCTAGGGTTGGAAACCCTAGGGGTGGGGGCGCCCCCCACTTAGCTTGGGGGGGGGCAGCCACCCCCTTTGCCGCCGCCCCCCTGGAGATTGGATCTCCCAGGGGCCGGCGCCCCCCCGGGCCCCTATATATAGTGGAGGGGAGGGAGGGCAACCACCACAGCCCCTGGCGCCTCCCTCTCCCTCCCGTGACACCTCTCCCTCCCGCTTGTGCTTGGCGAAGCCCTGCCGGGATCCCGCTACTTCCACCACCACGCCGTCGTGCTGCTGGATCTCCATCAACCTCTCCTTCCCCCTTGCTGGATCAAGAAAGAGGAGACATCTTCCCAACCGTACGTGTGTTGAACGCGGAGGTGCCGTCCGTTCGGCGCTCGGTCATCGGTGATTTGGATCACGACGAGTACGACTCCATCAACCCCGTTCACTTGAACGCTTCCGCTCGCGATCTACAAGGGTATGTAGATGCACTCCTTCCCTCTCGTTGCTAGTAAACTCCATAGATGGATCTTGGTGATGCGTAGAAAAATTTAAAATTCTGCTACGATCCCCAACACATACCCTTGAAGATCGCGATGCGGAAGCATTGCAAGAACGCGGTCGGTGTAGTCGTACACGAAGCGATTCAGATCGCGGCCGAATCCGATCTAAGCACCGAACAACGGTGCCTCCGCGTTCAACACACATGTTGCCCGGTGACGTCTCCCGCGCCTTGATCCAGCAAGGGAGAGGGAGAGGTTGGGGAAGACTCCGTCCAGCAGCAGCACGACGGCGTGGTGGTGGTGGAGGAGCGTGGCAGTCTAGCAGGGCTTCGCCAAGCACTGCGAGAGACGAGGAGGGAGAGGGGTAGGGCTGCGCCAAGAGAGAGGGAGACTCGTGTCTTCTGCAACCCCAAAACCCCCACTATTTATAGGAGGAGGGGAGGAGGGTGCGCCCCCTCTAGGGTTACCACCCCTAGGGGTGGCGGCCAGCCCTAGATTGGATGGAGGGGCGGCCAAGAGGGGGAGAGAGGGGGGCGCCCCCTAGGGTGGGCCTTAGGCCCATCTGCGCCTAGGGTTTTCCCCCTTCCCCCCTTCCCTGCGCCTTGGGCCTCTTGTGGGAGGCGCACCAGCCCACCTAGGGGCTGGTCCCTTCCCACACTTGGCCCACGCAGGCCTCCGGGGTTGGTGGCCCCTCCCGGTAGACCCCCGTAACCCTCCGGTGGTCCCGGTACATTACCGGTGACGCCCGAAACTCTTCCGGTGGCCAAAACCTCACTTCCTATATATTGTTCTTTACCTTCGGACCATTCCGGAACTCCTCGTGACGTCCGGGATCTCATCCGGGACTCCGAACAACATTCGGTAACCACGTATATCTATTCCCTATAACCCTAGCGTCATCGAACCATGCAGACATGACCGAGACGTTCTCCGGCCAATAACCAACAGCGGGATCTGGATACCCATGTTGGCTCCCACATGTTCCACGATGATCTCATCGGATGAGCCACGATGTCGGGGATTCAATCAATCCCGTATACAATTCCCTTTGTCAATCGGTATGTTACTTGCCCGAGATTCGATCGCCGGTATCCCAATACCTCGTTCAATCTCGTTACCGGCAAGTCACTTTACTCGTTCCGTAATGCATGATCCCGTGACTAACTACTTAGTCACATTGAGCTCATTATGATGATGCATTATCGAGTGGGCCCAGAGATACCTCTCCGTCATACGGAGTGACAAATCCCAGTCTCGATTCGTACCAACCCAACAGACACTTTCGGAGATACCTGTAGTGTACCTTTATAGCCACCCAGTTACGTTGTGACGTTTGGTACACCCAAAGCATTCCTACGGTATCCGGGAGTTGCACAATCTCATGGTCTAAGGAAATGATACTTGACATTAGAAAAGCTCTTAGCAAACGAACTACACGATCTTGTGCTATGCTTAGGATTGGGTCTTGTCCATCACATCATTCTCCTAATGATGTGATCCCGTTATCAATGACATCCAATGTCCATGGTCAGGAAACCATAACCATCTATTTATCAACTAGAGGCTTACTAGGGACATGTTGTGGTCTATGTATTCACACATGTATTACGGTTTCCAGTTAATACAATTATAGCATGAACAATAGACAATTATCATGAACAAGGAAATACAATAATAACCATTTTATTATTGCCTCTAGGGCATATTTCCAACAGGGGAGTGGTGGGAGAGCTCGCCGGCGGGGAAAAGGCTTTCACTCGAGGTAGAGGGGGAGGTTGTGGCGCTCACCGGCGGGGAGGGGCGCCTTTTTATAGCCGAAGCGGGGTGGCCGGGGGGCGGCATGCGGGCGGGACGCGCGTCGGCGGCGTCTTCACTGCGCCGCCTGTGAGGCATCAATGGAGGGCGACCGACGCGACAGCGTGGCAACCTTCGCATTGATTCCTATGGGAACTGAGGCGATGAGGTCGACAAAGCGGCTGTCTCGCTGACTCGGCGGGCCCGCGGCCGTTTCGGGCCAAAACACTCGCCCCGGCGCCCCCGGCGCGTCGGGTTCGACCTGGGTCCGCCGGCGCTGATTTCGGCCCAAGCCGGTGAAAAACAGGCTCCTGGGGGCGCGACTGAGTCGTTTTTCGGCGCCGGCGTAAAAAAATCGCCTGGGGAGGCCGTTCTGGGGGCGCGGCTGAAGATGCTCTTACTCCTTTCGATCGATACCTCCTGTCCTGTGACGCATCTCCTTTTTCTTACCGTTGGTCGTTATTGGACGTGGACACTGAGATCTCGTTGCCGCTTTCTTTTCCTTTCCTTTCCTCTCTCCTCGAAGCTGCTGAGAGGGTGCTTGGAGCCAAGGGACTTATTTTTGTTTGACTAAAAATAGTCTCTTTAAGATGCTAAAGTTCCAAGCATCCCTGACTAAAGAGGGGCTAAAACTAGTCTTGAGACTAAATTCTTTTAGTCAGGGGTACCCCTACTAAAATGTGGATTAGTCCTCTCTCTCCTCATTTAACTCCTCTCCTTTAACATAGGCGAGTTCTGGATTGGAGGGTTTGGAGGATAATACATGCTCATTAACTTGATTTTAGTCTCTTTAGTATTTGAATCCAAGCATGAGTGAGGCTAGCAAGTTTTAGTCCCACTAGTTTTAGAGGGTGCTTGGATCCAAGGGACTTATTTTAGTCTGACTAATAATAGTCTCTTTAAGAGGCTAAAGTTCCAAGCACCCCTGACTAAAGAGGGGCTAAAACTAGTCTTAAGACTAAAAAAAATTAGTCAGGGGTACCCCTACTAAAATGTGGATTAGTGCTCTCTCTCCTCGTTTAACTCCTCCCCTTTAACACGGGCGAGTTCTAAATTGGAGGATTTGAAGAATAATAAATGCTCATTAACTTGATTTTAGTCTCTTTAGTATTTGGAACCAAGCATGGATGAGGTAGCAAGTTTTAGTCCCACTACTTTTAGTCATGAGACTAAAACGTATCCAGCACCCTCTGAGTTGGGCGCTGGATGGCACCGGATTGGCCACACCGCGTCACCATTCGGCGCGGCGCGCTCTCACTGGCTGGCTTGACGTGGTGTGCTACTTTTTTTTTTTAGAATTGCTTCCTTTGATTGGTTGGTGCCCATGTTTCCGTCGATGGGACACTTCTTCTTTCACAGCCATTTCGAGGAGTACGAAATTTCGGGCGGCCACTGTACTCGTCGGGCGGTGGCAGTGCTTGTACAGGCCGCGTTTTTTCTTTGCGGGGGCAAGCCGCGTTTGGGTTAAAGTGTTTATTACCTAAAAAATTTTTATGACACTTACGAATATTTTGATGACACTTTTAGTTGTGCGTGGACTGATGGTTTCTTTAAAACAACATTATATTTTTTAGGCCCCGTTCGGTTCATGGGATTTGCTGCCATTCCAAAGGAAAGTTTGCTTTCACAGGTTTTCTTTCCTTTTAGCTGTTGGGTTCAAAGGAAAGATACTTAACATTCCATCGGAAAGGATCGTCAGGCATGTAGATTTGTAGATTTTACAGGAACGAACAAATCCACTCGGGGCTCATTTTTGGGCGGAGTCCCGAGGAAGAGCAGAGGAATTGCACTGTTGGGTAAAATAAAGTATTCAATCATGTGGCCGTTCACGAGGTGCAAGAAGAGAACGGCAGGTACGGTACAAATAAAATATTGTATTCGCTACTGTTCATTACTTGGTCTTCATGCGTTCTCTCTAGGCCATCCGAACGCAAGTTCCACTCTGCTTTCTCTTCTTTTCCAGTTCCAAAGTTATCAACTGTTCATGCAGTCCGATTCCTACGCAATTTTTCTTTCCTATGCTTTCTGTACCTGCACTACGAACGGAGCCTTAAAAGATGAAGGCTTAACATCCTTTTAGAAAATGCTCTGTAGAACCTGTCACCTGACACAACTAAAACTGCCAACAAAAACATTTAAAATGCCACCTTCTCCTGTGAACGTTGGCCAGATAAGATTTCCGTACAAACATATATTTGCTCGTACCACTAAGGATTTAAAGTAAGTTGACACATTGGCAGATTTTCAATCAAGCCAGTTTGTCAATCTCTATCCATTCGCAAATGTATGATGATTAGGGATGTAAACGAATGGCATCCGCATGTCCATGATATATCCTAGGGTGGTATCTCACTGATGGCTCGGGCCCCCCGAAAGGGGGCCTTCTTCGCCTTTCACCTAAGCTGCTTCAACATACTAAAGCAACATATCATTTTAAGATTGACAAAGTCATCAGAGTTGCATAGCTGGATATGGACGTCTTCTCCCCTGAACGAATATCGCTGGAAATACTGAAATGAATCCAGAAAAATGTGTGCACCAGTGTCAAGTTTAGAACTTGAACCTGATGGGTTGGTTCACCACAAGGGATCCAGCCATTTAAGCTACGCTCAGTCAGCTATTAATGTATGTGTTTGTCATATAAAGCAATTCAAACAATTTTGTATCATCTACTCCTTGAGATATAGACTAGACATGGTAGTTCTAAACGACGAAAATAACAAAAACTCTACCATAACATGAGATGAACCTTTTTCTAAAAGAAGAGGGCAACTTTGAGCACTTGGAATGATCGGCGCAAAAAAACGTTTGACAGCCCCCCGCCGGCAGACCCCCTAATGTCGTGACCCTTCCCATCTTCGCTACCGGTAAAGCCTCGGGCAATGGCACACGAAGGCGGGGTGGCCTCCCACTTGCCGCACTTGTGCAGGGTGACACCGCGGAAACTGGAGCTACCGTGCCGCCGCAACACCTGCACCAGCTCCTCCTTGCTTAAGACACTCATCTGCCATGGCAGCCAGCAAGATCAACAACACGTTGTCGTCAGAAAACAAAGCAGACAACGCTGACGAGGAAGATGTAGATGGTCACCTTGCCGATGTCCTCCCTGTAGTCGTCCAAGACGAACTTGATGTCCGCCTCCATGCCGCGGAACTTGACGGCCGCCGCGCTGCGCCGCGCCTCCTCCACTGTCGCGGCCAGGGCGCCCTCGTCGCCCACCAGGACCAGCCTGTACGCGCGCGCGCTTAGATTCAGAACCGAACAACAGGAAGAAAAGGGGGACGACGGCGAGGTAAGAGGGGGTACCTGCAGCCGTGCCTAGCGAGGCCGACGGCGACCCCATCCCCTTTGCCCTTCTTCTTCCCGGCAGCAGCGACCAACTGTGTCAAGTGCGTCGTCGCCAACCAACAGCGCTCCATCGCCCAAAAGCTCGCTTCCGCACCGCATTCATCGCCTCCATCGCCAGATCCAGAGCGGGCACACACAGATCAAGCGGTGGCGCACGCAGATCCAGCGCCTCCGTCTCCCAGAAGCTCACCGCCGGAGCAAAAATCGAAGCTTTGACCTCGGATGTGGGGTGTGAGTGGAGCGGGCCGGGGTGCGAGTGGACAACGGGTGTGAGTGGAGGCAGGAGAAAGATGGCAGTGACGGGGAGAGATGGTGGTCTGCGAAGTAGGCGAGGTGGTGGCCGACGAGGTGGTTGCCGGTGAGGTGGCAGAAGTGAGGCGATGAGGAGAAGAGAGAGCGACAAGTGTGTGAGCGACGAGTGAGTGGCGACACGAGGGTAAAAACGGAAAGTGCAGAAAAATCGTAGCGTGACAGAATTTGAACTAGTTTTCTCCATCGACAATTATTTCGAAACAAAGGGAGTATACATTAGTAGTTTTAGTAAACATTCATGAATTTTGAATTGTGTTCATAAATGTAAAAATAATATGTTCATATTTTTAAAATATCCATGTTTTGTCAAAATTAATGAATTTTAAAAAACAAATAGCCGGGAACCGCCAACATACGGGTCGGTGCGTAAAATGCTACCCGACCAGACCCCGCAAACGCGTCCGACCCGTAATTTTTTTTGAGGGGCACGGCAAAATCCCATCCCAACCTGCGAAAACGCAGGTTTTCGCCTCGCCCCTACGGTGCCCCGTATCCCAGGAAAGCGGTTGGCGGGAGGGACATTTCAGCCCGTGCCCTTTCCCCACCCCCTTCTGCCGCCGCCCGCCATTGGTTCTGCTCGTCCGCCGCCAGTGATTCTGGCCAAATCTGCGGGCGGAATCGCGCCGCGGGTGCGCCTCTACCTGAAGGAAATATGCCATAGAAGCAATAATAAAGTTGTTATTTATATTTCCTTATATCATGATAAATGTTTATTATTCATACTAGAATTGTATTAACCGGAAACTTAGTACATGTGTGAATACATAGACAAACCGAGTGTCACTAGTATGCCTCTACTTGACTAGCTCAAAGATGGTTAAGTTTTCTAGACATAGACATGAGTTGTCATTTGATTAACGGGATTACATCATTAGAGAATGATGTGATTGACATGACCCATCTGTTAGCTTAGCACGATGATCGTTTAGTTTGTTGCTATTGGTTTCTTCATGACTTATACATGTTCCTATGACTATGAGATTATGCAACTTCCAAATACCGGAGGAACACTTAGTGTGCTATCAAATGTCACAACGTAACTGGGCGATTATAAAGATGCTCTACAGGTGTCTCCGATGGTGTTTGTTGAGTTGGCATAGATCGAGATTAGGATTTGTCACTCCGATTGTCGGAGAGGTATCTCTGGGCCCTCTCGGTAATGCACGTCATTATAAGCCTTGCAAGCAATGTGACTAATGAGTTAGTTGCGGGATGATGCATTACGGAACGAGTAAAGAGACTTGCCGGTAACGAGATTGAACTAGGTATTGAGATACCGACGATCGAATCTCGGGCAAGTAACATACCGATGACAAAGGGAACAACGTATGTTGTTATGCGGTTTGACCGATAAAGATCTTCGTAGAATATGTAGGAACCAATATGAGCATCCAGGTGCCGCTATTGGTTATTGACCGGAGATGAGTCTCGGTCATGTCTACATAGTTCTCGAACCCGTAGGGTCCGCACGCTTAACGTTCGATGACGATCGGTATTATGAGTTTATGTGTTTTGATGTACCGAAGGTTGTTCGGAGTCCCGGATGTGATCGCGGACATGACAAGGAGTCTCGAAATGGTCGAGACATAATGATCGATATATTGAAAGGCTATGTTTGGACATCGGAATGGTTCCAGGTGAGTTCGGGCATTTACTGGAGTACCGGGGGGTTACCGGAACTCCCCGGAGAGTTAATGGGCCTTAATGGGCCATGGTGGAAGAGAGGAGGAGGCGGCCAAGGTGGGGCCGGAACCCCCTCCCCCAAGCCCAATCCGAATTGGGAGGGGGGCCGGCCCCCCTTTCCTTCTCTCCCTCTCCCTCTTCCTTCTTCTCCTACTCCAACTAGGGAAGGGGGGAAACCTACTCATACTGGGAGTAGGACTCCCCCTGGGCGCGCCATGAGAGGGCCGGCCCTCCCCTCCTCCACTTCTTTATATACGGGGGCGGGGGGCACCCCATACACACAAGTTGATTGTTTAGCCGTGTGCGGTGCCCTCCTCCACAGATTTTCACCTCGGTCATATCATTGCGGTGCTTAGGCGAAGCCCTGCGCCGGTAGCTTCATCATCACCGTCACCACGCCGTCATGCTGACGAAACTCTCCCTCGACCCTCAGCTGGATCTAGAGTTCGTGGGACGTCACCGAGCTGAACGTGTGCAGATCGCGGAGGTGCCGTACCTTCGGTGCTAGGATCGGTCGGTTCGTGAAGACGTACGACTACATCAACTGCGTTGTCATAACGCTTCCGCTTTCGGTCTACGAGGATACGTGGACAACACTCTCCCCTCTCGTTGCTATGCATCACCTAGATGGATCTTGTGTGTGCGTAGGATTATTTTTGAAATTACTGCGTTTCCCAACACTACCCTCTTCCACCGAGCCGCTGCACCGGCTCCCCGGATCCGCCGATCCGAGCCGCCCCTACTCGCCGTCGCCGCCCGGGATCCATCGCCTCCGAGCCGCCCCTAGTCGTCGTCGTCGCCGCCTCGGGATCCACCGCCGGAGAGCCACCGCCCCCGAGCTGGCGGTGAGTTTGTACTTGGATTATTTAGTCCATGTGTGATTTGTATTCAGGACAAGTTTTGTATTGAATTATTTAGTTTGCTTCAGTGATTTGAATAATTATTGTAATTTGGATGAATATTGTATTGTAATATTGACATTTTTCTTATATTGCAAATTAGTAATTTTGAATATGTGCATATGTGTCAAATTCAGATAAAACCGCATCTAATATGAGGGCCGACGTGAGCGACAGCCAAGCAGACCCCGCATAGCGAAACTCTAAAACGGAATATCCGCGAATATTCCGTTTTACAGTTCCGCTATGCGGGGTCTGCGCCGGCCCGCAAAACCATTTTTCGCGAACTATAACCGAGTTTTACGGGTCGGCGATATACGGGGTCTGCTAGAGATGCTCTAAGTAAATTATAACCAGGAGTGGATACTGATGAGGTGCCATCGCAAGTTTGTGAGCCTCGATATTTAAACTCCTAAATTCATGAACTATATTACAAGTAATAAAAGTGGACTGTCTAAGCTTTGATTTCCCCTGTGATTGCTCCGTATATCGTTGCATTCTTCTGTCTGATGTCAACAACTATCACCTTGCAGTCCGATGCCACCTCGATCATCCTCCCATACGAATCATCAGCTTGCGCTAGGCCCTCTTGGACTGCCAAAGCTTCTAATGTCGCCGGATGATGTTTAAAAAAAGAAACCGTGGGCACCCCATAGAAAACTTTGTTTACAGAAGTAGTAAGTCACTTCCGCTGGTGGCCTGTTTTTTTCCGAGGGCTCGCTGGTGGCCATGTGGGCTCCTGAGACCAACTCCACCGCATGACTCCAAATCGTCCGGGTCTGTCCGTTTGGGTCTAAACGGACAAATGAAGCGGCCCAACGCGCAAACCCATCCACAAAAAACGTCCGTTTCTGGTCCGCTTTTCCCCATCCCGAGCGCAAATTTGGTTTGGCTTTGCGGTCGAGCGGACATCGAGCGGACGCTTTCTGCTCCTCCCTGGCCGCGCTTGTCCGGGCCTGGACCCACTTGTCACCCACCCATCACTCCCACCGGTCTCTCTCTCCCTTTTCTCTCTCTCTCCTCGTCACAGCAGCTACAACAGCAGCGGCTCCTTGGCAAAACGCGGTAGGGCCGGCGCTGCGGCGGCGCGGCACGGGCGAGCACGGGAGGCGGGGGCACGTGCCGGCAGGCGAGGTGGGC